>NW_025964334.1:60199997-60764997 GCF_023055435.1 Haliotis rufescens
TGTGATGACATTAGTCAGGGATGTGATGACATTAGTCAGGGGAATGATGACATTAGTCAGGGATGTGATGACATTAGTCAGGGATGTGATGTCATTAGTCAGGGAGTGATGACATTAGTCAGGGATGTGATGACATTAGTCGGGGATGTGATGACATTAGTCAGGGGAGTGATGACATTAGTCAGGGATGTGATGACATTAGTCGGGGATGTGATGACATTAGTCGGGGATGTGATGACATTAGTCAGGGATGTGATGACATTAGTCAGGGATGTGATGAAATTAGTCAGGGATGTGATGACATTAGTCAGGGGAATGATGACATTAGTCGGGGATGTGATGACATTAGTCAGGGATGTGATGACATTAGTTGGGGATGTGATGACATTAGTCGGGGAGTGATAACATTAGTCGGGGATGTGATGACATTAGTCGGGGATGTGATGACATTAGTCGGGGAGTGATGACGTTAGTCAGGGATGTGATGACATTAGTCAGGGGATGTGATGACATTAGTCAGGGGAATGATGACATTAGTCAGGGGAATGATGACATTAGTCAGGGGAGTGATGACATTAGTCAGGGATGTGATGACATTAGTCAGGGGAGTGATGACATTAGTCAGGGAGTGATGACCTTAGTCAGGGGAGTGATGACATTAGTCAGGGTTGTGATGACATTAGTCCGGGGAGTGACGACATTAGTCAGGGAGTGATGACATTAGTCAGGGGAGTGAGATGACATTAGTCAGGGGAGTGATGACATTAGTCAGGGGAATGATGACATTAGTCAGGGGAATGATGACATTAGTCAGGGAGTGATGACATTAGCCAGGGGAGTGTGATGACATTAGTCAGGGGAGTGATGACATTAGTCAGGGGAGTGATGACATTAGTCAGGGGAGTGATGACATTAGTCGGGGATGTGATGACATTAGTCAGGGATGTGATGACATTAGTCAGGGAGTGATGACATTAGTAAGGTGGGTCGTGATGTGGTTGAGATCTCCAGTTCTGTGAGAATGGGACATTCCTGCTGCTGATGTCACACATGCGAGACAGCCACTGTTGTCCACAGGGACATGTACAAAGAGTTGACTCCATGTCTTGAATGTCAGGCCTTGTATAAACTCAGACCAAACCTTTCATCCTAATGTCTTCCTATATAAGTATTATTCAATTCAATCTCGAACCTTGAAATTCACATTCTGTTGATATTTCAAACCTACAATGAAATCTCTTGTCACTAAAATACACTGTAATTAATATTTTTATCTCGAACCCCAGCTGAAACATTTTGGATGATTCATATGTACCTATTTCTTCACTCCTTCACTTAAGACTGATCTCAAAATAATGTGGCCTTGTGAGATGTAACCACGATGTTTTCAATACCAGTATTTGCCGGGTGTGGGTTGAACAAAAAGGTGGATTCTAAGAGAAGATATGGATTAGGTTAGTGAGTTCAAGTTGTCAAGGTGTGCTGAACCACTTCAAGGAAAGCAGTGACTTCAAGGAATGCAAAGACTTCTGGAAATGCAGTTACTTCAAGGAATGCAAAGACTTCTGGGAATGCAGTCACTGCAAGGAATGCAGTCACTTCAAGGAATGCAATGACTTCTGGGAATGCAGTCACTGCAAGGAATGCAAAGACTTCTGGGAATGCAGTCACTTCAAGGAATGCAGTCACTTCAAGGAATGCAAAGACTTCTGGAAATGCAGTGACTTCAAGGAATGCAAAGACTTCTGGAAATGCAGTCACTTCAAGGAATACAGTGACTTCAAGGAATGCAGTCACTTCAAGGAATGCAGTTACTTCAAGGAATGCAAAGACTTCTGGAAATGCAGTCACTTCAAGGAATGCAAATTAAAACTTCTGGGAATTCAGTGACTTCAAGGAATGCAATGACTTCTGGGAATGCAGTCACTTCAAGGAATGCAAAGACTTCTGGGAATGCAGTGACTTCAAGGAATGCAATGACTGGGAATTCAGTGACTTCAAGGAATGCAATGGCTTCTGGGAATGCAGTCACTTCAAGGAATGCAAAGACTTCTGGGAATGAAGTGACTTCAAGGAATGCAAAGACTTCTGGAAATGCTGTCACTTCAAGGAATGCAATGACTTCTGGGAATGCAGTCACTTCAAGGAATGCAAAGACTTCTGGGAATGCAGTCACTTCAAGGAATTCAATGACTTCTGGGAATGTGATGGCATTGTTTTTCATATAACCTGTGGGGAGGTTACTCATCTCACATTGACATGGCCAGTTGGAAAGAGACACTTCTGAGGGTGTTTGTGGATTTTATTCATTGAATTTTTATGTGTGAATCCCACTTTTTGATTAATGAACTGGATGAACCAGGATTTAGAGCAAGTCTACTGTATGTGCATGTTGCACGTGGTGTCAGTACATCCTTGATCCTCGGTATGCATGAGTACACAATGATAAATATACTTGCTAGTGTCGCTGAAGTTGAACTCATTAAACATACCAGGTCTAATGTTTTGCAGTGTAACTATGTATTTTGTTGACATGGGTCTAGATTAAGACTATTTTTTTATAGTATTATTCCAGTTTTCCATCTGTCTTTATTCTGACCTACAAGCTGATTTCTGATGAAAATTTTGTTTCAGATTAATCTCAGACTAGGTTATTTAGAAAATTATAATTATTAACTTTTGAAAAACAAATCATAAGTATGTAACTTGACTATATATTTCTGTTTGCATTGACAAAGATTGCCACTCACAGGGGATAGCTTGTGTCAGCTGCACAGAGGAGGGTGATGTTGTCCTCACAACTAATTGTTAGTGACAGAAAAACCCTATAAAGTTGTGTTTAATTTGAGCATGCTGTTGTGGAACTATATATACAAGAGGCTGTGTAATGAACAATGGACATGAGGTCAAGGTCGGGGGGTCAAGGTCAGGGAGTTCAGATTTATCACCTTGTCGGATGACTAACAAACTTGTGATTGAAGTTGTGGCAGGCGTTGACATCTTGCCTGACAAGTCGTGCCAGTTATTCATCTTAATGCTGACATATTTGTCAGAAATACTTTAAACTGACAATGAAGGAACTAAACTGGAGGGTCTGTGTGTCTCTGTGTCTGTCTGTGTGTCTGTCCGTGTTGTGTCCCCGGCCCAGGACCAAAATGGCAGGGCAGAAGAATTTCAGAAAGGGCACCCAGCCAAAAGATTTCCATGTATGATATCATGTCATGGTCGGGGTTTTGGAA
Organism: Haliotis rufescens; assembly: GCF_023055435.1. Classification (NCBI taxonomy): domain Eukaryota; kingdom Metazoa; phylum Mollusca; class Gastropoda; order Lepetellida; family Haliotidae; genus Haliotis; species Haliotis rufescens. The sequence continues at coordinate 60,203,237 of NW_025964334.1, forward strand.
TGGATTTCATCTGTCCATCATTCCACTTCTCAAAGGGGACAAATTTTCTCAAAAACTAACCAAGTGTTGATATCAAATATTGTATTCTTTGTACGTGTATTATGAATTATTGTCACAGTCACACCTAGTGGTGGGAGGATATATTGATCACAGTCGCATACTAAGTAAAAAATATCGATTCATACCTTAAATGTTCACTACAATAAACCTCACATCAAATACTTATTAGTAGTGAAAACGTAAATATTTTTATCCATTGAGGCATATTTGACACTGCCAACTGTCAGTCGTCAGTGTGCCAGGTATTTGGCAATCCTGTCTTTGAAAAAGATGTCCTACGCACCACTGATAAGAGCACATGCAAGTATTGTGATACGTATCGGATCGTGAGCAAGGTATCATGATACGTATCAGATCACACAGTTGGTGTATCGTGATACGTATCGGATCACACAGTTGGTGTATCGTGATACGTATCAGATCACACAGTTGATGTATTGTGATACATATCGGATCACACAGTTGGTGTATCGTGATATGTATCGGATCACACAGTTGGTGTATCGTGATACGTATCAGATCACACAGTTGGTGTATGGCCCTAGACACACTGAAACTGTCATCTCAGTTCTCAGACGTGCATTTATCATGTACGTCGCTATATAAGTGCAATAATCTTGGACGCAACATTAAACCCCATTTCACTTCACCCCACGTACCTCTCGTATTATGTTTGCAGCCAGGCAATGTCTGCACAAAAGCTGTGAAAACCATCAACCTTAACATGATTAAAAGTTTGGGTAGTGAATTTCATTTATATAAAAATTAAGAATCTTATTGTAATGCGGCGACAATCTTCTAGTAACATATTTGCAGAACTATTTTTTTTGTTTTTTTAATTAAGCTGCATGAGAATAAAGAGGAAATTAATTCAAATGTTGGTTATAAATAAAATAAATGTTTGTAATTATTAGAAATATTTGTTGCTGGATATGATTCATATATTTGGGTAGATCTACAACAGACACATGTACTCATGGGAAAGATTGAGAGACAACAGCTGATGACTAAGTCCACTCCATTAGGATTTTACTGTGATGGCTTCGTACTTTTATTTTCAATTAGATAGACTCTGCTAGACATCGCAAAATACATACAAAAACTTGAAGATTTTATCAACAATATATACATTGTTAATTCGTAACATTTTGTTATGTATTACTTGAAAACGCTGAAACACAACCAAATTACGTATCTTTACAATGTTTGAATCGAGCACAATGAAACAAAATGGCAGACATTTCTGCTTGTGTAATCTGCTTTTTCGCCCAAATTCCTCACTTATAACCCTCTTCATGTAAGAAAACTAATGCAAGACATTTTGTATTGTTATGAAAGCAAAACTATGTCATCTGTTGTTTTTGTGTGCAATTAAAATAAGAATATTTTTTTATCCCGAAATTAGAAGCACATTGCAACCTAGAAGTCTAGAAGTCGTCGCCACTTCCTGCCTTGGGTCCTCGCCACTTCGTCCCTTTCTGCTTGGTCCTTTCTTTTGGCCAGCTTTGAGAAATAACACGCAAATAATGGCAAGTCAGTGAGCCATCGGTCTAATTCAGATACTAATTTCATAATTGTAACTCTAATTGTTTCTTAAAACCCTGACGAAATGTCAGAAAAGACAGGACAGGCTGCCTAGGAAGAGGGCAGGGTGTGAGTGTGAGTGTGTGTGTATCTGTGTCTGTATGTGTGTCTGTGTGTGACTGTGTGTGTGTCTCTGTGTATCTGTGTGTGTGTCTGCATGTCCTGATGGATGATATATCTGGACGATATAAGTATTATATGACCTAACTATATATGATATATCTAGATACATGTATGCTAAATTCATATATTTATCACTCTGGTGTGTTTTCTTGATGTGATGGCTGCCTATTCCTTTTTTGATGGATGTTGTAAGGAATAAAACAAGGAAACAACAAGGAAACGGTAGATTGTGTTTGGGTTTCAGACTTGTCATGTGGTCTGTGATGAGAGGTGTACATGGCTATTGTACTTGAGGATGAGAGTAAAACTGTAATCAAATCATGATTAGGGACTTGACTTCTGACACCTGTCATATTAGAGAAGATTAATGGCAATATCTGAATCTATTCCATCTGTTTTGGCTGGCTTGGACTGTCTGCCTCACAGGCGTGATATTGATTCAATAATTCGTGGTCATACCGTACAGCCCGCCTGGAGATACCTTGCAGTAGACACTCATGTCGGCCAGATATTTATGAGGCTGGCGCAACAAGTAGTCCATACTCAGTTTAAACTCATCTATTTCTGGAGCCTTTTGAGTATGATATGCTGATTGTCTACTCCGTATATAGAAACACAACCCACGTGTTGCTGCAAGAGAATATTTATACAGATAGCCATAAATAAGGGGCTATGCCAGGGTGAGTGAGTGGGGTTTGATGCAGCTGGGAACAGTATTTTAGTTATGTCACAGTGTGTCTTCTTAATGCAGGTCCTAGACGTTGACCACCTTAGAGAACTCTATGAGTGCAGAATACCAGGGGATATTTGGACTTTAGTGTGCGAAATGTTAGGATTTGTGATATCAGTAACACATATGTCTCCTGTGTGTGATATGTGCAGTAACACATATGTCTCTGATGTGTGATATGTGCAGTAACACATATGTCTCTGATGTGTGATATGTGCAGTAACACATATGTCTCTGATGTGTGATATGTGCAGTAACACACAAGTCTCTGATGTGTGATATTGGCAGTAACACATATGTCTCTGATGTGTGATATGTGCAGTAACACACAAGTCTCTGATGTGTGATATGTGCAGTAACACACAAGTCTCTGATGTGTGATATTGGCAGTAACACATATGTCTCTGATGTGTGATAAGTGCAGTAACACACAAGTCTCTGATGTGTGATATGTGCAGTAACACATATGTCTCCTGTGTGTGATATTGGCAGTAACACACAAGTCTCTGATGTGTGATATGTGCAGTAACACATATGTCTCTGATGTGTGATATGTGCAGTAACACATATGTCTCTGATGTGTGATATGTGCAGTAACACATATGTCTCCTGTGTGTGATATTGGCAGTAACACACAAGTCTCTGATGTGTGATATGTGCAGTAACACATATGTCTCTGATGTGTGATATGTGCAGTAACACATATGTCTCTGATGTGTGATATGTGCAGTAACACATATGTCTCTGAAGTGTGATATGTGCAGTAACACATATGTCTCTGATGTGTGATATGTGCAGTAACACATATGTTTCTGATGTGTGATATGTGCAGTAACACATATGTCTCTGATGTGTGATATGTGCAGAAACACACAAGTCTCTGATGTGTGATATTCGCAGTAACACATATGTCTCTGATGTGTGATGTGCAGTAACACATATGTCTCTGATGTGTGATATGTGCAGTAACACATATGTCTCTGATGTGTGATATGTGCAGTAACACACAAGTCTCTGATGTGTGATATTGGCAGTAACACATATGTCTCTGATGTGTGATATTGGCAGTAACACACAAGTCTCTGATGTGTGATATTGGCAGTAACACATATGTCTCTGATGTGTGATGTGCAGTAACACATATGTCTCTGATGTGTGATATGTGCAGTAACACATATGTCTCTGATGTGTGATATGCCTGGAATCACAGGGAGGGATCAGCTTATGAATCTGTGGCACTCAGCAGAGACAAATATGCAGTGGATAAAACAGTCATGCTGCACCCTGTTTGAATAATCAATTTCATCTCAGAATGATCTTGCTAATGGATTTTCCTAACATTTGTGTTACTGAAGATTAAGATGGCGACATTTTCCGAGATGTGAATCATGTGGTACTCTGATTTTGACATTTCCACTGACAACACAGGGCTTTTGAATGTTGTATGAAATGTAAGGTTGCTGATCTCTCAATTCTGTCATGTGGATGGAATATTACTGAGGCCGCTGTCATATAGGTGGAATATTGCTGAGGCCGCTGTCATATAGGTGGAATATTGCTGAGGCCACAGTCATGTGGATAGAATATTGCTGAGGCCACAGTCATGTGGGTGGAATATTGCTGAGGCCACAGTCATGTGGGTAGAATATTGCTGAGGCCACTGTCATGTGGGTAGAATATTGCTGAGGCTGCTGTCATATGGGTGGAATATTGCTGAGGCCGCTGTCATATAGGTGGAATATTGCTGAGGCCACAGTCATGTGGATAGAATATTGCTGAGGCCACAGTCATGTGGGTGGAATATTGCTGAGGCCACAGTCATGTGGGTAGAATATTGCTGAGGCCACTGTCATGTGGGTAGAATATTGCTGAGGCCACTGTCATGTGGGTGGAATATTGCTGAGGCCGCCGTCATATGGGTGGAATATTGCTGAGGCTGCTGTCATATGGGTGGAATATTGCTGAGGCTGCTGTCATATGGGTGGAATATTGCTGAGGCTGCTGTCATATGGGTGGAATATTGCTGAGGCTGCTGTCATATGGGTGGAATATTGCTGAGGCTGCGTCATATAGGTGGAATATTGCTGAGGCTGCTGTCATATGGGTGGAATATTGCTGAGGCTGCGTCATATAGGTGGAATATTGCTGAGGCTGCGTCATATAGGTGGAATATTGTATACCCAGCCCACCTGTCCATATAGTGTACATTCTGAGCCTACCTATGACATATATATGGAGCATGGCAGTCCAGGCAAAGACCTTCTTTCTGTGCTATGTGCTCTGTGCCTTGTGCTCACCTTCAATACAAGTGCTTCTTGTCAACCTGTTTTGCCAGGCTAGTGATGTTGCGCAATGTTTTTTGTTTCAGCTCCTCGGAACTGCACGACTGATGAGTTCCGCTGCCGCAACACCAACTGCATCCCCAAGGAGTGGAAGTGTGATGGAGACGACGACTGTGGAGACTTGTCAGATGAAAACTGTCGTAAGTTCTCGTCTCAGTTATTTCAACAGCCTTTTGTTAGGATCTCAGGTCTGAGTCGAGGCCTTTGAGTTGCGGGAGCTGGGATAGAATCTCTCTACAGGGGACGAAATGGTTACATCTACGTTGCTATGGAAACAGAAAGCTGCTCCTGATTATTGATAATTGAAACTGGTTTGTCTGCTCCTGTAAGTGAGTGAGTGAGTGATAGGGTGGGTGGGTGGATGAGTGAGTTGGTGGTGGGTGTGTGTGTTTTTGGTGAGTGGCTTCGAGTGAATGAGTTGGTGGTGGGTGAGTGTGTGAGTTGGTGGGTGTGCTTTTGGTGAGTGGCTTCGAGTGAGTGAGTTGTGAGTGAGTGAGTTGTGGGTGGGTGAGTGAATGAGTTGGTGGTGGGTGAGTGAGTGAGTTCGTGGGTGCGCTTTTGGTGAGTGGCTTTGAGTGAGTGAGTTATGGGTGGGTGGGTGAGTGAGTGAATGAATGAGTTGGTGGGTGGGTGTGTTTTTGGTGAGTGGCTTTGAGTGAGTGAGTTATGGGTGGGTGGGTGAGTGAATGAGTTGGTTGAGGGTGGGTGTGTTTTTGGTGAGTGGCTTTGAGTGAGTGAGTTATGGGTGGGTGGGTGAGTGAGTGAGTGAATGAGTTGGTGGTGGGTAGGTGGGTGTGTTTTTGATGAGTGAGTTAGTGGGTGGGTGGGTGAATTAGTGAGTATGGTTGTATGTTTGAGGGAGGTAGAGAGTGAGTGGGTGGGTGAATGTTTGAGCGAATGAGTACAGCTTTTGTTCATTGATTTCACACATATACCCATACAGCTGGTGGCTAACAGTGTAAGAACCATCCACACGGGAGACCAACCATCTCATCTGGCGGGGACCCAGGAACCCAGATCGGGGGGGGGGGGGGGGGGGGGGGCTCAACTTGGGAATGTAGATTTTCTTAGGCACAGGACCTAGTTCTCCTCTTGTTGAATCAGGCTGTAATGGTAATCACTGTGTGGCTGCAGTTTGTTCATTGCTGTGTCAAGTCCTGCAGGGAATTGGCCAACTGCATGTTGATTGGCCCACAATTCCTTCTAACGCAATTGAGCGGAAGTGATCCACAATTGATCCTTTCTCCTTTTCTTTGAAATGTCAACAGGCCCTCCTCCCATTGCAGCTGGGCATTAGTTCTGTCCAGAGTTTAATCATCAGCATTCTACAATGAATGATCAGTCGATGATTTCTGTCGCAGTGGAAATATATTTTGCAGTGGCTACCACCGTTCATCAGGAGAAGTGAGCCTGGCAAGACTGATAATAGAGGATTAATTGAATTAAACAACTTGGGAAGAGAGATAGAGAATCTCACCCTCGTGTCTTTTGATATCAAATATATCAACACTCGTTATATATTTGATAATAAAAGACACAAGGGTGAGATTTTGTTTATCATCCAACAATGTTTGTAGACAGTAATAAGCAGTGTCTTAAGTGTAAAAAGTACTGCTGACAGCTTCAGTAGCAGAGCCATTAGTGATGTCATTTGATTGTGACGTCATGGTAACCAGTGACGTCACAATGGTCTGCAAAGCATTGTGATGCAATTTCATTGCAGCGATATCTACACTGTAGATATCGCTTGATCTCACCCAAGCGATATCTGCTGTGGGAGCCAGTTTTGGATGATAAATTAGTATTCAGGGGATTTAGGTCTGACATTTACATCTGTGTGACTTGCGGACTTGCTGAATGTGAAGGGATTGGATGGTTTAGTACTTGACACATTCATTGGTGAGTGGGTGAGTGAGTGTCTTGCTGTCTGTACACTGATGATGTATCCACCATGTCAGTCTGTCAGTCAGTCAGCTCTCAGCTATAGACTACACCCAACAATAACATGCAACAATACTCAACAACATCCAACATCAACATCCAACAACATCACCCAACAACATCACCCAACAACAAAACCCAACAACAATATCCAACAACATCCAACAGTACTCAACAATATCCAACAATACCCAACAACAACATCCAAGAACAACTTCCAAAAGTAACATACATCATCCAACCACATTCAATAGTCTCAACTTAGCGTAAATTCTGCTGATGTAACTTAAATTTTAACTCACATACAACATCATCCCACAACATCCCCCTCAAAACATCATCCCACAACATCACCCAACAACATCATCCCACAACATCAACCCACAACATCTTCCCAAAAACATCATCCCACATCATCCCTCAACATCATACCCCATCATCCCTCAACATCAAAACCCAACAACATCCTCCCACATCATCCCAAAACACAACATCATCCCCATACATCACCCCACAACATCACCCCACAACATCATCCAACACAAGGACAAGTGCAGACTTATGTGCATGACTCAGCTATTTCTGACTTGTCCTCAAGTCAACTGTCAGAAACATCCCAAGAATATCAAGAATACTCTAATCACAAGGGGCATTGATTTAGTGCAAACTTTAAGCGTTTCGGAGTGAAAGTTGCTTGTGTAGAAATGATACAATGATGTGTCTGTCGAATATTGGCTTTACATGTGTGCTATCTTGTACATTATGTATAAGTGTAGACAGGATGTGAGTTGAGTCGGGAAGACTTTGAACGCCGCGGTGATGGTGGAACAAGTGGCTTTATCTGATGCTCCACCACGAGGAAGCATTGTTGTGAGATGAAAGCGGTGGAGTCGGGGGGAAGTGGGTGCAGTCTCACATAACGAGGTGCCGGCTCCAGGGGGATAAGCTCACCGTGTTTCATGTTTGATGTTTCAGAAAAGCGTCAGTGTAAACCAGATGAGTTTCAGTGCGGGGACGGAACATGTATCATGAAGTCCTGGCTCTGTGACAAGGACATTGATTGTGGCGACAGTTCTGATGAGAGTAGTTGTGGTAAGTAGTATATAGTGTAGTGAAAGTTAAGATGAGAGTAGTTGTGGCAAGTAGTATATAGTGTATAATAGTTCAGATGAGAGTAGTTGTGGCAAGTAGTATATAGTGTAGTTACAGTTAAGATGAGAGTTGTTGTGGTAAGTAGTATATAGTGTAGTTACAGTTAAGCTGAGAGTAGTTGTGGTAAGTAGTATATAGTGTATAACAGTTCAGATGAGAGTAGTCTCTGTAAAAGTGTAGTGAAAGTTAAAATGAGAGTAGTTATGGCAAGTAGTATACATAGTGTATAATAGTTCAGATGAGAGTAGTTGTGGCAAGTAGTATATAGTGTAGTTACAGTTAAGATGAGAGTACTTTAGCAAGTAGTATATAGTGTAGTGACAGTTAAGATGAGTGTAGTTGTGGTTAGTAGTATATAGTGTAGTTACAGTTAAGATGAGAGTTGTTGTGGTAAGTAGTATATAGTGTAGTTACAGTTAAGCTGAGAGTAGTCGTGGTAAGTAGTATATAGTGTAGTGACAGTTAAGATGAGAGTAGTTGTGGTAAGTAGTATATAGTGTATAACAGTTCAGATGAGAGTAGTTGTGGTAAGTAGTATATAGTGTAGTGACAGTTAAGCTGAGAGTAGTTGTGGTAAGTAGTATATAGTGTGTAACAGTTCAGATGAGAGTAGTTGTGACAAGTAGTATATAGTGTAGTTACAGTTAAGATGAGAGTACTTGTGGCAAGTAGTATATAGTGTATAGTGTAGTGACAGTTAAGATGAGAGTAGTTGTGGCAAGTAGTATATAGTGTATAATAGTTCAGATGAGAGTAGTTGTGTTAAGTAGAATATAGTGTATGTCAGTTCAGATGAGAGTAGTTGTGGCAAGTAGCATGTTGTGTATTGTGTAGTGACAGTTTAGATGAGAGTAGTTGTGGCAAGTAGTATATAGTGTATAATAGTTCAGATGAGAGTAGTTGTGGTAAGTAGTATATAGTGTATATCAGTTCAGATGAGAGTAGTTGTGTTAAGTAGTATATGGTGTATATCAGTTCAGATGAGAGTAGTTGTGGTAAGTAGTATATAGTGTATATCAGTTCAGATGAGAGTAGTTGTGGCAAGTAGTATATGGTGTAATACAGTTCAGATGAGAGTAGTTGTGGTAAGTAGTATATAGTGTATATCAGTTCAGATGAGAGTAGTTGTGGTAAGTAGTATATAGTGTATATCAGTTCAGATGAGAGTAGTTGTGTTAAGTAGTATATGGTGTATATCAGTTCAGATGAGAGTAGTTGTGGTAAGTAGTATATAGTGTAATACAGTTCAGATGAGAGTTGTTGTGGTAAGTAGTATATAGTGTATATCAGTTCAGATGAGAGTAGTTGTGGTAAGTAGTATATAGTGTAATACAGTTCAGATGAGAGTAGTTGTGGTAAGTTGTATATTGAATAATTAATATGAGTAGTTGTAGTTTGTGGTGTGTTGTTTTCACAAGACTATATAAGTGTAGTTCGTTTCTGGCGTGAGGTGCCAGACCTTAGAATTGATAGACCTCTGCGTTTTCTCAGTAGGCCTAGAACTGTAAGATTTCCCTGCATTGAAGGCAGGTTGACGTCTTTGTACCTCAGAGAAATGAGATTGTCTGCGCCTGTGTCAGTGTTTCTTTTCATCATGGAGAGCTTCACAGTGACTTGCAACTGAAGACGTCCCACCAGATACGACAGAAAGCTCTTTGATTTGGAGAAGACAAGTTTCGAAAACCCTGAACAAATTTGTTAGCGTAATTAAAGAGAATGACAGCCCGTCTTTCTCTGATTACACTTCTTGATCTCGGAAACCTTTAATTTTAGGGGAAATTGAATTTTGTCTTGTTTGAAACAAAGAAAGGGGTACAAGTTTCAAATAAATTGATTGAGAGCAAGTCTTAACCTTTGCTTTGATTCTGTTGTACATGTACATCGAAACTTTTTCAATCTCTTTTTCTCTTGCATCAGTATTTATGTAGGCAGGTTTTAAACCATCTGAGATTAGATTACTCCTCCAGTTTAGAGTTTGTAAACAAATCTATTCATATCATGACACACAATTTACATACACTCGTTCATTTTCAATTTTTTTGTAGCAAAACTTATTGAGTTAAGTTAGGCTTGTTGAAGTTAAGAACATCGTTTTGGTTGTAAAATTGATTCAGTTGATAAAGTTTTGTGTGAGAGTAAGAGAGAAGGGCAGAGTTTGTCTCCTGTTTCTTCAGACATTTATTGATTCCCTCTCCAGCACTGCAGATTTACACGAGTGAGCTCCCACCTCCCTACCTCTGCTAGTCTTTCCTCTGGGATGTTATGTTTTTATCAATATTTAGCGTCAAGATTGTTAGGGTTTTACGGCTTGGGGTACATAAAATTTAATAGAATATGTCTTGTGGAAAGTGTATATGTCTTATGGTTAGTTTTATATTGCCTTTATTTTGGTCGATGGTTTTGTTCAAAAGATTCCTGTAATTTCCCTTGGTAATTTTTTTCTTTTTAAGACTTGAATGTTCTTGTAAAAGACTCAGCATCTGATGTGCTGATTGTTTGAGATCCAAGTTTGCATTACCGTTTATTATCCACTGAACTTCATCTTGCATGGCAACATTGTTATTTGTTTATTTAAATTGTACAGCTGTCATGTTTGTGAAGCCGCAGAGCCTCTTGCTCAATGTAGGCTACAGAGCCTGCTTGCTGTATGTACGCTAGAGCATCTTGCTCATTGTAAGCTGCAGAGCCTCTTGCTGTATGTACGCTAGAGCATCTTGCTCATTGTAAGCTGCAGAGCCTCTTGCTGTATGTACGCTAGAGCATCTTGCTCATTGTAAGCTGCAGAGCCTCTTGCTGTATGTACGCTAGAGCATCTTGCTCATTGTAAGCTGCAGAGCCTGCTTGCTGTATGTATGTTAGAGCATCTTGCTCATTGTAAGCTGCAGAGCCTCTTGCTGTATGTACGCTAGAGCATCTTGCTCATTGTAAGCTGCAGAGCCTGCTTGCTGTATGTACGCTAGAGCATCTTGCTCATTGTAAGCTGCAGAGCCTCTTGCTGTATGTACGCTAGAGCATCTTGCTCATTGTAAGCTGCAGAGCCTCTTGCTCAATGTAAGCTACAGAGCCTCTTGCTCAATGCAGGCTACAGAGCCTCTTGTTCATTGGAGGCTACAGAGGCTGTTGCCCAATGTAAGCTGCAGAGCCTCTTGCTCAATGTAAGCTGCAGAGCCTCTTGCTCAATGTAAGCTACAGAGCCTCTTGCTCAATGTAAGCTACAGAGCCTCTTGCTCAATGCAGGCTACAGAGCCTCTTGTTCATTGGAGGCTACAGAGCCTCTTGCTGTATGTAAGCTGCAGAGCCTCTTGCTCAATGTAAGCTGCAGAGCCTCTTGCTCAATGTAAGCTACAGAGCCTCTTGCTCAATGCAGGCTACAGAGCCTCTTGTTCATTGTGGGCTACAGAGCCTCTTGCTCAATGTAAGCTGCAGAGCCTCTTGCTCAATGTAAGCTGCAGAGCCTCTTGCTCAATGTAAGCTACAGAGCCTCTTGCTCAATGCAGGCTACAGAGCCTCTTGTTCATTGGAGGCTACAGAGCCTCTTGCTGTATGTAAGATGCAGAGCCTCTTTCTCTTTGTGTTTTACTCATAAACAAATTACACAGAAATAAGGCTTTTGAATGAGAAAAATTATGAATTTCCAAATGTTGAGACATTGATAGTTGCAACTGTGTTCTGCTGCTGATGGTGTTGATGATGTTGATGTTGATGGTGTTGATGCGTTTGCAGAGCAGTACAAGCTGCGCTGTCGGAAGGATGAGTTCCGATGCACGCGGAACGAGTACTGCATCCTCAAGGTGTACCAGTGTGACGGAGAGGATGACTGTGGGGACTGGGAGGACGAACTCCAGTGTGGTCAGTACCTACCTCTCTCATAATAGTCTCTCCCACCGTATACTTGCTGTATGTGTTGATGGGTGACGCCATTCTCTGAATGTAGGGGATCAAGGAAGACATACATGGGTACAGCGACAGTGTTAGTTTGTTTGTTGTTTAACACCGCACTCAGCAATATTCCAGCTATATGACAGTGGTCTGTAAATAATTGAGTCTGGACTTGAAATCCAGTTATTGATATCATGAGCATCAATGCAAGTAATTGGGATCAATGACATGCTTCAACAAAGTCAGCGTGCCTGACCACTCGATCACGGTAGTCGCCTCTTACAGCAAACATGGGTTGCTGAAGACCTATTCTACCCCGGATCTTCAAGGGTCCAGTGACTGTGTGAAAAAATAGTGAAATTGTTAAAGACCCGTGAAGATCCGGGGTAGAATAGATCTTCAGCAACCCATGCTTGCCGTAAAAGGCGACTGTGCTTGTCGTAAAAGGCAACTAACAGGATCGGGTGGTCAGACTCGTCGACTCGTCGATGCTCATGATATCAATAACTGGATTGTCTGGTCCAGACTTGATTATTTACAGACCGATGTCATATAGCTGGAATATTGCTGAGTGCGGCGTTAAACAACAAACAAACCAACCAAGAAATTGTTAAAAGTTAATGTTTTGTGGTGCTTGTGTTCTCTGTGGGGGTTGACACGGGACTGAATGTACAATTTCTCACCGTCTCCTCAGGCACCAACTACTGCAACTTAGGGGAGTTCAACTGCACCAATGGTGTCTGTATCCATGACAACTGGCGCTGTGACGGAGACTGGGATTGTGAAGATGGCTCTGATGAACACAACTGCAGTAAGTTTGGGTTGGATTCCTCAAATTGGAACACCGCCTCCATGACCTAGTGGATGAAGCATCTACTGGAGAGTGGAAGGTCGGTGGTTCGATCCTGAGCTGGTCATAGAAAAAGAGGTACTTTTTGTTACCCTGCCCCTTGTGGTTATCTCAGAGGATTAGCACCAGACTATGCTGTCACACAGTTGCATGCATGCTGCTATAGAAGTCTATGATATTAAACCCCATTTCACCTCAGCAAGTGTGTACAATGTGTGATGCCTACTTCTGATTGTGATATGACTGGAATACAGCTGGAAGTGGGGTAGACCCTACACACACTCACTAAGTCATAGAGCCTTGTTCGTTTGCCAATGCTCCTGCTATCAGTATGTTAAATAGATCGTTCTGTCTGGTTTCATCAGTTTCCAAAATGTGTTGTTTGTTTGAAACCATTGCCATATAGTCCCACGTGTGTAACGTGTTGTGGTGTTTCTGCAGCCAATGTGACGACAGCTGTGGGCAAGTGCAAGAAAGAGGAATTCACCTGCAGCAACGGCCACTGCATCAACAAGACACAGCGCTGTGACGGCAACATTGACTGCTCAGACAACAGCGACGAGGAGCACTGCAGTAAGTTACATCCACTGTCTGCTTCAGACTCCATTATGTTATGTTCTTTTCTGTTGGTTTGTTAGTTTAACGTCACACTCAGCAATATTACAGCTACATGACAGCAGTCTGTAAATATTCAAGTCTGGAGCATGCAGCTCAGTGATTGATATCATGAGCATAGATCTACACAAACAGTATAGGTTGAGATGCATCAACCAAGTTGCTGATGACCAATTCTAATCTGGATCTTCATGGTGTCTCTGTTGCACTGCCTGCAGTGATGATGCTGGGATGTGGCTGCCAATGGAGCAGGAGTCTCTCACTCAGGATGATGTTGTTTGTTTGTTGATGTTACAGAGGTGAAGCAGTGCAGTCAAGGACAGTTCCGATGCAAGAACAACCGGTGTATCGGCCTCCAGAAGGTCTGCAACGGTATCAATGAATGTCAGGACAACTCGGATGAACAGAACTGCAGTGAGTACACACCCTCTATCTCAGGCTGTCATGCATCATCTTGCTTAGTCCTGCTCCGACTATATTGCTAAGTACTGCTCGACCATCTTGCTTAGTCCTTCTTCGTCCTGCTCCGACCATCTTGCTTAGTCCTGCTCCGACCATCTTGCTTAGTCCTGCTCCGACCATCTTGTTTAGTCCTGTTCCGACCTACTTGCTTAGTCCTGCTCCAACCATCTTGCTTAGTCCTGCTCCAACCATCTTGCTTAGTCCTGCTCCAACCATCTTGCTTCGTCCTGCTCCGACCATCTTGCTTAGTCCTGCTCCGACCATCTTGCTTTGTCCCGCTCAAACCATCTTGCTTTGTCCTGCTCCGACCGTCTTGCTTAGTCCTGCTCCGACCATCTTGCTTAGTCCTTCTCCGACCATCTTGCTTAGTCCTGCTCCGACCATCTTGCTAAGTCCTGCTCCGACCATCTTGCTAAGTCCTGCTCCGACCATCTTGCTAAGTCCTGCTCCGACCATCTTGCTTAGTCCTTCTCCAACCATCTTGCTTAGTCCTGCTCCAACCATCTTGCTTAGTCCTTCTCCAACCATCTTGCTTAGTCCTGCTCCAACCATCTTGCTTAGTCCTGCTCCGACCATCTTGCTTAGTCCTGCTCCAACCATCTTGCTTAGTCCTGCTCCAACCATCTTGCTTAGTCCTGCTCCGACCATCTTGCTTAGTCCTTCTCCAACCATCTTGCTTAGTCCTTCTCCGACCATCTTGCTTAGTCCTGCTCCAACCATCTTGCTTAGTCCTGCTCCGACCATCTTGCTTAGTCCTTCTCCAACCATCTTGCTTAGTCCTGCTCCAACCATCTTGCTTAGTCCTGCTCCGACCATCCTGCTTAGTCCTGCTCCGACCATCTTGTTTAGTCCTGTTCCGACCTACTTGCTTAGTCCTGCTCCAACCATCTTGCTTAGTCCTGCTCCAACCATCTTGCTTCGTCCTGCTCCGACCATCTTGCTTAGTCCTGCTCCGACCATCTTGCTTTGTCCCGCTCAAACCATCTTGCTTTGTCCTGCTCCGACCGTCTTGCTTAGTCCTGCTCCGACCATCTTGCTTAGTCCTTCTCCGACCATCTTGCCTAGTCCTGCTCCGACCATCTTGCTAAGTCCTGCTCCGACCATCTTGCTAAGTCCTGCTCCGACCATCTTGCTTAGTCCTGCTCAAACCATCTTGCTTAGTCCTGCTCCGACCATCTTGCTTAGTCCTTCTCCAACCATCTTGCTTAGTCCTTCTCCGACCATCTTGCTTAGTCCTGCTCCAACCATCTTGCTTAGTCCTGCTCCGACCATCTTGCTTAGTCCTTCTCCAACCATCTTGCTTAGTCCTGCTCCGACCATCTTGCTTAGTCCTTCTCCAACCATCTTGCTTAGTCCTGCTCCAACCATCTTGCTTAGTCCTGCTCCGACCATCTTGCTTAGTCCTTCTTCCAACCATCTTGCTTAGTCCTGCTCCAACCATCTTGCTTTGTCCTGCTCCGACCATCTTGCTTAGTCCTTCTCCAACCATCTTGCTTAGTCCTGCTCCAACCATCTTGCTTAGTCCTGCTCCAACCATCTTGTTTAGTCCTGCTCCGACCATCTTGCTAAGTCCTGCTCCGATCATCTTGCTTAGTCCTGCTCCAACCATCTTGCTAAGTCCTGCTCCGACCATCTTGCTAAGTCCTGCTCCGATCATCTTGCTTAGTCCTGCTCCAACCATCTTGCTAAGTCCTGCTCCGACCATCTTGCTTAGTCCTTCTCCGACCATCTTGCTAAGTCCTGCTCCGACCATCTTGCTTAGTCCTGCTCCAACCATCTTGTTTAGTCCTGCTCCGACCATCTTGCTTAGTCCTTCTTAGTCCTGCTTCAACCATCTTGCTAAGTCCTGCTCCAACCATCTTGCTTAGTCCTGCTCCAACCATCTTGCTTAGTCCTGCTCCAACCATCTTGCTTAGTCCTGCTCCGACCATCTTGCTTAATCCTGCTCCAACCATCTTGCTAAGTCCTGCTCCAACCATCTCGCTTAGTCCTTCTCCGACCATCTTGCTTAGTCCTGCTCCGATCATCTTGCTTAGTCCTGCTCCGACCATCTTGCTTAGTCCTTCTTAGTCCTGCTCCGATCATCTTGCTTAGTCCTGCTCCGACCATCTTGCTTAGTCCTTCTTAGTCCTGCTCCAACCATCTTGCTTTGTCCTGCTCCGACCATCTTGCTTAGTCCTGCTCCAACCATCTTGCTTAGTCCTTCTTAGTCCTGCTTCAACCATCTAACTTAGTCCTGCTCCGACCATCTTGCTTAGTCCTGCTCCAACCATCCTGCTTAGTCCTGCTCCGACCATCATGCTTAGTCCTGCTCCGACCATCTTGCTAAGTCCTTCTTAGTCCTGCTCCGACCATCTTGCTTAGTCCTGCTCCAACCATCTTGCTTAGTCCTTCTTAGTCCTGCTTCAACCATCTTGCTTAGTCCTGCTCCAACCATCCTGCTTAGTCCTGCTCCGACCATCTTGCTTAGTCCTGCTCCGACCATCTTGCTAAGTCCTTCTTAGTCCTGCTACAACGATCTAGCTCAGCCCTTCTTAGTCGTATTATGCATTGAGTGTGAAGCAGATCAGTCAAAGAGCCCGAAGATTATACTTATGACTTCCATCTGAAACTACTTGGAGACAAATATTGATTTATTCGAGATCTTTAGGGCATTGATCAGTCAAATATCCTGCTATCAAGGGGTCAAGGTTACATGATGATGGCCATAAGAAATATAAAATGAGCATAAATCTGAATAGATTGTTGGTAAAGTTCTGTATTCTTGTCCAGGCTTGCCGATGTCATGTGGCAGTAACCAAGGCAACTGTTCCCACCAGTGCGTGCAGACAAGTATCGGGGCTAAATGTACATGTCCAGTGGGCTACCAGCTGGCCAACAACAAGAGAACTTGTGAAGGTAGGCAGTCCGTCCCATACAGCCATTGACCTCCATGTTGGTGATGACTAGCTATGTTTGATCTCCGTGTTGGTATTGACTAGCCATGTTTGACCTCCATGCTGGTGATGACTAGCCATGTTTGATCTCCATGTTGGTGATGACTAGCCATGTTTGACCTCCATGTTGGTGATGACTAGCCATGTTTGATCTCCATGTTGGTGATGACTAGCCATGTTTGATCTCCATGTTGGTGATGACTAGCTATGTTTGATCTCCATGTTGGTGATGACTAGCTATGTTTGATCTCCATGTTGGTGATGACTAGCCATGTTTGACCTCCATGCTGGTGATGACTAGCCATGTTTGATCTCCATGTTGGTGATGACTAGCCATGTTTGACCTCCATGTTGGTGATGACTAGCCATGTTTGATCTCCATGTTGGTGATGACTAGCTATGTTTGATCTCCATGTTGGTGATGACTAGCCATGTTTGACCTCCATGCTGGTGATGACTAGCCATGTTTGATCTCCATGTTGGTGATGACTAGCCATGTTTGATCTAAATGTTGGTGATGACTAGCCATGTTTGACCTCCATGCTGGTGATGACTAGCCATGTTTGACCTCCATGTTGGTGATGACTAGCCATGTTTGAACTCCATGTTGGTGATGACTAGCCATGTTTGATCTAAATGTTGGTGATGACTAGCCATGTTTGATCTCCATGTTGGTGATGACTAGCCATGTTTGATCTCCGTGTTGGTGATGACTAGCCATGTTTGATCTCCATACTGGTAATGACTAGCCATGTTTGATCTCCATACTGGTGATGACTAGCCATGTTTGATCTCCATGTCGGTGATGACTAGCCATGTTTGACCTCCATGTTGGTGATGACTAGCCATGTTTGACCTCCATGCTGGTGATGACTAGCCATGTTTGATCTCCATGTTGGTGATGACTAGCCATGTTTGAGCAAAAATATGTTTTTTTAACCTCTATTTTTAATTTTGATTTTGCGTTTTGAATGTGTGTTTGCCTGCTCTCGGGCGTGTTGTGTTGTACAAGTGTCAACAGGAAAGCCTTGACTCGCTTCTAGCACAGACAGTGGCTGGGTGGAGCAGGGAGATTTTACGTGTTCTTCTTGCAACCTCTTCTCCTGTCAGCTGCACAGCAGGAAGGATGTGGTGGCCATGTTCCTCTCTGTTGGCAGATATAAAATATAAACACTACCCAAAGTACTCTCAACCTATACTGATGACAATTATTTATGTAAGGCTAAAAAAATTAAATAATTGGTTCTCAGGCAATGACTTTTGGATAAATAGTGCGTCCAAACTAGTATCCAAATAATTTGTCTCGTTTCGTCCAGCATTTTACTGACAAGGTTCAAGACGCAGAATATTTAGCAATTTTTTATTTTTTTTAAATGGACGTAAAAACAAAACGTGTCGACGGACTTGATGATACGATATGCAGTGGTGCCTGAGAACCAAGACAAATAGAATTTAGCTTAAGGACACTAGTGTTTATTTTGGAGTTTCTCGAACTGTCTTACACATTTGAGGGAGTTTGGTGGCATCTCTAGTCAGAATGAAACAATGTCGTTGCAGACTTTGACGAGTGTGAGTTTGACGGAACCTGCAGTCAGATGTGTGAGAACACCCGGGGCTCGTACAAGTGCTCCTGTGTCACCGGCTACCGACTCAAGCCGGACGGACGAGGCTGCAAGGCTCTCGGTAAGTATATACACTATGAACATCTGGGGTAGAATAGGTCTTTAACAACCCATGCTTGCCATAAAAGGCGACTGTGTTTGTCGTAAGAGGCCACTAACGTGATCAGGTAGTCAGTCTCGCTGACTTGGTTGATGCATGTCATCGTATCCCAAATGCGTGGATCGATGCTCATGATGTCAATCACTAGATTGTCTTGTCCAGACTCGATTATTTACAGACTGCCGTCATGTAGCTGGAATATTGCTGAGTGCAGTGTTAAAACAAACAAACAAACAAAGCAAACAAACTATGAAGTAGGAGTCTCGCCCCTCGTGACTATGGCTGCGAGGATCTCAGTGACTGAATAAGGTAGAAGCCTACTGTATGGTTGTGGCTCATGAAGAGTTCAGTATATCTTTTATACTATGTAAGTGCAGGCAAGTACTTAGCTGGTGGTGTTCTTGCTCTGCTGCATCTTCCTGAGTCAGGGGAGTTATCCGACTATGAAACTCCAGTTTGCACCCTTGCCGACCTAGGCTGGAATAATGGAGTTTTGTTTTGTTTGGGCTGGACTAATGAAGTCAGAAAGTCTTGACTGGGTGCTACAATTTTGGTAAAAGCAAATGCAAGTGATATGAGAGGTTGAATCTGATTAGTCAATAGAAGGGACATAACTTGTAATAGCCCAGAAATTCCAGCCTAGTTCGGGATGGTGGAAACTGAACTTTTACAGTGAGTTAACGCCCTTGCCCCTAGCAGATGGCTCTTGAGGAACTTGAGAAAATATATGGAATTCTTCCATTTCCAAGGCAACAATTTTTACTTAGGTTCAAATTTCTTTGTGCAAGTTTCAAGGCAGGTGCTGAGCCAGTCCCTTGTGCTATTCAGGAACTTGAGAACCTCTCATTATGCACTCTCTTTCCTCGCAGGGGGAGAGGCCTATCTGATATTTGCCAACCGTGTGGACATCCGAAGAGTGACAACTGACCGCTCCGAGTACACGTCCATCCTAGAGGGGCTGCGCAACGCCATCGCACTGGACTTCCACCACGAGAAGGGGCTGGTCTTCTGGTCGGACATCACCCTGGACAAGATCAAGCGGGCGTACCTCAACGGGAGCAAGATCAAGGAGATCGTGGCAGATGGCCTGGAGAGCCCCAGTAAGTCACGATGAAGGTGTTGATGGCATGTGTAGGCCTGAACCATCAGGCTATCACTGTGGTGTTGATGGCATGTGTAGGCCTGAACCATCAGGCTATCACTGTGGTGTTGATGGCATGTGTAGGCCTGAACCATCAGGCTATCACTGTGGTGTTGACGGGTGTGTAGGCCTGAACCATCAGGCTATCACTGTGGTGCTGATGGCATGTGTAGGCCTGAACCATCAGGCTATCACTGTGGTGCTGACGGCATGTGTAGGCCTGAACCATCAGGCTATCACTGTGGTGCTGATGGCATGTGTAGGCCTGAACCATCAAGCTATCACTGTGGTGATGATGGCATGTGTAGGCCTGAACCATCAGGCTATCACTGTGGTGCTGATGGCATGTGTAGGCCTGAACCATCAAGCTATCACTGTGGTGCTGATGGCATCTGTAGGCCTGAACCATCAGGCTATCACTGTGTTGCTGATGGCATCTGTAGGCCTGAACCATCAGGCTATCACTGTGGTGCTGATGGCATGTGTAGACCTGAACCATCAAGATATCACTGTGGTGTTGATGGCATGTGTAGGCCTGAACCATCAAGCTATCACTTAGGTGCTGATGGCATGTGTAGGCCTGAACCATCAAGCTATCACTTAGATGCTGATGGCATGTGTAGGCCTGAACCATCAGGCTATCACTTAGGTGCTGATGGCATGTGTAGGCCTGAACCATCAGGCTATCACTGTGTTGCTGATGGCATGTGTAGGCCTGAACGATCAGGCTATCACTGTGGTGCTGATGGCATGTGTAGGCCTGAACCATCAGGCTATCACTGTGGTGCTGATAGCATGTGTAGGCCTGAACCTTTCACAGTTCGTAATAAACCTAAGCATTGTCGATGTACAATGACAAGTGAGTTCGTTATATCAATTATTTTGTTAAAAGCATGTTCGTTTTATCCATTAATTATATATGCTAAAATATACAACCAATTGCCGTGACCGAAGAAATAATGCATTATATCCATCAGTTCGTCATAAACGTTGTTTACTGTACTGCCATTCCTGTTCTAATGACTGCATGTGACAGTCTGGACTATTTTCTAAACTGCTATAGCCAAGACTCACTAGTTCCCTCTCTCACCACCAGGTGGACTAGCAGTAGACTGGGTGCACAACATGCTGTTCTGGACTGATGCCGGTACGTCACGGATTGAGGTCGCCGACCTTGAAGGCAACCATCGTAAAGTCCTTATTTGGGAGAACCTGGAGAAGCCACGTGCCATCGCAGCCCATCCAAAACGAGGGTGAGCCAGCAAGACAGTTGTACTGGGATACATTGACTATGATGACCATCTATCCCTCAGCTTCTCAGCAACATGGGACGGTCAGGTAGCCTCGTGGTTAAAGCATTCGCTCGTCATGTATAAGACCCAGGCTCGATTCCCGTCATGGGTACAATGTGTGAAGCCCATTTCTGGTGTCCTCTGCCATGATATTGCTGAAATATTGCTAAAAGCGGCGTAAATATCACTCACTCACTCACTCACTCACTCACTCACTCACTCACTCACTCACTCACTCACTCACTCACTCACTCACTCACTCACTCACTCACTCACTCACCCACTCACTCACTCACTCACTCACTCACTCACTCTGAATATTGTCTGAAGTTGTCTCAATATCATATGTCCTGGAATTTATTGTTTCAGTGTTTGAATAAAAAAATATTGTCTGGCTTCCAGCAGGATTCACAGACTTTAGAAGCTGCAGCACTGACCAAACTGCAGGTCCTCATTTCAAAAACTGCAGCTTATTGTGACAGATATATCTACACATAGATTTACTGCAAGCCATAAGGACCAAATTTTTTTTTTAAATTATGGAACCGACACAAGATCTACCTGCCATGGGCCTAGGGGCAAGCGCTTATTCCAAACACTGTATTGCATATCACATTGTACATATTGTATATTACACGTCCTGATATACATTTTATATCATCACATGTCCTGATATGCATTGTATATCGTGTCCCTGATAAATGAGGTGTACCGACAAGATGGGATGATAAAAGATGTTATATTTGGGAAAACACTTTCTCAGTAAAGTACTTTTTAGGGTTGAGTCCCATCCGGGATTCGAACCAACACTGTCAGAGTGAGACACCAGCGCACAAAGTCAGAGGTCTAACCCAGCCACCGAGGCTTCTACAAAAATGAAAGTCTGACAACTGGTAGCCTAGATCACATACTTTGTGTACCCTTCTGACAAGTGAAAAGCGGGACAGCTCCCATGGCCAAAACACACAAGAAAGTGGTCAAATGTAACAGATGTGTGCTGGCAATTAGGTGCCCCACTTTCTTAACGCATTGGGTGTTCAAAGATGTGACGATGTATTGTGTGGTGATAGTTTGTGAAGGTGGTGATATTAACCCCGTATGTCCTGGTTGACCTGCATTATTGTTCAAAGTGACTGACTTGTGTTGTTTTCTTACAGCGCCATCTTCTGGACCGACTGGGGCAGCACTCCTAAGATCGAGCGCGCCAGCATGGATGGCAGCGAGAGGATGCTTCTGGCCAACACCTCGCTGTTCTGGCCCAACGGCCTCACGGTGGACTACGCAGCTGAGCGCATCTACTGGGCCGACGCCAAACACCACGTCATTGAGTGCTCCGACCTCGTGGGCAAGAACAGGCGCACAGTCATCAATGAAGGTTGGTTGGTTGGTTTGTTGTTTTACGCCGCACTCAGCAATATTCCAGCTATATGACGGCGGTCTGTAAATAATCGAGTCTGGACCAGACAATCCAGTGATTGATATAATGAGCATCAATCCATGCAATTGGGATCAATGACATGCATCAACCAAGTCAGTGAGCCTGACCACCCGATCCTGCCTGTCGCCTTTTATGGCAAGCATAGTCACCTTTTACGGCAAGCATGGGTTGCTGATGTCCCCTGCTGTGATATTGCTGGAATATTGATAAAAGCGGCATAAAGCCATAATCACTCACTTTTGTTGCCAGGTCTGCCCCACCCCTTTGCCCTGACGATGTTCGAGGATGAGCTCTACTGGACCGACTGGCACACAAAGAGTATCAATAAGGCCAATAAGTTCAATGGCAACGAAGTGGAGACAATCCGGAACCGCCTCCACTACCCAATGGACATCCACACCTTCCACCCTCAGCGACAACCTCCGAGTAAGTAATACATATTATAGTAGGACATATTGTTATCAGCCCTTATGGGGGATCTCCTGTTACCAGTAGTGGTTAGGGGGGGTCTCTTGTTATCAGTACTGGTTGGGGGTCTCTTGTTATCAGTGCTGGTTGGGGGGTCTCTTGTTACCAGTACTGGTTGGGGGATCTCTTGTTATCAGTGCTGGTTGGGGGTCTCTTGTTATCAGTACTGGTTGGGGGTCTCTTGTTATCAGTGCTGGTTGGGGGGTCTCTTGTTATCAGTACTGGTTAGGGGTCTCTTGTTATCAGTACTTGTTGGGGGGTCTCTTGTTATCAGTACTGGTTGGGGGTCTCTTGTTATCAGTGCTGGTTGGGGGGTCTCTTGTTACCAGTACTGGTTGGCGGTCTCTTGTTACCAGTACTGGTTGGGGGGTCTCTTGTTATCAGTACTGGTTGGGGGGGTCTCTTGTTATCAGCCCTTATAGGGATCTCTTGTTATCAGTACTTGTTGGGGGGTCTCACTCACTCACTCACTCACTCACTATGCCATTATGTTCGCAGCCCGGAACCACTGTCGGAACAACAATGGCCGCTGCAGCCATCTGTGTCTCCCCAATGAGAAGAGCTTCTCATGTGCGTGTCCCACCGGCCTCCAGCTCCAGGCAGACAGGAAGAAGTGCAGCAAGAGTGAGTACATCAGTCATGACATAAGGGGTTAATCAGTCACTTTGAACAATAATGCAGGTCGACCAGGACAAAAGGGGTTAATCAGTCACTGTCAACAATAATACAGGTCAACCAGGACATAAGGGGTTAATCAGTCCCTATCAACAATAATGCAGGTCAACCAGGACATAAGGGGTTAATCAGTCACTGTCAACAATAATGCAGGTCGACCAGGACATAAGGGGTTAATCAGTCCCTATCAACAATAATGCAGGTCAACCAGGACATAAGGGGTTAATCAGTCACTGTCAACAATAATGCAGGTCGACCAGGACATAAGGGGTTAATCAGTCCCTATCAACAATAATGCAGGTCAACCAGGACATAAGGGGTTAATCAGTCACTGTCAACAATAATGCAGGTCGACCAGGACAAAAGGGGTTAATCAGTCACTGTCAACAATAATGCAGGTCGACCAGGACATAAGGGGTTAATCAGTCACTGTCAACAATAATGCAGGTTGACCAGGACATAAGGGGTTATTCAGTCACTGTCAACAATAATACAGGTCGACCAGGACATAAGGGGTTAATCAGTCACTGTCAACAATAATGCAGGTCGACCAGGACATAAGGGGTTAATCAGTCACTATCAACATTAATGCAGGTCGACCAGAACATAAGGGGTTAATCAGTTACTGTCAACAATAATGCAGGTCGACCAGGACATAAGGGGTTAATCAGTCACTATGAACAATAATGCAGGTCGACCAGGACATAAGGGGTTAGTCAGTCACTGTCAACAATAATGCAGGTCGACCAGGACATAAGGGGTTAGTCAGTCACTGTCAACAATAATGCAGGTCGACCAGGACATAAGGGGTTAGTCAGTAACTGTCAACAATAATGCAGGTCGACCAGGACATAAGGGGTTAGTCAGTCACTGTCAACAGTAATGCAGGTCGACCAGGACATAAGGGGTTAATCAGTCACTGTCAACAATAATGCAGGTCGACCAGGACATAAGGGGTTAATCAGTCACTGTCAACAATAATGCAGGTCGACCAGGACATAAGGGGTTAGTCAGTCACTGTCAACAATAATGCAGGTTGACAAGGAAATAAAGGATGAATTATAAGGTTATTATAACCGCCTATCCTGAACCTGCCACAACTTCTCTGTTTTTGCTTATTAAGCAATATTGTCATCATCTTCTTTCTTTGAGAGTCTGTGGGGTAGCCAAGTGGTTAAAGCGTTCACTCATCACGCCGAAGACCCGGGTTTGATTCCCGGGTACAATGTGTAAATCCCATTTCTGGTGTCCCCTGCAGTGATATTGCTGGAATATTGCTAAATGCTGCATAAAACCATACTTACTCACTCACTCACTTTTTGAGAGTCGGTTGCTTGCTATTATAGGCGACTATGCTTGTCGTAAGAGGCGACTAACATAGTACTCTCACACGTCTCGGGAATCGATATACCAGGAGTATGGGATCCTGTGGAACAACATGCCCAGGATGAGGACTGTGTTTCCTTCCCTCAGTCAATTTCTACATAGGAATTGTTATTTTTCCTGAATATATATATATATATATATATATATCTAGGACTAGTTCATGAGACCCGTGAAGATCCGGGGTAGAATAGGTCTTCCGATAGGGGCGTAACACCAAGCTCACGGTTGCTTTGAAACAAAAGATAAAAAATACCGTACGTCTCCCCTCACTTTCCTGAAAGAATTGATGATACGGACTATACATCATGTCAGTACAGGATGAAGATAACATTGAGTTTTTACTCGAGGGTTTCTATTTTAATTGGGTTATTACATTTTTCATTGGGTAACCAATATTCTTCCACTCATCTATTCATCCCTCTATTGGGTTTTTCTCAAAATTAGTGAACATTTTAAGATTTAAAAAAATGAAGTAATCAGCTTGTAGTTGTGTTTCCGAAATTAGCTCCCTTGTTCTCATCCCGAAACAGCTTCATTGGGTATTTACGCGAGCTGTTCTTTTGAGTTTTTCATTTAATGCATGCGTTTCTGCATGCAAGTTAATTGAAAGTAATATTGGGGGGGGGCTATTTTACACAAATGCGCTGCTTATCTGTAGCTCTTCATCACTGATGTTTTTTGTTTGAGTAATTTCACATTTTTCTTTTGCAGACATTGAGTCTTTCTTGCTGTTCTCTACCCAATCCGACATCCGTCGCGTGACTCTGGACACACCCGACCTGACTGATGTCGTCATCCCACTCTCGGGCATCTCCCGTGCAGTGGGGGTCGAGTGGGACAGTGAAACAGACTCCATATTCTGGTCTGATGTCGGCTCAGATGTCATTGGGCGCGCTCGGTGGGACGGGACTGGAGACGAGGTGAGTGGTATAGAGTTATCTCCCCTTAAAGCTGATGTGAGTAGTATAGTGTTATCTCCCCTTATAGTGGAGGTGAGTAGTATAGAGCTGTCTCCCTTATTAGCTGATGTGAGTAGTATAGAGTTATCTCCCCTTGTAGTCGAGGTGAGTAGTATACAGACAATTGTGTGCTTTCCGTCCAATACTTTCATGACTTAAATCTGTTGTCACAACTTGCCCCTACAGAGTTATCTCCCCTTGACCTGTCCTTGTTAATCTGTCGCAGACGTCTGTTCTCACAGCTTGCCCCTGCAGAGTGATCTCCCCTTGACCTGTCCTTGTTAACAGTAGTACACGGTCATAGATTCTGTCTCTAGTTACATGAAGCACCATCTGTTCAACACATTTGGCTTCTGTAGAGTTATCTCCCCTTGACCAGAGCTCTCCTGTTGCAGCACATCGTGGGGTCCAGCCTGGACAGTCCGGCTGGTCTGGCTCTGGACTGGGTTGCCCGGAAGATCTACTGGACGGATGCTGGGAATGACCGCATAGAGGTAGCCAACCTGAACGGATCCATGAGGACAGTGCTACTGTGGGAGAACTTCGACCATCCCCGAGACATCGTTGTGGACCCACGGGCAGGGTGTGTATGCTGGATGTGTACTGTAAGCGTGTTGTGTTGTGTTGTTGTATCGAGACAAAATGTGACATATTTGGAATATATTTCAATTGTATGAGTATCAGTTTAAGAGATTGTGGAAATAAAGTTTGCAAGATAGGATAAACTGTCTGAGGGTGAGCTGAACGTGCAGCATTTCAAAACATCCGACTTGCCATGATATGCCAAGTGAGATGAGATGGGGTTTAACGTAGCATTCAAGATTATTGCACTTACATAGCAATGTACATGCATGCATGTGTGTGCGTGGCTGCTTGTACTGGTCCAGACTGATGCCGATTTATAGTGCTAGCCCGCTTGTATACCATGCTGCAGTTAAACATGAATACCCCACTCAGTCACAGTGTACTGACTTCAAGCCGACCAGTCCTTGTTGTAGCCCCTTAATGCTGAGTGCCAGACAGGGAAACAGCAAGTAATCTTTTAATGTATTTTGGTGTGACGCGGCCAGGGATCAAAACCACCAGGTAGTCGCATTGCTATGAAACAAACACATTCTTTGAAAAAAAATCGCCTGATTTACATGAAACAAGAGTTTTGGTTCTTGGTGGGAATAATATCTCAGCTGTGACCTTCACCTCCAGGTTCATGTACTGGACTGACTGGGGAAAGAAGCCGAAGATCGAGCGGTCAGGGATGGATGGCAGCGGGCGCATCATCCTCATCAACAAGAACCTCACCTGGCCAAATGGTCTGGCCATCGACTACGACAGGAGCAGGTTGTACTGGACGGACGCAGGAGAGAAAACTATCGAGTCTTGCACACTGCATGGAGCTGAGAGGAAGGTATGTCCCTCAGTAGAGGAGAGTCTGTTTGTTGAGGGTTGACTTTATGGAGGGTCTGTTTGTTGAGGGTTGACTTTATGGAGGGTCTGTTTGTTGAGGGTTGACTTTATGGAGGGTCTGTTTGTTGAGGGTTGACTTTATGGAGGGTTTGTTTGTTGAGGGTTGACTTTATGGAGGGTCTGTTTGTTGAGGGTTGACTTTATGGAGGGTCTGTTGAGGGTTGACTTTATGGAGGGACTGTTTGTTAAGGGTTGACTTTATGGAGGGTCTGTTTGTTGAGGGTTGACTTTATGGAGGGTCTGTTTGTTGAGGGTTGACTTTGTGGAGGGTCTGTTTGTTGAGGGTTGACTTTATGGAGGGTCTGTTTGTTAAGGATTGACTTTATGGAGGGTCTGTTGAGGATTGACGTTATGATGGGTCTGTTTGTTGAGGGTTGACTTTATGGAGGGTCTGTTTGTTGAGGGTTGACTTTATGGAGGGTCTGTTTGTTGATGGTTGACTTTATGGAGGGTCTGTTTGTTGATGGTTGACTTTATGGAGGGTCTTTTGAGGGTTGACTTTATGGAGGGTCTGTTTGTTGATGGTTGACTTTATGGAGGGTCTGTTTGTTGAGGGTTGACTTTATGGAGGGTCTTTTGAGGGTTGACTTTATGGAGGGTCTGTCTGTTGAGGGTTGACTTTATGGAGGGTCTGTTTGTTGATGGTTGACTTTATGGAGGGTCTTTTGAGGGTTGACTTTATGGAGGGTCTGTTCTTTGAGGGTTGACTTTATGGAGGGTCTTTTGAGGGTTGACTTTATGGAGGGACTGTTTGTTGATGGTTGACTTTATGGAGGGTCTTTTGAGGGTTGACTTTATGGAGGGTCTTTTCGTTGATGGTTGACTTTATGGAGGGTCTGTTTGTTGAGGGTTGACTTTATGGAGGGTCTTTTGAGGGTTGACTTTATGGAGGGTTGACTTTATGGAGGGTCTTTTGAGGGTTGACTTTATGGAGGGTCTGTCTGTTGAGGGTTGACTTTATGGAGGGTCTGTTTGTTGATGGTTGACTTTATGGAGGGTCTGTTCGTTGAGGGTTGACTTTATGGAGGGTCTGTTAAGGGTTGACTAATGGAGGGTCTGTCTGTTGAGGGTTGACTTTATGGAGGGTCTGTTTGTTGATGGTTGACTTTATGGAGGGTCTGTTCGTTGAGGGTTGACTTTATGGAGGGTCTTTTGAGGGTTGACTTTATGGAGGGTCTGTTCGTTGAGGGTTGACTTTATGGAGGGTCTGTTGAGGGTTGACTTTATGGAGGGTCTGTCTGTTGAGGGTTGACTTTATGGAGGGTCTGTTTGTTGATGGTTGACTTTATGGAGGGTCTGTTCGTTGATGGTTGACTTTATGGAGGGTCTGTTGAGGGTTGACTTCATGGAGGGTCTGTTGAGGGTTGACTTTATGGAGGGTGTGTTCGTTGAGGGTTGACTTTATGGAGGGTCTGTTCGTTGAGGGTTGGCTTTATGGAGGGTCTGTTCGTTGAGGGTTGACTTTATGGAGGTTCTGTTTGTTGAGGGTTATTTTTTGAGAATCTGAGAATTGTCAAGTGTTTTCTTCGTTACTGTCTGTGTTGGTTCTTCATATATTTAGTATGGTAGAGTGTTGAGAAATCTTACATTGAAGGGCAAGTTGAAGACTTTATGCTTGTTTGCCCGTAGAGTGTGATCGCCCTCGGCCTCAACCACCCGTTTGGCCTGGCGCTGAAGGGTTCCCTAATGTACTGGACGGACTGGGAAACACAGAGCATCCACTTCGCCAATAAGTTCACCGGGTCGGAGCGAGGCATCCTGATGAGTCAGCTTGGCCATCTGATGGACATCCATGTCTTCCATAGGTCGCGGGATGAAGGTGAGTCCTTGACCTTGGCTAAATGTAGCCTTGACCTTACCTTGTGACCTTGACCTTACACTCGGTTTAATGGAGACCCTGACCTTGAAGTGGGATGTGTTGTGACCTGGATCTATATATCAAAATAAGGTCAAAGATGGTGACCTGTGTTGTATTGATCTATTACTGATTACTCAGCTTGTCGTGAGACTAGACCCGTGAAGATCCGGGGTAGAATAGGTCTTCAGCAACCCATGCTTGCCTTAAAAGGTGACTAACGGGATCGGGTGGTCAGACTCGCTGACTTGGTTGATGCATGTCATCGATCCCAATTGCGTGGATCAATGCTCATGATATTAATCACTGGATTGTCTGGTCCAGACTCAAATATTTACAGACCGCTGTCATATAGCTGGAATATTGCTGAGTGCTGCGTTAAACAACAAACCAACAAACAAACAAACAAAAACTAATGGGGAAGAGAAGAGCTGATGTAGCAGTACTGCAGAAGGAAACTGGGGTGAATAGCCTCATGGGTGAAGTGAGGTGAGGTGAAATGGGGTTTAATGTCGCGTCCAAGATTATATAGCGACGTGCATGCGCATGTGACTGCTTGTACAAGTCTGAATTGATGCCGATTTATAGTGCTAACCCACTGAGATACCATGCCGCAGTTAAACATGAATACCCCACTTAGACACAGAAAACTGACTCCGAGCCGAACAGTCCTTGTTTTAGTCCCTTAATGCCGAGCGCCAGACAGGGTAACAACAAGTACTATCTTTTAACGTCTTTTGGTATGACGCTGCCGGGAATTGAACCTCGGATCTTCCACTCTCTGGGTGGACACTCTACCACTAGACCACGGAGATGGCCAAATAGCGTCATGGCAACAGAAGTAGAAGGCATGGAGTGAAATGTTTATGTATCATGTCAATGGTTAGTCTGTACAGTGCCTCGTTGGTCAGGTAGTCTCTATACCCCGGGGGGTCGGGTAGCCCAGTGGTTAAAGCGTTCGCTCGTCACGCCGAAGACCCAGGTTCCATTCCCAACATGGGTATTACGTGTGAAGCCCATATCCGGTGTCCCCCGCCGTAATATTGCTGGAATATTGCTAAAAGCGGCGTAAAACCATACTCAATTGCTCGCTCACTCACTCACTCACTCACTCTCTCACTCACTCACTCACTCTACCCTATGCCTCTTACTTCAGTCCACACCAAGTGCAGCACCAACAACGGCGGCTGCAGTCACCTGTGTCTGGTGGCACCACTGCCGAAAGGTCACGCCTGTGCCTGCCCCACAGGAATACTCCTGAAGGACGACCAGAAAACATGTGCCGAAGGTAGGTGACACTGTGTGGAGTCTGGGATAGTAGTGTGTGGAGCTTGCCACATAAACATTTAACTGTACCACTTCATAATATGCTGATAAATCTCAATTTATTTTCAAACCTGAAATTGTTGAATTATGTGAATGTTATTACTTCTTGTAATAGTGTATTGGGTCTAGTCTTCATGTGGCAATTTAGGAACGTCATAAGCTATTGGCCTCCAGGACTCCACGTTTGGTATAGAATTAAGATACAAAATCTCAGATCCCTGACGACTGTATCGTGATTTTACCTAAATTAATGACGTATTGTTGTAACATGAAAAAGGAACATGTCCACATAATCTGGAAGTACCGACAGTGAGACGACAAGCCCACGAAAGCATGACAAGTTGTACAAACACAGGGGTTAGTGGTGTGGTAGGATACACAAAACACAGGGGTTAGTGGTGTGGTAGGATACACAGAACACAGGGGTTAGTGGTGTGGTAGGATACACAGAACACAGGGGTTAGTGGTGTGGTAGGATACACAAAACACAGGGGTTAGTGGTGTGGTAGGATACACAGAACACAGGGGTTAGTGGTGTGGTAGGATACACAGAACACAGGGGTTAGTGGTGTGGTAGGATACACAAAACACAGGGGTTAGTGGTGTGGTAGGATACACAGAACACAGGGGTTAGTGGTGTGGTAGGATACACAGAACACAGGGGTTAGTGGTGTGGTAGGATACACAGAACACAGGGGTTAGTGGTGTGGTAGGATACACAGAACACAGGGGTTAGTGGTGTGGTAGGATACACAGAACACAGGGGTTAGTGGTGTGGTAGGATACACAAAACACAGGGGTTAGTGGTGTGGTAGGATACACAAAACACAGGGGTTAGTGGTGTGGTAGGATACATAAAGGTATTGAGTGAGTTCAAAACTCCTTGTGCGGTCGATTTGTAAGGCTAAAAAAATAATAGTCTTGGTTCTCAGGCACTGCCCACATCACCCTTAAGTCTGCCACACGTTTGTTTTTTTTATTTCCATTTAAAAAATAAAAAATAAATGAAAATCCTAATACTTAAAAACAATGCCATCCAATATAGAACGCAGTTACATCCCTTTACATGCACACTGCTCTCCTGTGCATCTTATGTTGTGGTCATGGCGGCAATAGGAGTTTGTATGCTGTCTATGTAGGGAGGCCTTACCCAGGTTGATGGTACACAACTGTTACATACTAGTTTGAAAAAAAAAGAAAAAGACCATCATCCGCCCGCCCGCCCGCCCGCACTATATTTTCAAAAGTCAGTGTCTGAGACCCATTTCTTTTATTTTTTTAAGCCCAAGTTGTCACACAAAAATTTGAATTTGATTTACATGCACTTGTTGCATGTAGACATAAATATTAGGTTGCACTTTTCAATGATAGGCTGCACTGACATACGTTGTATGTAGCTCAATCGAGCCCTGAGAGAGTTACTTCTTTGAGAGGCATTTAGAAGTTGGACTACTGGGCAAGGATAAGACATATGGATGGACAACTTCTTTCTTACCATTAGGAGCGACGTTTGGTGTAGGTTCTAACATCGTTAGCAAGCAAATGATGATAAACACTGCCTCCTACCTGTTTATATACTGTCAACAATACTCAGAACATCACTTGCCTGATAATGGTGTTAGAACCTACACCGAAAGTTGCTCCTAATTGTAATAAAGAAGTTGTTCATCCATATATCTTATCCTTACCCTACAGAGTTAGTCGTACTTTTATAAAAAGATTTTTTACGAAGATGTTAATTTCCTCAAGGGAGTTATGTAAACTACCTATTCAAAGGAGGTTAAAGAAGACCTGATTTTTTCTTGTGACAGTGGTTAATCTGTCATGGGTGGTGGGTATTGCAACACACAGCCTTCCAGCTGGGGGGGGGGTGGGGGGGTGGAGTTCAGTAGTGGAAAATGTCCGGGGCGCTGCTGCTGAGGCATTGGTGGTCACATGGAGGGTACTTCTGATATTACGTCCCGGGGGGGGTTTGATAGTGGAATATGTCCGGGACACTGCTGCTGAGGCATGGGTTGTCACATGGAGGGTACTTCTGATATTACGTCCCGGGGGGGGTTGATAGTGGAATGTGTCCGGGGCGCTGCTGCTGAGGTATGGGTTGTCACAAGGTGCGACCTGGTTGTGTCATGGCTGTCACCCACTGATTTGGAATATTTCGGACTGTGTCATAAAACAGCATTCACTCACTAACCACTTTTGTTTCTGCTCCTCCAGAGATGACTGACTTCCTCATCTTCACGCGTCGCACCGACATCCGCAAGATCTCCTTGGATGTTGACTACTACGCTGATGTCGTGATCCCCGTTGGACAGCTGAAGAACGCCATCGCCATTGATGTCGACGGTGTGGAAGGTGAGTGTTGGCCGTGTGATGTTGTGATCCCTGTTGGAGATGTGAAGAACGCCATCGCCATTGATGTCGACGATGTTGAAGGTGAGTGTTGATTGTGATGTTGTGATCCCTGTTGGAGAGGTGAAGAACGTCATCGTCATTGCCATTGATGTCGACGGTGTGGAAGTTGAGTGTTGGCCGTGTGTGATGTTGTGATCCCTGTTGGAGAGGTGAAGTACGCCATCGCCATTGATGTTGACGGTGTTGAAGGTGAGTGTTGGCCGATTGTGATGTTGTGATCCCTGTTGGAGACGTGAAGAATGCCATCGCCATCGATGTCGACGGTGTTGAAGGTGAGTGTTGGCCGATTGTGATGTTGTGATCCCTGTTGGAGAGGTGAAGAACGTCATCGCCATCGATGTCGACGGTGTTGAAGGTGAGTGTTGATTGTGATGTTTTGATCCCTGTTGGAGACGTGAAGAACGCCATCGCCATTGATGTCACCGGTGTGGAAGTGAATGTTCCTCTGAGTCACTTACCTGTGAATAATATTTGCACTGAATGATGATCCTGTTGGAATTCAGGAATAGAATTGGTCCCAGGACCCTCTGCTTGTTTGAGGTGAATAAATAAATCAGGAGGCCAGGTGAGAGGTGAATAGATAGGTCAGGTGGTTAGGCTTTGTGACCTGGTTGACAACCTATGCCTTGTTAAACAGCCTTCACCCACTCACTCACTGTATATTGTAGGGAAGATGTACTGGACGGACACAGTGCTGGACCACATCGCTCGGTCCAATCTGGATGGATCCGGGTATGAGGTGGTGATAAACCAGGGCCTCCACACAGCCGATGGGCTAGCTGTCGATGCTGTCGGAGGAAAGATCTACTGGACTGATGATGGCCGCAACCGCATCGAAGTCGCAACTCTAAATGGCAAGATGAGGAAGGTGTTGATCTGGGATGACTTGGACAAGCCCCGGGCGATAGCTCTACATTATGATGCTGGGTAGGTGGGATGTTTACTGCTGTAGTCTACATTATGATGCTGGGTAAGTGGGATGTTTACTGCTGTAGTCTACATTATGATGCTGGGTAAGTGGGATGTTTTGCTGTAGTCTACATTATGATGCTGGGTAGGTGGGATGTTTACTGCTGTAGTCTGCATTATGATGCTGGGTAGGTGGGATGTTTACTCCTGTAGTCTACATTATGATGCTGGGTAGGTGGGATGTTTACTGCTGTAGTCTATATTATGATGCTGGGTAGGTGGGATCTTCACTGCTGTAGTCTACATTATGATGCTTGGTAGGTGGGATGTTTACTGCTGTAGTCTACATTATGATGCTGGTGGGATGTTTACTGCTGTAGTCTACATTATGATGCTTGGTAGGTGGGATGTTTACTGCTGTAGTCTACATTATGATGCTGGGTAGTTGGGATGTTTACTGCTGTAGTCTACATTATGATGCTGGGTAGGTGGGATGTTTACTGCTGTAGTCTACATTATGATGCTGGGTAGGTGGGATGTTTACTGCTGTAGTCTACATTATGATGCTGGGTAGGTGGGATGTTTACTGCTGTAGTCTACATTATGATGCTGGGTAGGTGGGATGTTTACTCCTGTAGCTCTACATTATGATGCTGGGTAGGTGGGATGTTTACTGCTGTAGTCTGCATTATGATGCTGGGTAGGTGGGATGTTTACTCCTGTAGTCTACATTATGATGCTGGGTAGGTGGGATGTTTACTGCTGTAGTCTATATTATGATGCTGGGTAGGTGGGATCTTCACTGCTGTAGTCTACATTATGATGCTTGGTAGGTGGGATGTTTACTGCTGTAGTCTACATTATGATGCTGGTGGGATGTTTACTGCTGTAGTCTACATTATGATGCTTGGTAGGTGGGATGTTTACTGCTGTAGTCTACATTATGATGCTGGGTAGTTGGGATGTTTACTGCTGTAGTCTACATTATGATGCTGGGTAGGTGGGATGTTTACTGCTGTAGTCTACATTATGATGCTGGGTAGGTGGGATGTTTACTGCTGTAGTCTACATTATGATGCTGGGTAGGTGGGATGTTTACTGCTGTAGTCTACATTATGATGCTGGGTAGGTGGGATGTTTACTCCTGTAGCTCTACATTATGATGCTGGGTAGGTGGGAAGTTTACTGCTGTAGTCTACATGCTACATGTTTGTGTGTTATACAGGTATATGTATTGGACGGACTGGGGCAAGATTCCCCGAATCGAAAGAGCCGATATGGACGGCAACAACCGTCACCTCATCATCGGCGAGAACTTGGCCTGGCCCAATGGCCTGGTGATTGACATTCCAACATCTCGCATCATCTGGGCAGATGCTCGAACTGAGGTGTGTAGTTGAGTGTCATAGTCAATATTCACTGCTTCAAAGGTTTGTCCGAGTTTCTTCATGTATATACTGTGCAAGGGTTAGTGACATTTCTAGCTGTTATGTGAATGTCCGGGCTCGAATGGATCTTCAGTAACCCATGCTCATCATATGAGGTGACAAATGGGATCTTTTAGCCAGGCTCACTGACTTGGTTGATGGATGTCATTGAATCCCATCGATGCTCATCATGTTAATCACTGGATTGTCTGGTCCAGACTCAATTGTATACATACTGCAGTCACATAGCTGAATTATTTGCTAAGTGCAATAACAAAACAGACATTCTATGGACTTCTTCTAAATGGCCCTGTAAATTCTTTTGGCTGAGGTCATGAGAAGGTCAAAGGTCAAGGCCACAAGAATACAAATATCATTAAAATGCCAAGGCTCTCAGAAAGTGTTACGTGTGTACCTTTTCTTGGTTAGGGCCCTGCTTTGAAAAGACTGGTCCACATATGTCAGAGGTGAAGGTCAGGGTCGGAACAAACATGACACTTTATGGTTGCGTGTAACTAAACAAATCCCACTACATGTCGTTGTCACGGAGCAATTAGACGATCACTCATGTATTTCAATGTGAGTATATCACTTTGTAAAAAAACACAAATACAAATAAAATAAATGGCTAGTTCAGATGGAAATATATTGTAAGCAGCGCCCAAAACATGTTTGCAAGTGCATCATATATTCCTCACGTTGTCACGTATGTTGTGATGTGTCTCCAGCTGATTGAGTGCTCCGACCTGAACGGCCACCGGCGGCGGAAGCTTGTAGACCACGTGGCCCACCCGTATGGCCTGACGGTGGCTGGCAACTACGTGTACTGGACGGACTGGCAGGCAACCGCGGTGCACAAGGCCAACAAGAACACCGGCTCAAACCCAACAAAGATCAGGGAGAATCTACCCGGGATCATGGACATGCATGCAGTGCAGGTCAACAGACAAGGTGGGTGGACCAGCAGGGTGGGGTGGGTGGACCGGCAGGGTGGGGTGGGTGGACCGGCAGGGTGGGGTGGGTGGACCGGCAGGGTGGAGTGGGTGGACCGGCAGGGTGGGGTGGGTGTACCAGCAGGGTTGGTGGACCGGCAGGGTGGGTGGGTGGACCGGCAGGGTGGGGTGGGTGGCCCGGCAGGGTTGGGTGGGCGGACTGGCAGGGTGGGGTGGGTGGACCGTTAGGGTGTTGTGGTGGACCGGCAGGGTGGGGTGGTGGACCGGCAGGGTTGGGTGGGTGGACCGGCAGGGTGGGTGGACCGGCAGGGTTGGGTGGGTGGAACGGCAGGGTGGGTGGACCGGCAGGGTGGGTGGACCGGCAGGGTGGGGTGGGTGGAACGGCAGGGTGGGCTGGGTGGACCGTTAGGGTGTTGTGGTGGACCGGCAGGGTGGGGTGGTGGACCGGCAGGGTTGGGTGGGTGGACCGGCAGGGTGGGTGGACCGGCAGGGTGGGCAGGGTGGACTGGCAGGGTGGGGTGGACCGGCAGAGTGGGGTGGGTGGATTCTTGTAATGAGAGAAGGTGTGACTGCTGTGTTGTATTGAGACAAGGTGTGACAGCTGTGTTGTATTATTGACCACTGATGTTTCCTTTTTGCCAGAGACTCACGTGAACCGCTGTGGAGACCAAAACGGAGGCTGCTCCCACCTGTGCCTGCCCCGCCCCAAGGGGATGACATGTGCCTGTCCCTCAGGGCTCCTGCTGAAGGAGGACGGACAGACGTGTGAAGACTGTAAGTATTGTACACCCATGTCTACTGTGTTTTCGTAGCACGCACATCATGCTGAAGACCTAGCTTGATTCTACATATGGTTCACTATTGTTTGATGTCCAGTCTTGGTTTCAAGTGTAGAACTTCCAGATGTATGCATATATCCTTGTATTTCCATGTATATCCTCGTATATCTTTGTATATCCTTGTGTATCCTCGTATATCCTCGTATATCTTTGTATATCCTTGTGTATCCTCTTATATCTTTGTATATCCTTGTGTATCCTCGTATATCCTCTTATATCTTTGTATATCCTTGTGTATCCTCATATCTTTGTATATCCTTGTGTATCCTCGTATATCCTATTATATCTTTGTATATCCTTGTGTATCCTCTTATATCTTTGTATATCCTTGTGTATCCTCGTATATCCTCTTATATCTTTGTATATCCTTGGATATCCTTGTGTATCCACGTGTAACCTCATATTTCCTTGTGTATCCTCGTATCTCCACGTATATCCACGTATATCCTCGTATATCCTTGTATATCCTTGTATATCCTTGTATATCCTCGTATATCCTTGTATATCCTCGTATATCCTTGTGTTCCTCCTGCAGTTCCCAAGACATATCTCCTGTTCGCAAGTCGTGGCAGCATCCGTCGCATCTCCCTGGACAGCTATGACCACACAGACGTCTACCTCCCCATCCCCCACCTGCACAACGTTGTCGCCATCGACTTTGACTTCAAGGAGGAGAAGGTGTTCTACTCCGACGTCTACCTGGACGTTATCAGGTTGGTGAATCTAGTCAGGAGACTGGGCAGTATTGATAGGTACTTGGAGGGGATATTTAAACAGGCAGACACAATTATTTGAACAATAAGATGAAAAAGCATGTCCACATCTCAGGGTGAGCCGGGTTGTTTTCCTTCACTGGTATAATTAGACAAGCTACTTAGGAAAATCTACTCTGACGTCATTGATGAATCAATCTCCTGGATTTGAAATATTCCAGGAATTTGTAGTTTATAGTGAGTCTTGTGACATCAGCTTAAGACATTCACTAGGAATGTGAGTGGGTGGCCTTCATCCCATGATGGTTACATCTTCAAAATGCATCCAAGTCAACTTTAATCTGACGGAATTTAACTGTGGCAGACAAGCAGACCTCAACGGGAGCGCCACCAAGAACGTGGTTGAGAAGGAGCTGTCGACAACCGATGGCTTGGCTGTGGATTGGATTGGGAGGAACATCTACTGGACCGACACCGGCCGCGACGTGATCGAAGTGGCCAAACTGGACGGCTCCTGCAGAAAAACTCTCATCTCAGCTCGGCTAGATGAACCCAGGGCCATCGCACTCTTCCCTAAGAAAGGGTAGGTAACTGTTAGTCCATCGCACTCTTCCCTAAGAAGGGGTAGGTAACTGTTGGTCCATCGCACTCTTCCCTAAGAAGGGGTAGGTAACTGTTAGTCCATCGCACTCTTCCCTAAGAAAGGGTAGGTAACTGTTAGTCCATCGCACTCTTCCCTAAGAAAGGGTAGGTAACTGTTGGTCCATCGCACTCTTCCCTAAGAAAGGGTAGGTAACTGTTAGTCCATCCCACTCTTCCCTAAGAAGGGGTAGGTTACTGATAGTCCATTGCACTTTTCCCTAAGAAGGGATAACTAACTGTTAGTCCATCGCACTCTTCCCTAAGAAAGGGTAGGTAACTGTTAGTCCATCACACTCTTCCCTAAGAAAGGGTAGGTAACTGTAAGTCCATTGCACTCTTCCCTAAGAAAGGGTAGGTAACTGTTCATCCATCCCACTCTTTCCTAAGACGATGTGTTTCTTTGTTTCAGATTGATGTTCTGGACTGACTGGGGTGCACAGCCAAAGATCGAGCGAGCGTATCTAGATGGTGCACAGAGGAAAGTCATCGTCCAAAGCAACCTTGGTAAGGAGATGTGTAATTTGTTTCTTTGCTAGTTACTGCAACATGCTATTTGTCTTGTCTCATTGCTAGTTACTGCTACGTGATATTTATATCATTGCTAGTTACTGCTACGTGATATTTATATCATTGCTAGTTACTGCTACATGATATTTATATCATTGCTAGTTACTGCTACATGCTATTTGTCTCATTGCTAGTTACTGCTACATGCTATTTGTCTCATTGCTAGTTACTGCTATGTGATATTTATATCATTGCTAGTTACTTCTACATGCTATTTGTCTCATTGCTAGTTACTGCTACGTGCTATTTGTCTCATTGCTAGTTACTGCTAGATGATATTTATATCATTGCTAGTTACTGCTACGTGCTATTTATATCATTGCTAGTTACTGCTACGTGATATTTATATCATTGCTAGTTACTGCTACATGCTATTTATATCATTGCCAGTTACTGCTACGTGATATTTATATCAATGCTAGTTACTGCTATGTGATATTTATATCATTGCTAGTTACTGCTACATGCTATTTATATCATTGCTAGTTACTGCTACGTGATATTTATATCATTGCTAGTTACTGCTGCATGCTATTTATAGCATTGCTAGTTACTGCTACGTGATATTTATATCAATGCTAGTTACTGCTACATGATATTTATATCATTGCTAGTTACTGCTACATGATATTTATATCATTGCTAGTTACTTCTAAGTGATATTTATATCATTCCTAGTTACTGCTACATGATATTTATATCATTGCTAGTTACTGCTACATGATATTTATATCATTGCTAGTTACTTCTACGTGATATTTATATCATTCCTAGTTACTGCTACATGATATTTATATCATTGCTTGTTACTGCTACGTGATATTTATGTCATACAAGATTTGAACTATTGTGGGGATTCCCGGAAGACTAGGTTCAGAGTAATGTTTGTTTGTTTGAACAGCGAATAAATGACATCTCGTAAATTATATGTCGTTCACTGAAGTCTGTAAAAGCATGAATAGAAAAACCTAACTTCATAACATCAGATTATTATGGACACATACAGACAGATGGACAGACAGGGAAACAGACGGATTGACAGACAGAGGGAAACAGACAGATTGACAGACAGAGGGGACACAGACAGATGGATAGACAGAGGGAAATGGACAGACAGAGGGGAACAGACAGATTGACAGACAGAGGGACACAGACAGATTGACAGACAGAGGGGAACAGACAGATTGACAGACAGAGGGACACAGACAGATTGACAGACAGAGGGACACAGACAGATTGACAGACAGAGGGGAACAGACAGATTGACAGACAGGGACACAGACAGATTGACAGACAGAGGGACACAGACAGATTGACACACAGAGGGAAACAGACAGAGGGACACAGACAGATTGACAGACAAATGGACACAGACAGATTGACAGACAGAGGGAAACAGACAGAGGGACACAGACAGATTGACAGACAAATGGACGTTGTGGTCCTCACAGTGCATGTTTCTTTTCCAGGCTTCCCCAATGGTCTGTCAGTGGACTACGATGCTAGACGCTTGTATTGGGTGGATGCAAAGTTTGACAAGATTGAGACGTCTGATTTCAATGGCAAGAACCGGGCAACTCTGCTGGAGAAGATTCCTCACCCGTTTGGCCTCACAGTGGTAGGCACCAGGAGGAAGCATCACATGCATCAGACGTATCAAACATTCAATGTATCAAATGTCAAACACATCAAACATTTTAATCGTCAAATATTTAATATCAAACATTTCAAACATAATATATATCAAACATTTCAATAATCAAACATATCAGATATGTTAGGTATCAACATGTTAAATATCAATCATAAAACATTTCAAATATAAAACTTCAAATATATATGATATCAAACATTTCAATAATCAAACATATCAGACATGTTAATTATCAAACATTTCAACATCAGACATTGCAAATATCAAACATTTCAAACATTAAATATCAAACATTTCACCGCCTCTGTGGTCTAGTAGTAATGTGTCCGCCCGGAGAGCGGAAGGTCAGGGGTTCAACCCTCGGCCGCGTCGTACCTTAAGACGTTAAAACATTGTACTTGTTGTTACTCTGTCTGGTGCTCGGCAGGGGGGTCACTATACTGTCTGAGTGGGGGTATTCATGTTAAAATGCGGGATGGTATCTCAGTGCGACGTTAAACCCCATTACACCTCACCTCACCTCAAACATTTCATTCATCAACAGTCTGGTAGGTTTCCACTTACACTTGATCATAATGCTTTGACTATTCAAGTGGCTGCACGTGTAGGTGGGGATGAGACCTGGAGACCTGTAGACCTGCACCTTGGTTGTGTTTCAGTATCAAGACTACATCTACTGGTCGGACTGGCAGACAGAGAACATAGAGCGAGCCAGCAAACATAACGGGAAGGATCGCACGATCATTCAGAGTCGCCTCGAGGGGCTGATGGACATCCACATGGTGGCACCAGAGAGGCAGACAGGTACAGGGGAGGAGACAGTGGGTGTGGTCTCAGTGCAGGAGGGGCTATGTGGGTGTGGTCTCAGTGCAGGAGGGGCTATATGGGTGTGGTCTCATTGGGAAGGGGAGTGGTTTCAGTGCAGGAGGGGTTATATGGGTGTGGTCTCGGTGGGGAGACCACTCCGGTCACACAGAGGGAGGAGCTATATGGGTGTGGTCTCAGTGCAGGAGGGGCTATATGGGTGTGGTCTCATTGGGAAGGGGAGTGGTCTCAGTGCAGGAGGGGTTATATGGGTGTGGTCTCGGTGGGGAGGGGAGTGGTCACACAGAGGGAGGAGCTATATGGGTGTGGTCTCAGTGCAGGAGGGGCTATATGGGTGTGGTCTCATTGGGAAGGGGAGTGGTCTCAGTGCAGGAGGGGCTATGTGGGTGTGGTCTCGGTGGGGAGGGCTATATGAGTGTCGTCTCTGTGGAGAAGTGGTCACACTGAGGGAGGAGCTATATGGGTGTGGTCACAGTGGGAAGAGAAGTGGTCAAACCGAAGGAGGAGCTCTATGGGTGTAGTCTCAGTGTTGAGGGGATTAGTCATACTGAGGGAGGAGCTATATTATGGGTGTGGTCTCAGTGGGAAGGGGAGTGGACAAGAGGGGAAGGTCACAATGCTCTGTTTCATCTGTGTATGGCTGTGTAGATATGGCTTCAGCAATGTTTTCCCTTCCCCAGGTTCCAATGGATGCAGCCAAAACGGAGGCTGCACTCACCTGTGTCTGGCACGACCTGATGGCTATGTGTGCGAGTGTCCCAACATCCCTGACAGCACGCCCTGCATGGCAGGTGAGACCCTAGTATGTGTGTTGTCATGGTAACATGGCAGGTGAGACCCTAGTATATGTGTTGTCATGGTAACATTGCAGATGAGATCCTAGTATATGTGTTGTCATGGTAACATGGCAGGTGAGATCCTAGTGTATGTGTTGTAATGGTAACATGGCAGGTGAGATCCTAGTATATGTGTTGTCATGGTAACATGGCAGGTGAGATCCTAGTGTATGTGTAGCCATGGTAACATGGCAGTTGAGATCCTAGTGTGTGTGTTGTCATGGTTACATGGCAGGTGAGACCCTAGTGTGTGTGTAGTCATGGCAAGATGCTAGCTGAGGTCTGGCATCAGTGCAACGATGGCTACAGATCAGGGATCTGCTGTATGAGTTGTCATGTAACTAACCCTGTGAACCAGTAGCTTCTCAATAGTACTGTCACACATCTAAGGTCACTGTTGAACACCAGAGCAGAAAGAAAAATTCATTTGTATGTTCACAATTTCCAGGACTATAAAAGTTTCTCCATGCCGAGACACTGTGAACTCTGGTGGGGCTCATCAGACAGACAACTGGCTTCTGTCACAGTGGGTCGAGCCCAGTCTACGGCAACATGGTTTGTTTGCTCCAAAACATGATGTCACGCTCCATGTTTGACATGTACTAATGTCGCGTTTCTGTTTCAGTTCCAAGAGCATCCAACCTTCCCCACAACCCAGACATCCCCAGTATCGACATCAACTCCCACATGGAGCCCGCCGAGTGAGTTGTCTCCCTTGCATCTCCATCCATCTAGTCTGGCTGGTGCTAGAAGTCTGCTGAATAACTGGACATCTAGCCTGGCTGGTGCTAGAAGTCTGCTACTGGATGTCTAGCCTGGCTGGTGCTAGAAGTCTGCTACTGGACGTCTAGCTTGGCTGGTGCTAGAAGTCTGCTACTGGACGTCTAGCTTGGCTGGTGCTAGAAGTCTGCTACTGGACGTCTAGCCTGGCTGGTGCTTGAAGTCTGCTACTGGACGTCTAGCTTGGCTTGTGCTAGGAGTCTGCTACTGAACGTCTAGCCTGGCTGGTGCTAGAAGTCTGCTACTGGACGTCTAGCCTGGCTGGTGCTAGAAGTCTGCTACTGGACGTCTAGCCTGGCTGGTGCTAGAAGTCTGCTACTGGACGTCTAGCCTGGCTGGTGCTAGAAGTCTGCTACTGAACGTCTAGCCTGGCTGGTGCTAGAAGTCTGCTACTGGACGTCTAGCCTGGCTGGTGCTAGAAGTCTGCTACTGGACATCTAGCCTGGCTGGATCTAGAAGTCTGCTACTGAACGTCTAGCTTGGCTGGTGCTAGGAGTCTGCTACTGGACGTCTAGCCTGGCTGGTGCTAGGAGTCTGCTACTGAACATCTAGCCTGGCTGGTGCTAGAAGTCTGCTACTGGACGTCTAGCCTGGCTGGTGCTAGAAGTCTGCTACTGGACGTCTAGCCTGGCTGGTGCTAGGAGTCTGCCACTGAACGTCTAGCCTGGCTGGTGCTAGGAGTCTGCTACTGAACGTCTAGCTTGGCTGGTGCTAGAAGTCTGCTACTGGACGTCTAGCCTGGCTGGTGCTAGGAGTCTGCTACTGGGCATCTAGCCTGGCTGGTGCTAGGAGTCTGCTACTGGACGTCTAGCCTGGCTGGTGCTTGAAGTCTGCCACTGGACGTCTAGCCTGGCTGGTGCTAGAAGTGTGCTACTGGACGTCTAGCTTGGCTGGTGCTAGAAGTCTGCTACTGAACGTCTAGCCTGGCTGGTGCTAGGAGTCTGCTACTGGACATCTAGCCTGGCTGGTGCTAGAAGTCTTCTACTGGACGTCTAGCCTGGCTGGTGCTAGAAGTCTGCCACTGGACGTCTAGCCTGGCTGGTGCTAGAAGTGTGCTACTGAACGTCTAGCCTGGCTGGTGCTAGAAGTCTGCTACTGAACGTCTAGCCTGGCTGGTGCTAGGAGTCTTCTACTGGACGTCTAGCCTGGCTGGTGCTAGGAGTCTGCTACTGGACGTCTAGCCTGGCTGGTGCTTGAAGTCTGCCACTGGACGTCTAGCCTGGCTGGTGCTAGAAGTGTGCTACTGGACGTCTAGCTTGGCTGGTGCTAGAAGTCTGCTACTGAACGTCTAGCCTGGCTGGTGCTAGGAGTCTGCTACTGGACATCTAGCCTGGCTGGTGCTAGAAGTCTTCTACTGGACGTCTAGCCTGGCTGGTGCTAGAAGTCTGCTACTGGACATCTAGTCTATATATATATATACACACTACTCAAAAGAAATTAAAGAACACCTGATTCTTTCATATTTCATATCTGTCATGGCATAACAGAATAACTACAGTAATATGAAAGAATCAGTTGTTCTTTAATTTCCTTTGAGTAGTATATATATATCTATCTAGGGCTAGTTCATCAGACCGGTGAAGATCGGGGATAGAATAGGTCTTCCGCAACCCATGCTTGCCATAAAAGTCTACTACGCTTGTCATAAGAGGCGACTAACGGGATCGGGTGGTCAGGCTCGGTGACTTGGTTGATGCATGTCATCGTATCCCAATCGCGTGGATTGATTCTCAGGATGTCCAGACTCGATTATTTACAGACCGCCTTCATATGGCTTGAATATTGCTATGGGCAGGGTTTAACAAACATACAAACAAACGAACAAACAAAAAAACACCCACACAAGGTCAGTGCCGCAGTGTCAACATGAATACGCCACTCAGATGTGATGCTTCTTGTTGCAGAGAATGTACT
The DNA here is from genome assembly GCF_023055435.1 of Haliotis rufescens. Classification (NCBI taxonomy): domain Eukaryota; kingdom Metazoa; phylum Mollusca; class Gastropoda; order Lepetellida; family Haliotidae; genus Haliotis; species Haliotis rufescens. Next base: position 60,248,111 of record NW_025964334.1, read on the forward strand.
GATGAGGACTCGGAGACTGGACTATGTAGCAGGGACACCCTGGCTGTGTCCACCCATGGTCAGTGGGTGGTGGACGGGGAGGGGTGTTGTTGATGGGGGAGGGGTGTTGTTAACGGGGAGGGGTGTTGTTGATGGGGGAGGGGTGTTGTTAACGGGGAGGGGTGTTGTTGATGGGGGAGGGGTGTTGTTGATTGGGGAGGGGTGTTGTTGAAAGGAAGGGGTGTTGTTGACGGGGAGGGTTGATGTTGATGGGGGAGGGGTGTTGTTGATGGGAGAGGGGTGTTGTTGATGGGGAAGGTTGTTGTTGAAAGGAAGAGGTGTTGTTGACGGGGAGGGTTGATGTTGATGGGGGAGGGGTGTTGCTGATTGGGGAGGGGTGTTGTTGATGGGGGAGGGGTGTTGTTGATGGGAGAGGGGTGTTGTTGATGGGGAGGGTTGATGTTGATGGGGGAGGGGTGTTGCTGATTGGGGAGGGGTGTTGTTGATGGGGGAGGGGTGTTGTTGATGGGAGAGGGGTGTTGTTGATGGGGAGGGTTGATGTTGATGGGGGAGGGGTGTTGCTGATTGGGGAGGGGTGTTGTTGATGGGGGGAGGGGTGTTGTTGATGGGAGAGGGGTGTTTTTGATGGGGAGGGTTGTTGTTGAAAGGAAGGGGTGTTGTTGACGGGGAGGGTTGATGTTGGTGGGGGAGGGGTGTTGCTGATTGGGGAGGGTTGATGTTGATGGGGGAGGGGTGTTGCTGATGGGGGAGGGGTGTTGTTGATGGGGGAGGGGTGTTGCTGATTGGGGAGGGTTGTTGTTGAAAGGAAGGGGTGTTGTTGACGGGGAGGGTTGATGTTGATGGGGGAGGGGTGTTGCTGATTGGGGAGGGTTAATGTTGATGGGGGAGGGGTGTTGCTGATTGGGGAGGGGTGTTGTTGATGGGGAGGGGTGTTGTTGATGGGGGAGGGGTGTTGTTGATTGGGGAGGTGTGTTGTTGATGGGGGAGGGGTGATGTTGATGGGGAGGGTTGTTGTTGAAAGGAAGGGGTGTTGTTGACGGGGGAGGGGTGTTGTTGAATGGAAGGGGTGTTGTTGACGGGGAGGGATGTTGTTGAAAGGAAGGGTGTTGTAGACGGGGATGGTTGATGTTGACAGAGCAGGTGTGTGTTTAATCCAAGACACACAATTGTATCGAATATTAAGATATCTGTCTGCTGTCACTTGAGTGTACATACCCCATGATGTCACCATGACCTAGAGTATATTCCCCATGATGTCTTCACACCATGACCTAGAGTGTACTCCCTATGATGTCTTCACATCATGACCTAGAGTATATTCCCTATGATGTCTTCACACCTTGACCTAGAGTATATTCCCTATGATGTTACATTGACCTAGAATGTATTCCCTAAGTCACCATGACCTAGAGTGTATTCCCTAAGTCACCATGACCTAGAGTGTACTCCCTATGATGACTTCACATCATGACCTAGAGTATATTCCCTATGATGTCTTCACATCATGACCTAGAGTATATTCCCTATGATGTCTTCACATCATGACCTAGAGTATATTCCCTATGATGTCTTCACATCATGACCTAGAGTGTATTCCCTATGATGTCTTCACACCATGACCTAGAGTATATTCCCTATGATGTCTTCACATCATGACCTAGAGTATATTCCCTATGATGTCTTCACATCATGACCTAGAGTATATTCCCTATGATGTCTTCACACCTTGACCCAGAGTATATTCCCTATGATGTCTTCACATCATGACCTAGAGTATATTCCCCATGATGTTACATTGACCTAGAGTGTATTCCCTAAGTCACCATGACCTAGAGTGTACTCCCTATGATGTCTTCACATCATGACCTAGAGTATATTCCCTATGATGTCTTCACACCATGACCTAGAGTGTATTCCCTATGATGTCTTCACATCATGACCTAGAGTATATTCCCCAAGTCACAATGACCTAGAGTGTATTCCCTAAGTCACCATGACCTAGAGTGTACTCCCCATGATGTCTTCACACCATGACCTAGAGTGTACTCCCTATGATGTCTTCACATCATGATCTAGAGTATATTCCCTATGATGTCTTCACATCATGACCTAGAGTATATTCCCTATGATGTCTTCACACCATGACCTAGAGTATATTCCCCAAGTCACAATGACCTAGAGTGTATTCCCTAAGTCACCATGACCTAGAGTGTACTCCCTATGATGTCTTCACATCATGACCTAGAGTATATTCCCTATGATGTCTTCACATCATGACCTAGAGTATATTCCCTATGATGTCTTCACATCATGACCTAGAGTATATTCCCTATGATGTCTTCACATCATGACCTAGAGTATATTCCCTATGATGTCTTCACACCATGACCTAGAGTATATTCCCCATGATGTTACATTGACCTAGAATGTATTCCCTGTAATGTCACCATGACCTAGAGTATATTCCCTATGATGTCTTCACACCATGACCTAGAGTATATTCCCTCTGATGTCTTTACATCATGACCTAGAGTATATTCCCTATGATGTCTTCACATCATGACCTAGAGTATATTCCCCATGATGTTACATTGACCTAGAGTGTATTCCCTATGATGTCTTCCCACCATGACCTTGAGTGTATTCCCCAAGACACCATGACCTAGAATATATTCCCTATTATGTCACCATGATCTAGAATATATTCCCTATGATGTCTTCCCACCATGACCTGGAGTTTATGTCTCTCCAGCTCAAAGGATCAGCACGGCATACATCGTCCTTGGCATCATCACTGTCATCGTCCTCATCGGTTTCATCGTGTTTTTTGTCTTGTGGAAGAGGTAGGTGTCAAGTATAAAATTGTCTACAGCAGCTGGTCACATGGTATCAAATACCACACAACAAGATATAGTAACTTATTCACTGCTAGCTTCTGGCAGCTGGTCACATGGTATCAAATACCACACAACAAGATATAGTAACTTATTGACTGCTAGCTACTGGCAGCTGGTCACATTGTATCAAATACCACACAACAAGATATAGTAACTTATTGACTGCTAGATACTGGCAGCTGGTCACATGGTATCAAATACCACACAACAAGATATAGTAACTTATTGACTGCTAGCTACTGGCAGCTGGTCACATTGTATCAAATACCACACAACAAGATATAGTAACTTATTGACTGCTAGCTACTGGCAGCTGGGATATAGCTGGAATATTGCTGACCTCGCATTAAGTGAAAGCTCTTTACTTTTGTACTTATTCTTTACATATCACATTTATTATCTAGAACCATTATTTATTTAAGCTACAGGTCTTTTATCAAGTTGGCTATATATTTCAGACAAAAGCGTCGTCAGTATAACGTAGAAGAGTTTACGACATTGACCTACGCGAACCCAACGTATCAAAAAGCCAGTTCTGAGACCATCAACTCCGATCACAGCCGGTCTGTGAGGCCGTGGCAGAGGTTCCGATATTGTAAACGAGATGTGAGTAGTTGCTTTATAACATTCCCTTCACTTTGAATACATTGTTAATAACATTCCACCTGCTGTACATATGCCATTAATGCCATCCAGGCTTGTGAGTTTATGGTCAATAACATCCTGTCTATTGTGAGTTTATGGTATATAACATCCTGTCTATTGTGAGTTTGTGGTTAATAACATGCTGTCTCTAGTGTGTTTATGGTTAATAACATCCTGTCTATTGTGAGTTTATGGTTAATACCATCCTGTCTATTGTGAGTTTATGGTTAATAACATCCTGTCTATTGTGAGTTTATGGTTAATAACATCCTGTCTGCTGTCAATTTATGGCTAATAACATCCTGTCTACTGTCAGTTTGTGGCTAATAACTTCCTGTCTATTGTGAGTTAATGGTTAATAACATCCTGTCTATTGTGAGTTTGTGGTTAATAACATCCTGTCTATTGTGAGTTTATGGTATATAACATGCTGTCTATTGTGAGTTATGGTTAATAACATCCTGCCTATTGTGAGTTTATGGTATATAAAATGCTGTCTACTGTCAATGATGTCCTGTTTGTGTATGGTAAGATGTTTCAATGATGTTCTGTTTGTGTATGGTGAGATGTTTCAATGATATTCTGTTGGAGTGTGGTGAGATGTTTCAATGATGTTCTGTTTGTGTATGGTGAGATGTTTCAATGATGTTCTGTTTGTGTATGGTGAGATGTTTCAATGATATTCTGTTGGAGTGTGGTGAGATGTTTCAATGATGTTATGTTTGAGTATGGCGAGATGTTTCAATGATGTTCTGTTTGTGTATGGTGAGATGTTTCAATGATGTTCTGTTTGTGTTTATTGAAATGTTTCAGTGATGTTTTGTTTGAGCATGGTGAGATGTTTGAATGATCTGTTTGTGTATGGTGACATCTTTCAATGATTTTCTGTTGGAGTGTGGAGAAATGTTTCAATGATGTTCTGTTGGAGCATGGTGAGATGTTTCAATGATGTTCTGTTTGAGTATGGTAAGATGTTTCATTGATCTGTTTGTGTATGGTGAGATCTTTTAATGCTCTTCTGTTTGTGTATGGTGAAATGTTTCAATGATGTTCTGTTTAAGTATTGTGAGATGTTTCAATGATTTTCTGTTTGTGTATTGTGACATGTTTCAATGATGTTTTGTTGGAGTGTGGTCAGATCTTTTAGTACTGTTCTGTTCAAGTGTGCTGAGATGTTTCAATGTTCTCTTTGTGTATGGTGAGATGTTTCAATGATCTGTTTGGGTATGGTGAGATGTTTCAATGATCTGTTTGTGTATGGTGAGATCTTTTAATGATGTTATGTTGGAACATGGTGAGATCTTTTAATGATGTTCTGTTTGAGTATTGTGAGATGTTTCAATGATGTTCTGTTGGAGTGTGGCGAGATCATTTAATGCTGTTCTGTTCGAGTGTGGTGGGATGTTTCAATGATGCTTGTTTGCGTAAGGTGAGATGTTTCAATGATGCTTGTTTGCGTAAGGTGAGATGTTTCAATGCTGTTGTGTTGTTGCCAGGAGCGACTGAGCATGGTTCCGGTGGACAGTGACAAGCTGAACAACATGGAGCGCGCCGCCCTCGTGCAGCAGATGGAGACCAGTAACTCCCCACAGGGCGACGCTTCAGAAGATTCTTGTATCACTAAAAATATCTTTAAAAATAATACAAAATATACAACTGAATCATCCAAACTAAATATCCCGTATAAGCCTGTTGACACGTGAGTGAGTGATCCCGGACTGTGATACAATGGTGCAAGCTAATTGTGGGAGTACCCATCCAAAGATAAACTTATGAGAAATCCCACCAAACCAAGTGCTGTCAATCAGACTCGATATGAGTGGATGTGATTCTGTGTTCAATTGATGATATATTCCATACAACTTATAATGTGAAGACCACAGACTGGAGACTATTTCCCATAAAACTTGCGTCACTATGGATGTATTGATCTGATTGTGTGTGATTATAGTGGGTACACCTGAGCATCCCAATGACCAGAGGATATATTCCATACAACTAATTATGTGAATACCTCAAATGACAGTGTTATCCACACAACTTATGTCACAGTGGATTATTGACAGACTTCAAGTGGATATTGTGTTGAATGCTTGTGAGAATGTGCTCTGTGAGTAACTCAAGACGTTTATGATTAAGTCAAGTTTTGTGATATTCTTCTGCTGGGATCGTCCGCCCGCCAAGTGTTGTATTCAAGTTCCTTGGCTGTTCCTGACTCAAGTGTGACAAAGTGCTTCCAAACACAGACCACAGAATGGAACTGCTTCAACACGTGACACACAGATGCAGAGACAGAGCATCTTGCAGTGATCTGTGTCAAACATGTATCAATGATAACGCCCAAATAACGTGATGGTTTATAAATAAGGCTGGTCTTACACTGAGGCCAATCTAACAATTAAAATAACCTCCTAATTCAATACATGACTCTTACAAATTCACATATTTTTATCTGGAGGGAATTTCTTTCACAAATATTGGGAAATGTATCAATCTCATTAGAATCAGATCTTAGTTCTCGCTACCACTAAACAAGGATCTGAGTCCATCCCATTACGGGTCACGTCAGACCGACCTTGCGCGAACTTTGACCAACCAATTGAAAGACTGACAAGAAGTCTACATTAGCCAATCAGAAGGCACTTTTCTCATGCTTTATGGCACTAATTTCAAATTTCATGCTTCGAAACATATTTTGACAAATTCTCGATTAAAATTTTGAAACCTGAACAAAAGAACATTCTGGAATGGCAAATAGATGGTCTATGGATTCAGTTGTTAAACCCGTAACTATTGTTCGGAATACCCTGAGTTAAAGCTTTCAAGGTTGCATGATTAGAAATCACATTCCGACTGTCATGATCTGGTGAGCCACGCTCTGATTGGTCGGATGAAAGGTCGTTCTGATGTGACCCCTAATGGGATGTCCTCAGATCTTGGTTTAGCGGTTGCAAGACCTAAGATCTGATTTTAATGATATTGTGAAATGTATTAGCAGTATATATTTTGAATCCATCTGTTCTGAAACATGTATTTTTCGGCCTGACGATGGGGCTTACTTTATCTGTATCACTTGATGGTTGTGTTGAACATATCATTGTAGTCTCATGCTATACCTCACTGCACAGTTGCTGTAGATCTACTGGAAATCACTGCCGAATACTCAAGTATTGATCTATCTGACCCAGACTGTACTACAGTCTCTCGGGGTCCATTAGGCTGAACTGCGGCACCATTGTGTATCACATGACTGATGACATGGCAGAGGTTACTGTGTTGAACAAAGTACATCTTCCCGAGGCAAGGGAATTAACTCACTATAAAAGTCCAGTTTCCACTCTTGCCTGGAATTATGGGGTTATGTTTTGGCTGGACTAACGAGTCTATGCATAGTCCAATTAACATCGCATAACGATATCAACATCTGGTTCGTAAACTGCCGTGTAGATTTTAGTCGATTGCAGGATATGCAGAGCATGTGTAGCATCAACTCGACGTCAACACTTGTTTTCCAATTCTTCTCATACTTTTAATCGAGGTTCTCACATGACTTGAGCCAATTAAGGAAGTAAGACCTGTTTTATCACAATATAGGTGTTGGTTATCAATCAGATCATCTTCAGTGGGTGCTGCCATTTTGTTTGAAGTTAATGCAAGTGATAAACGAGGTGGAATCTGATTGGTTAATAGGAGGAACAAAGAAGGGACATAACTTGTCATAGTGCCCAGACATTCAACCTAGTTCAGCAATGGTGGAAACTGGACTTTTATGGTCAGTCAACTCCCTTGACTCAGGAAGATGAACAAAGTGTATCTCCCAGCTGGGCTGTGTATCTTGTACTTACATACTAATGACACTGTATACTCACATTATGATGCTGATGACGACGTTGTATAACTCTTGTGCCAAACATAGCAGTCGTGCATCTTCTAGCCTTGTTATAATGTAATGGCATAGAACAGATTATGTGTTTTGTTTCAGGGATTCTCAACATCTACACTGCGAGGATTGTACTTTGTTTTCACTATTATTTGACGGAATAACTGGTGACATGCTACTGGCTGGTTATCACTGTAGAATTTAAGCTGAACTCGGCGCATATAGCTCTTGAATTCACTTCCGACATCACAAATCAGGTTCAAAAGATGCCAGCTATTATATCAGAGACTATATACTCAGCGAGAAAAATGTGGAACTGATATCACGTCTCTGTGCTCTACAGTAGTGATATCACGTCTCTGTGCTATACAGTAGTGATATCATGTCTCTGTGCTATACAGTAGTGATATCACGTCTGCACCATACGGTTGTTGTCACATGACCATGTGTATATTTTTCAGGACAGAGTTATGCCCCTTAGTTGATGGTCAACATCAGTACATTATCCCAGGCAAGAAATATTGTTATGGATTTTTGCCTTCAAATAATTTTAAATGTTTTTATATATATATACTGTGACAAACACGTATATTTTATGCAAGCCTAGACTCACATGACGATAACCACCAGTTGTACTCGATACAAAATCTGCATGGCTACTTGTGGCCAGATGAAGGGTTAGCTCCCTTATACTGTATAGGATAATATAATTTTTTATGTCACTAATCTCCAATGCTGCTGCTTCTTGAATTGATGACAACTGAAACGCGACTGACATTGACGTCTGCTCAACGCTGAAAGTTGGTTTACTGATCACACTCGACTGCCTTGACTTGCCAATCATAACCCACACCTCAGTCATGTGATCATCAGCTGCTGTGTAATTGGCTGCTGTAGTAGTCACATGATCTAATGATATTCTTGGATCTCTGAGCCATGCTGGTAGTTTGTGCTGTACTGGAATTGTACATTGTGTATATCTGCCTTCAGAAACTTGTACATTTTGTATATCTGCCGTTAGGATCTTGTATATGTATCTATTGGCTGTACAAAAGTACATGTACCGTCCATATTTCCTGTGTTAAGAGTCAGCATTATAACGACTGGGTCTGGATTTAAGTAATGACGGGGCGTGGGGGTAAGTAATGACGTGGTCTGGGGGTAAGTAATGACGTGGTCTGGGGGTAAGTAATGACGGGGTCTGGGGGTAAGTAATGATAGGGTCTGGGGGTAAGTAATGATGGGGTCTTGGGGTAAGTAATGATGGGGTCTGGGGGTAAGTAATGACGGGGTCTGGGGGTAAGTAATGACGGGGTCTTGGGGTTAGTAATGACGGGGTCTTGGGGTAAGTAATGATGGGGTAAGTAATGACGGGGTCTGGGGGTAAGTAATGATGGGGTAAGTAATGACGGGGTCTTGGGGTAAGTAATGACGGGGTCTGGGGGTAAGTAATGACGGGGTCTTGGGGTAAGTAATGACAGGGTCTGGGGTAAGTAATAGCAGGGTCTGGCGTAATTAATGACTTTTTCTAAATTAATGCATCCCATTTGGTCATTTCTAGGAACATGTTTTATGTTGCTTCTGAAATCCAGATAAGAAAGCTCATGTGTGTCTGATTGTAAAGTGAAGTTAAGGTCCTGTCCTGTAACAGAGGAACTATGTATAACATGTACAACTGTACTTGTATGTGAAGGATGTAGAAACATTGTACAGGTGAGCCATGTCTCTGTGTATAGGGCCTGGGACATCTCTACTCTATGCAGATCTGTGTAGTAACTTATTGACTGCCACATGGTTACAATGTCGTAGCATTCTCATCCAGCAACCGTAATGTAACGTGCTGCCCTCGGCATGTAACATTCTGCACCTGGGATGTAACATGCTGCACCTGGGATTTAACGTGCTGCAACCGGGATGTAACATGCTCCAACCGGGATGTAACGTGCTGCACCTGGGATTTAACGTGCTGCACCCGGGCTGTAACATGCTGCACCCGGGATGTAACGTGCTGCATCCAGGATGTAACGTGCTGCACCTGGGATGTAACGTGCTGCACCCGGGCTGTAACATGCTCCACCCGGGAAGTAACATACTGCACCCGGGATGTAACGTGCTGCACCCAGGATGTCACGTGCTGCACCTGGGATGTAACGTGCTGCACCCGGCATGTAACATGCTGCACCCGGGAAGTAACATGCTGCACCCGGCATGTAACGTGCTGCACCCAGGATGTCACGTGCTGCACCTGGGATGTAACGTGCTGCACCCGGCATGTAACATGCTGCACCCGGGATGTAACATGCTGCACTCAGATGTATTGTGCTGCACCCGGGAAGTAACATGCTGCACCCGGGATGTAATGTTCTGCACCCAGGATGTAATGTGCTGCATCCGAGATGTAACATGCTGCACTCAGATGTATTGTGCTGCACCCAGGATGTAACCTGCTGCATCCAAGATGTAACGCAATCCACCTGGGATGTAACATGCTGCACTCAGATGTATTGTGCTGCACCCAGGATGTAACCTGCTGCATCCAAGATGTAACGCAATCCACCTGGGATGTAATATGCTGCACTCAGATGTATTGTGCTGCACCCAGGATGTAACCTGCTGCATCCAAGATGTAACGCAATCCACCTGGGATGTAATATGCTGCACTCAGATGTATTGTGCTGCACCCAGGATGTAACATGCTGCATCCAAGATGTAACATGCTGCATCCGAGATGTAACGTGATGCACTCAGATGTATTGTGCTGCACTCAGATGTAATGTGCTGCATCCGGAATGTAACATGCTGCACCCAGGATGTAACGTGATGCACTCAGATGTAACATGCTATAATTCTGTTGAAGAAATTGAATTGGAAGAAAAATATTTTTGACAAAACTTATTTCTTTTTTCCATATTTGTGAAATTTTGGACCGTCAGGACTGTATACAAGAAGTTAAACCAAACAGCCACATGATATGCATTCATGACACCACCCAGTATTGATCTGAGTGTGGGACTTACGGTGCATACTGTAAGCTGCCACCCAGTATTGATCTGAGTGCGGGACTTACGGTGCATACTGTAAGCTGCCACCCAGTATTGATCTGAGTGTTGGACTTACGGTGCATACTGTAAGCTGCCACCCAGTATTGATCTGAGTGTTGGACTTACGGTGCATACTGTAAGCTGCCACCCAGTATTGATCTGAGTGTTGGACTTACGGTGCATACTGTAAGCTGCCACCCAGTATTGATCTGAGTGCGGGACTTACGGTGCATACTGAAAGCTGCCACCCAGTATTGATCTGAGTGCGGGACTTACGGTGCATACTGTAAGCTGCCACCAAGTATTGATCTGAGTGCGGGACTTACGGTGCATACTGTAAGCTGCCACCCAGTATTGATCTGAGTGCAGGACTTACGGTGCATACTGTAAGCTGCCACCCAGTATTGATCTGAGTGTTGGACTTACGGTGCATACTGTAAGCTGCCACCCAGTATTGATCTGTAAGCCAAGCATGTTAAGTCAGTCAGGATACATCACTGACTCAAAACAAATCCTGCCCTTGTTTTACAGATATACTGGACTAAAGAACGAGTACAGCTGCTTCATGTTTACGTTAAGAGGTTTTTGTGGGGGGACTAACAAGAAAATCTGTTCATTTGATATCCTGTTTTCTTGGGTTGGTAAGTTTACTCTGAAACTGTATTTGACACCTTTGACCGAGTCTCTCTCCTGCATTCTGGCTGATATTTAGCCAACCAACAAATACCCGTGCGATGTTTGTGACTCACGTGAGTCACCTCCTGTCCTACCATGGTGTTTTTGTGGTGGTTGACTTACAGTTTCACTCTCTATGTTTTCTACAATTTATCAATATTTCTTTGTTTATTTCATAATTTAGGTTTTACAAAGTGGTAACTTTTACTGTAAATGTTTTATGCAATCTTAAAAGTCTTGTGAATTGATCATTATATGATTATCAATATTGATAGTTAATGAAGACTTTCATGCAAAATTGTACCAAAGAATGAGATGTAATGTTGAAGTTGGACATGTCATTTCTGATTTTATGAATGTAGTGTATATATATTTCAGATTGTCAAAAAAAATATTTACTTTTAAGATGTCCAGAGTAAACCTGCCCCTACAGCCAAATGGCCAAGGCTTACTGTACATGTGTTTGTTGTATAACATTTCTTATAGAATTCTACTTGAAACGGTTTTGCTCTACATATTTACTTCTAGAATATTATGATTCTTCTTGAATTATTAATGAATATCAATTCTTATTTTTTCTGTTCCATTTTTAGAACATTTACATGAAAACCGTCATATTATCATGCCTTGTCATTGTACATAGATTCATTATAAAATATTATGAAAGTTACATTTGGTTGTTTATTTTTAATTTCTGATTTGATTGGAATCATTTGTGAACTATTCTTTGTTACGGATATTGGCTTTTTATGCTAGGGCCGGGACGGAGGGCTTTATGCTAGGGCCGGGACGGGTGGCTTTATGCTAGGGCCGGGACGGGTGGCTTTATGCTAGGGCCCGGGACGGGTGGCTTTATGCTAGGGCCGGGACGGATGGCTTTATGCTAGGGCCGGGACGGGTGGCTTTATGCTAGGGCCGGGACGGGTGGCTTTATGCTAGGGCCGGGACGGGTGGCTTTATGCTAGGGCCGGGACGGGTGGCTTTATGCTAGGGCCGGGACGGGTGGCTTTATGCTAGGGCCGGGACGGGTGGCTTTATGCTAGGGCCGGGACGGGTGACTCGCGTACTCGGGTCGGTCCTGAGTAGGACGCGGGTACCCACAGCACTACCCAGACATGGACACGTGGTCAGTCACATGATATATTGTTGTTTAATGATAAAGCTTCAGTCGACTCCAGTGTCCATGATCTGATGGTTTCATACATATATCTAAATTTCTAAGTAGTTTATAGTGTACAGTCAAACTATTCCCAATGAGACAATTTTTTTCCCAAACCTTGAGACCTGCAGTGGATACCTGGGTAGGGTCAGTAATAGGGGGTCGGGTAATAGGGGGTCGGGTAATAGGGGGTCATGTAATAGGGGGACAGGTAATAGGGGGTCGGGTAATAGGGGGACAGGTAATAGGGGGTCGGGTAATAGGGGGTCGAGTAATTGGGGGACGGGTAATTGGGGGTCGGGTAATAGGGGGTCGGGTAATTGGGGGTCGAGTAATTGGGGGTCGGATAATAGGGGGTCGGATAATAGGGGGTCGAGTAATTGGGGGACGGGTAATAGGGGGTCGGGTAATAGGGGGACAGGTAATAGGGGGTCGGGTAATTGGGGGTTGGGTAATTGGGGGTCGGGTACCGGGTATAAATTTGGACTCGTCCCAGTCCTACTGTATGCACTGTCAATGTGTTTAAGGGGTGAGAAGAGTTACCCCCTCTTGTATTCATATTCTGTAGGTTCTACTTCACTAAATCAGAACCAGTTGTGACTGTTCAGTTTTCGTAGGGATCAGTGCAGATTGAGAGAGATATCTGCAGGCTGTGATTGGATGATATTGTGTAAGACTTTTATGTCTTTTAAATGTACATCAATCCAGTTATTAAAACTCACCATGTCTTTTTCAACATGAAGACCTATGCTGATTGAGACCACATATATTTTCAAGTAGGTGACATTTGGTGTGGAACTTAGGGTGGTGTGTTTAGCTTCCTGTACTCGGAAAAGGAGCTGGCTAAGCTAGACATTGTATTTGCTTTTATTGTTGCTCTAAGGCCAAATTGTGCACACACGTCCAGGTAGTGGCTGTTGAATGCTTAATTATTTATTTTTAAATATAACGTCTATGGGAAAACATTTGGTTGTGTGTAACCTGTAGGACCTGTTCCGACAGTCACGGCAAACGTCTCACAAAGGCAGCCTTTAGTAATGCATCGCAGTTGGTTGTGCAGAGTCACTTCCCCTTGTATTATGTATTCTGTACTGACGGACAAGTTAAAATAATTATATGTCACAGGACGAACCTTGGATCTCAGAGCTATGCCTGTCACTGGACGAACCTTGGATCTCAGTGCTATGTCTGTCACAGGACGAACCTTGGATCTCAGTGCTATGTCTGTCACAGGACGTACCTTGGATCTCAGCACTATGTCTGTCACAGGACGAACCTTGGATCTCAGTGCTATGTCTGTCACAGGACGAAACTTGGATCTCAGTGCTATGCCTGTCACAGGACGAACCTTGGATCTCAGTGCTATGTCTGTCACAGGACGAACCTTGGATCTCAGTGCTATGCCTGTCACAGGACGAACCTTGGATCTCAGCGCTATGTCTGTCACAGGACGAAACTTGGATCTCAGTGCTATGTCTGTCACAGGACGAAACTTGGATCTCAGCGCTATGTCTGTTACGGGATGAACCTTGGATCTCAGTGCTATGTCTGTCACAGGACGAACCTTGGATCTCCGTGCTATATCTGTCACAGGACGAACCTTGGATCTCAGCGCTATGTCTGTCACAGGATGAACCTTGGATCTCAGCGCTATGTCTGTCACAGGACGAACCTTGGATCTCAGTGCTATGTCTGTCACAGGACGAAACTTGGATCTCAGTGCTATATCTGTCACAGGACGAAACTTGGATCTCCGTGCTATATCTGTCACAGGACGAACCTTTGATCTCAGCGCTATGTCTGTCACAGGATGAACCTTGGATCTCAGTGCTATTTCTGTCACAGGACGAACCTTGGATCTCAGTGCTATGTCTGTCACAGGACGAAACTTGGATCTCAGTGCTATATCTGTCACAGGACGAAACTTGGATCTCCGTGCTATATCTGTCACAGGACGAACCTTTGATCTCAGCGCTATGTCTGTCACAGGATGAACCTTGGATCTCAGCGCTATGTCTGTCACAGGACGAACCTTGGATCTCAGTGCTATGTCCGTCACAGGACGAACCTTGGATCTCAGTGCTATGTCTGTCACAGGATGAACCTTGGATCTCAGTGCTATGTCTGTCACAGGACGAACCTTGGATCTCAGTGCTATGTCTGTCACAGGACGAAACTTGGATCTCAGTGCTATGTCTGTCACAGGATGAACCTTGGATCTCAGTGCTATGTCTGTCACAGGACGAACCTTGGATCTCCGTGCTATGTCTGTCACAGGACGAAACTTGGATCTCAGTGCTATATCTGTCACAGGACGAACCTTGGATCTCAGTGCTATGTCTGTCACAGGACGAACCTTGGATCTCAGTGCTATGTCTGTCACAGGACGAACCTTGGATCTCAGTGCTATGTCTGTCACAGGACGAACCTTGGATCACAGCGCTTTGTCTGTTACAGGACGAACCTTGGATCTCAGTGCTATGTCTGTCACAGGATGAACCTTGTATCTCAGTGCCATGTCTGACACAGGATGAACCTTGTATCTCAGCGCCCAAGAACAATGTCTTTCTCAGGACAAGAGGTTGGATCACAGCGCTCGAGAACAATGTCTTTCTCAGGACAAGAGGTTGGATCTCAGCGCTCAAGAACGATGTCTTTCTCAGGACAAGAGGTTGGATCTCAGCGCTCAAGAACGATGTCTTTCTCAGGACAAGAGGTTGGATCTCAGCGCTCAAGAACAATGTCTTTCTCAGGACAAGAGGTTGGATCTCAGCGCTCAAGAACAATGTCTTTCTCAGGACAAGAGGTTGGATCTCAGCGCTCAAGAACGATGTCTTTCTCAGGACAAGAGGTTGGATCTCAGCGCTCAAGAACAATGTCTTTCTCAGGACAAGAGGTTGGATCTCAGCGCTCAAGAACGATGGCTTTCTCAGGACAAGAGGTTGGATCTCAGCGCCCAAGAACAATGTCTTTCTCAGGACAAGAGGTTGGATCACAGCGCTCAAGAACAATGTCTTTCTCAGGACAAGAGGTTGGATCTCAGCGCTTTAGAACAATGTCTTTCTCAGGACAATGCTTGCTCCTCAGTACTTTAGAACAATGCGTCTGACACAGGACGAAGCTTGGATCTCAGCGCTCAAAAGAACATGTTTTCATTGAACAAGAGTTTTGTTGTCCATGCTGAAGAACAATATGTTAGTTCAAGAGCTTGAGTTTCAGTCTCTCACCGGGAATATTATTATAATGTCTGGCGTGGTACTTGGTTTTTATGCCTCATGTTGAGGATATACTGATGAGAGAACATAAGGGACCTGAAATATAGTACACTAATGTCGACCACATCTGATACATTTGGACATATGATGACCCCAGTCAGCAATTATAATTTAGCTTTTAAAAAGTCTTTACCTACCTATCTGTGATCATCTCTTGGGTGTGAGATGTAAGTCAAACCTATCCCCCTTTCCATCTGTTCTTTTCATCATGTTCTTGAAAACATTTACAAAACACAACAACTCATCAGCTACAAAAAGCGACTTTCGACACATTTTTTCCCAGTTTATTATTTCCTCGTGATTGAGTAGAAGGTGATATTGGCCAGAAATGAAGGTAATAATTGAGACATAACTCTTTCCATATTCATAAGAAACGTCGATTGTACCATTCCGACTTTATCATGAGCATCTGTTTGTGAATCTCTATCATATAGTGATCATAACAGGCGTTCGCTGAGAAGCCCGTCCCCACAAGTGGCACAAACACATGCAAAGGCAAGTCAAATGTTCATCTTAAAAAACACGGGATCATACGGAACAAGTCAAAATAAGAATTCTATCGGACATAATTTCGGTCACTGATGCGTCAAATTTTGAAAAGTCCTCCACATGTATACCCTACACCAGCCAGCACGAGATCTCAGATCAGAACATAAACTCCAGTTTAGTGTCCCTATGGTCTCACTCAAAGCATTCGGCAACAGAACTTTTGCTCACACTGCATCTGTGCTCTGGAATTCCCTTCCAGTGGAAATTAGGCAATCTCCAACTCGGGACAATTTCAAGACAAAACTAAAGACTTATCTCTTTAGATGTGTCCATGACACTGTGCGAGGCGCTTGAGCGACTACGTAGACGGAAATGGCGCTGAAGAAATGGACTTTATTATTATACCATACAACGTTTTGAAAGCTGTACTGATGCTTTGAATGTTGTAACCTTGTTGATCAAACAACTTCTAAGCATGAGTCGTATGACGCTCTTAGAAACCTTGGTGGAAAGAACATGCTCGATTGTACCTAAAGTGTAAACACTAAAGGCTGGAGCTGCCGGACTGCCCACCCACAGCCAATAATATGCCCTGTGGTATATTGATGTTATCACACTGGTCACGTGACTCCGCATGTCGGCGAGATGTGTCAGCAGACGATGTTGTTGTGCACCCCGGGCAGTGACATATGCACGTGCAGGAGGAGGGGGCCGTCAGCGCCGGGAGGGGGAGCGGTTGCTGGAATGTCATTTCGTGATTTGATTCCCTGAATAAATATCACAAGGTTGTCTGTGATGTTAATTTGTGCCAGTGGGAGAAATTGGAATTCTTTCTATTTATTTCAACTCTGTATATCCTCTTTGTACAAGATAAACACGACTCCTGTTTTTCTTCAGTATCTTATAACGTATTCCCCAAATGTGTGTTGTATTTGTAGAAACACTCCCGTGTTGCTCTCACAGGTGTGTAGTGTAAGCCAGAATAATCTCTCGCCTGCTGTGGGCGAGGTAAAGCGCCTATCAGATCAGGGTAGGTGTGCTGTTGCCGATGTTGTGTTGTGTAGTAGATTCAGATGTCACTGTCGACGCCGGGAGTGGTAGCGGTGATATTGACCCAGTGACATAACGCATGTAGAATGTCGGGGGAGAATATGTGCTAGGTTGTTCGTGTGACTCGGTGGGGGAAAATACAACGATATGTCTAACATAGGTTTGCCGTCCAACTCATGCCCTGATGTAGTATTGAGATGGTGTGGCATACTTCCCCACTACAGTACAGACACAGAATGGCATAGACTGCGTGATGAATAGACTTTGCAACACATTTGCGTTTGAAAATGAAATCAGCATATGATGTTTGTTTGTTGTTTAACGCCGCACTCATATTCCAGCTATATGACGGCAGTCTGTAAATAATCGAGTCTGGACCAGACAATCCAGTGGTTGATATTATGAACATCGATCCACGCAATTGGGATACAATGACATGTATCAACCAAGTCAACGAGCCTGACCACCCTATCCCGTCAGTCGCCTCTTACGACAAGCACCGTCGCTATTTACGGCAACCATGGGATTCTGAAGACCTCTTCTACCACGGATCTTCACGGGTTCATCAGCATATGAAACGTGTGTGGTGTGGGGTATAGAAGGTTTAGGGGCTACACCGTACTGGTAGGGCTTGGTAACTGTATTTCAAAATGCAGAGATATATTATGTTTAACATTAACTGATTTTCATTCCCTTTCAAGTGCTTGTATCGACTATATTCATTTTCATCGGATTTAACGAACATCTAATTTGGGCACAGCCAATCCTGAATATGGAAATCGTCAGTACATCTAAATATGGCCGTGAAGGTGTGTTTATGCAACGGCTTATGTAACTGGCTACCCGCCAGTTTAGCGCGTAACAAGCCGTTAATCTAAACTCCGATAAAGTAACGTTAGTACCTGTATTTTTCCTGCCAAATAGTTTTGGTTTTGCCAGCAGCTGATAGTAGCATACTGTAACATTGTTTTAAATGCCTTGTTTCATGCATCTGTCAAATCAAGAGCAATATTTCATAGCACGTGTTAAAATGTGATATATAATTGATATCCAGCAAATTTTAAATGTCCAAGTGTAGAAATAAGATTTATAAATATCTTGCACATTCTCCTCTCACACCATCATGGGGATGACTACCTTTATATTTTTTTATCAAATATTTTGAAGAATATTTCATAAGGAACAGTTTATACATTATATAAACATTTTGAAACACCGCTAACCACCTTTGTTGCCTTTCTTACAAAACAAAACAACCCCGTGTGCCGTAAAACATTCAATAAACGTTCCCACGCCTCGTTCTGACATACAATCTGTTTTATCCATGTTCATATATACATATATGGAACTCTTGTAAATCACATTCATTAAACCTGTTGAGTAAATTATAGAGATTTGGACTTTTGCATGTATTAATAAAGAGAACATCAATAGACTTTATGCACAACCCTGGTTTATTTATTATTAAAGGGAACATCAAGGGACTTTATGCACAACCCTGGTTTATTTATTATTATAGGGAACATCAAGGGACTTTATGCACAACCCTGGTTTATTTATTATTATAGGGAACATCAAGGGACTTTATGCACAACCCTGGTTTATTTATTATTAAAGGGAAAAGAAGGGACTTTATACACAACCCTGGTTTATTTATTATTAAAGGGAAAAGAGGGAACTTTATTGCCAACCCTGGTTTATTTATTATTAAAGGGAACATCAAGGGACTTTATGCACAACCCTGGTTTATTTATTATTATAGGGAACATCAAGGGACTTTATGCACAACCCTGGTTTATTTATTATTATAGGGAACATCAAGGGACTTTATGCACAACCCTGGTTTATTTATTATTAAAGGGAAAAGAAGGGACTTTATACACAACCCTGGTTTATTTATTATTAAAGGGAAAAGAGGGAACTTTATTGCCAACCCTGGTTTATTTATTATTAAAGGGAAAATCAAGGAGCTTTACATACTTGCCTGGTTTATTTTTTTATGAAGAGAAAATCAAGGGACATAAAACACAACCCTGTGATAGTTATTATTAAAGGGAAAATCAAGGGACTTTATACACAACGTAAACAAATTTGACACATATCACATCACATCAGTGCCAAAAAAACATTATGTCCAATGCAGTTCTCTATTTTTATTTTTCCTTGTGTTCGCGTGTTTTTCATGTGAACAATTGATTTGCCTTTGCATGTGTTTGTGACGGGTGCCACCGTGTGGCAGGATACGCTCACCTTTTCACGGACTCCTGGCATCATCACTATATGATAGTGACGCTCTGGGTTTTCTATATTGTTACATCGACCTTAATCGTCCACATGTTTGCTGTTTAACGCCCCACTCAGCAATATTCCAGTTTATGACAATGGTCTGTCAATAATCAAGTCTGGACCAGACATTCCAGTGATTGACATCATTCGCATCGATCTACGTAATTTGGATACGATGACATGCATCAACCAAGTCAGCGAGCCTTACCACCCGATCCCGTTAGTCGTCTCTTACGACAAGCAGGGGTTGCTGAAGATCAATTCTAACCCGGAATCTTCACGGGACATCTAGCAGAGTATACCTGTCTTCTCAAGGAGACCCGTGACTGACAAGTGTTGTCTGAACATCCGGGTGAGTTGACGTTGACGGGCACCTGTCAAGTACATGGAGTAGTATCTGAGAGTCTACATCATACATGTATTTGTACTGATCACTCATCTGTTACTATCAGCCACACAACCCTGGTTGTTTCCCTCGTCTGTCAGGCATCTTGACAGCCTATCAATAAACCATACACAACCGCCATTAATCAAATCTTGCTTAACTAACAAGTCTCGCGAGTGGCTTCCTCGTGTAGATAACTGCTGATCAGTGGGGATCCTGTAAGTATTACAGCAACACACACGTATGTGTGTGTGTGTGTGTGTGTGTGTGTATACGCGTGTCGTGTCGTGTCGTGTGTGTGTGTGTGTGTGTGTGTGTGTGTGTACGTGTGTAGTGTGTGTATGCGGGTAGCGTATGTGTGTGTGTGTGTGTGTGTGTGTGTGAGAACGCGTGTCGTGTCGTGTGTGTGTGTGTGTACGTGTGTAGTGTGTGTATGCGGGTAGCGTATGTGTGTGTGTGTGTGTGTGTGTGTGTGTGTGTGTGTGTGTGTACGCGTGTCGTGTCGTGTCGTGTGTGTGTGTGTGTGTGTACGTGTGTAGTGTGTGTATGCGGGTAGCGTATGTGTGTGTGGATAGTAAGTGTATGTGTATGCGTGTTGTGTTATATGTGTGTGTATGCGTGTTGTGTTATCTATGTGTGTGTATGCGTGTTGTGTTATATGTGTGTGTAGGCGTGTTGTGTTATATGTGTGTGTATGCGTGTAGTGTTATATACTTGTATGTGTGTGTATATGCGTGTTGTTACATGTGTGTGTGTGTGTGCGTGTAGTGTGTTTGTGTATGCGTGTGTGCGGGTAGTGTGTGTGCGTGTGTGCGGGTAGTGTGTGCGTGTAGTGTGTGTGTGTGTGTGTGTGTTTGTGTGTGAGTGTGTGTGTGTGTGAGTGTGTGTCTGTGGTCTGTGTGAGTGTGTACACGTATGGTAATGTCTACGTATACTTGAAAGCAAACATAACAGTCTCGTTTCCTCTCATGATGTATCAAGTGTATCAGCATTCAATTAGAACAACATTGGTATGAAATGAATGGGTCTCTCGAATAAAATGTAAACTGATTGAACGCGGCATTTTCAAATACTGCTCCGCGTCCGCGTTGTGTCCTCGTACTCTCTGATGAAGTGCCCTGCTCTGTATACAGATGTACGACAGTATTGAAGAGAAATATAGAGTTTTGTTTTGACAACCTCAAGCCTTCAGCAACCTTGGTCAGTCTTGGTATTGGCGAGTAGTCTGTTGTGTACATGTAGCAGGGCGTGGAGTCCTTACCTTGTCAGCTTGCTGACGGGGTTAACCTTGTTGGTCATGTGGACAAGGCGTCCGACCTCGGATCAGAAGGTCCGTGGTTCGAATCCCATCACGGGACTCGGAAATTTTATGGCCGCTACATACACAACACATTGACAATCTGTAAATCAATAAAGTTCACGTCATAAGAATTATATAAATGTTCATTTATCAAAACTTCATGTTTTAATCACAGCTGTGTTTGTGTATACAGGTGTTAGTGACACTGACTCAGTTTTGTGGGGAGAAGGTCGTGAAATTGGTTCAAATTTCACGAAACGTCTTCCCAGTGTTAACTTGCACAGAATATACTGGAATTATATACACACATCAGCTCCGCGCGTGCCGCCGGTCCCCTGGCCGCAGCTATCTGCAGCAGAGATAACCGACTCCAAGTCAGGATGTGCTGCTGGGGGCGACTATCTTAGCCCCGTGACGTCATTAGGGCGGGTGACTGCATGCGCGTGTTATTTACTTACAGTGACAGTCTACAACAACAAAAACATGGCGTCTGTGTTGGAGAATGTACAGCAGTGTTTCTTGCCGAGTGACCATAGTGTTAATTGTGTTCATTGTGTTTAGTGTGTGCTTGTTCGGTGGTTCAGTAATCACTGATGTTAATTACAGTACCATCAACAGATCGACGTCAACAATCAATGAAGCGGTAGTTACCGGAGGAATCATATATCGTGATGTACAGAGATGCTTACTCTTGAATGCAACACTCACTGAACTTGCAACATGCAGTACTCAGGTACATAACCGTCTGATTTGCTAAACACATCCAGATGCACACATTATATTATAAATAACCATTAGGCGATTGGGATGTAGGCGATATAGGCCCCAGACCTTGCAGGATAAGTTATATATAATTGAATCCAACTCAAGACCAGAATAATTTCGCAAGTCTAGATTGCCTCAGCTCCAGAAATTAAGCATTATTCTTGGCTCCATTTGTAGTATTTTTAAGTAAATTAACATATTTCTGGGAGTAAATGTAAATCTTTAGTGTCTGGAGGCTGGTGTAGCATCCCCTCATCCCGCCAGTGATCTGTAACGCTCCTGAGCAAGTCGCAGACAGAATCATGTGAAAGTCTCAAGTCCTTAAAACTCCGGTGTAGAATAGGTCTTCACCAACCCATGGTTGTCGTAAAAGGCGACTAACGGGATCGGGTGGTCAGGCTCGCTGACTTGGTTAATGCATGCATCGTATCCCAATCACGTGGATTGATACTCATCATATCAATCACTGGATTGTCTGGTCCAGACTCGATTATTTACAGACCGCCGTCAAATAGCTGGAATATTGCTGAGTGCGGCGCTACACAAAAACAAAAAACAAAAACAAATAAAAGTTATCTGATACTGCCGCCTTTGTTCTTCCCCCGCATGGATCTGTCCTGATTTCAGCTGGTGCATGTCACCGTACATGAGACAGCAGCCTGACCAGATAGCAGATATTTCAAGGGATTACACCGTTTGTGATGGACGTTAGTTCCTCTTATACTGCCTGGCACCTGATTTGTTTGCTTATGGACATCTGGCACTCCCCTGTGTCCAGCTGGGCTGTGGGTGGGGAATGTCTGCTGACCACATGGTACTGACCTGCTGACCACATGGTACTGACCTGCTGGCAGTGTTACAAGACACATTCGCGGCGGATTGCACACGAAGGCTAAAACTCATCAGAGGCCACAAACCGGTACATGGGCTCTGGGATCCTCCGCGGAGTTTTCTAACGGGTCGACCCGGAGCCCTTCCACAGACATGTGGAACAACTGATATACAATCATGAATGGAGACCCGCAGCTGTAGGTATGTTGGTGGGTCGAAGTCTCCACCCCTTCCATTAGGGGAGACCCGCTCTATCACAGATAGTGACCATGAACTCTGAGGGGAGACCCGCTCTATCACAGATAGTGACCATTAGCTCTGAGGGGAGACCCGCTCTATCACGTATAGTGACCATGAGCTCTGAGGGGAGACCCGCTCAATCACAGATAGTGACCATGAGCTCTGAGGGGAGACCCGCTCTATCACAGAGAGTGACCATGAGCCCTGACGGGAGACCCGCTCTATCACAGATAGTGACCATGAGCTCTGAGAGGAGACCCGCTCTATCACAGATAGTGACCATGAGCTCTGAGGGGAGACCCGCTCTATCACAGATAGTGACCACGAGCTCTGAGGGGAGACCCGCTCCATCACAGACATAGTGACCATTATCCCCGAGGGGAGACTGCCCCAGGCTCCAGGCTCCAGGCTCCAGGCTCCAGTCGCCTTCCCCCGACGGCCTTTGTTTCAGTAACATATTCTGCTGACTGAAGAATCGGGTGGTTTTCAGTCTGTGTTACCTGGCGTTTTGCCTGTCATTGTACTGGCGTGAAAAGTTGCTGTGAATATCAGTCACTGATCTGTCCGACGCGATATGGTTACCGGTCGCTGTGATTGGCTGGAGTTTGGCAACAAACAAACACTCAATTGATTATCAGCACTTACGTGTTAGAATATGCATTGGGCAGATAGATGGCTAGTCTGAACAGATCCCTGCTGATCACCATGCCTGTTACGTGACATTAGCAGAATGCCGGAGTCTGGGGCTGAAGTAGATTAATGAGATAGAGTAACAATGCGTAGACAGATGTAACAATGAGGAACGTGTGTTAAGAGCTATTAGTCATTTATGACTGAATGAGTGAGTAGGGTATGGTTTTACGTCGCTTTTAGCAATATTCCAGCAATATCTCGGCAGGAGACCTGATAATGGGCTTCACACATTGTACCCATGTGGAGAATCGAACCCGGGTCTTTGGGAGGGTGGAGTAATGGTGGCGGGGGAGGCGAGGTGGGTGGCGTATTGGGGTAGGTGAGGTGGGTGGAGTAATGGTGGCGGGGGAGGCGAGGTTGGTGGGGTAATTGGGGTAGGTGAGGTGAGTGGGGTAATGGTGGCGGGGGATTGAGGTGGGTGGAGTAATGGTGGCGGGGGAGTGAGGTGGGTGGAGTAATGGTGGCGGGGGAAGTGAGGTGGGTGGAGTAATGGTGGCGGGGGAGTGAGGTGGGTGGGGTAATGGTGGCGGGTGAGTGAGGTGGGTGGAGTAATGGTGGCGGGGGAGGTGAGGTGGGTGGAGTAATGGTGGCGGGAGAGTGAGGTGGGTGGAGTAATGGTGGCGGGGGAGGTGAGGTGGGTGGGGTAATGGTGGCGGGTGAGTGAGGTGGGTGGAGTAATGGTGGCGGGGGAGTGAGGTGGGTGGGGTAATGGTGGCGGGGGAGTGAGGTGGGTGGAGTAATGGTGGCGGGGGAGTGAGGTGGGTGGAGTAATGGTGGCGGGGGAGTGAGGTGGGTGGGGTAATGGTGGCGGGTGAGTGAGGTGGGTGGAGTAATGGTGGCGGAGGGGGTGAGGTGGGTGGAGTAATGGTGGCGGGAGAGGTGAGGTGGGTGGAGTAATGGTGGCGGGGAAGGTGAGGTGGGTGGAGTAATGGTGGCGGGAGAGTGAGGTGGGTGGAGTAATGGTGGCGGGGGAGGTGAGGTGGGTGGGGTAATGGTGGCGGGTGAGTGAGGTGGGGGAGTAATGGTGGCGGGGGAGTGAGGTGGGTGGGGTAATGGTGGCGGGGGAGTGAGGTGGGTGGAGTAATGGTGGCGGGGGAGTGAGGTGGGTGGGGTAATGGTGGCGGGGGAGTGAGGTGGGTGGGGTAATGGTGGCGGGTGAGTGAGGTGGGTGGAGTAATGGTGGCGGGGGAGTGAGGTGGGTGGGGTAATGGTGGCGGGGAAGGTGAGGTGGGTGGAGTAATGGTGGCGGGGAAGGTGAGGTGGGTGGAGTAATGGTGGTGGGGGAGTGAGGTGGGTGGAGTAATGGTGGCGGGGAAGGTGAGGTGGGTGGAGTAATGGTGGCGGGAGAGGTGAGGTGGGTGGAGTAATGGTGGCGGGGAAGGTGAGGTGGGTGGAGTAATGGTGGTGGGGGAGTGAGGTGGGTGGAGTAATGGTGGCGGGGAAGGTGAGGTGGGTGGGGTAATGGTGGCGGGAGAGGTGAGGTGGGTGGAGTAATGGTGGCGGGGGAGGGGAGGCGAGGTGGGTGGAGTAATGGTGGCGGGGAAGGTGAGGTGGGTGGGGTAATGGTGGCGGGAGAGGTGAGGTGGGTGGAGTAATGGTGGCGGGGGAGGGGAGGCGAGGTAGGTGGAGTAATGGTGGCGGGGGAGGCGAGGTGGGTGGGGTAATGGTGGCGGGGGAGGGGAGGCGAGGTAGGTGGAGTAATGGTGGCGGGGGAGGCGAGGTGGGTGGAGTAATGGTGGCGGGGGAGGTGAGGTGGGTGGAGTAATGGTGGCGGGGAAGGTGAGGTGGGTGGAGTAATGGTGGCGGGGAAGGTGAGGTGGGTGGAGTAATGGTGGCGGGGGAGGCGAGGTGGGTGGGGTAATGGTGGCGGGTGAGGTGAGGTGGGTGGGGTAATGGTGGCGGGGGAAGTGAGGTGGGTGGAGTAATGGTGGCGGGGAAGTGAGGTGGGTGGAGTAATGGTGGCGGGGGAATTGAGGTGGGTGGAGTAATGGTGGCGGGTGAGGTGAGGTGGGTGGGGTAATGGTGGCGGGGGAAGTGAGGTGGGTGGAGTAATGGTGGCGGGGAAGTGAGGTGGGTGGAGTAATGGTGGCGGGGGAAGTGAGGTGGGTGGAGTAATGGTGGCGGGGGATTGAGGTGGGTGGAGTAATGGTGGCGGGGGAGGCGAGGTGGGTGGGGTAATGGTGGTGGGGGAGTGAGGTGGGTGGAGTAATGGTGGCGGGGAAGGTGAGGTGGGTGGAGTAATGGTGGTGGGGGAGTGAGGTGGGTGGAGTAATGGTGGCGGGGAAGGTGAGGTGGGTGGAGTAATGGTGGCGGGGAAGGTGAGGTGGGTGGAGTAATGGTGGTGGGGGAGTGAGGTGGGTGGAGTAATGGTGGCGGGGAAGGTGAGGTGGGTGGAGTAATGGTGGCGGGGGAGGCGAAGTGGGTGGGGTAATGGTGGCGGGGGAGGTGAGGTGGGTGGGGTAATGGTGGTGGGGGAGTGAGGTGGGTGGAGTAATGGTGGCGGGGAAGGTGAGGTGGGTGGAGTAATGGTGGTGGGGGAGTGAGGTGGGTGGAGTAATGGTGGCGGGGAAGGTGAGGTGGGTGGAGTAATGGTGGTGGGGGAGTGAGGTGGGTGGAGTAATGGTGGCGGGGAAGGTGAGGTTGGTGGGGTAATGGTGGCGGGGAGGTCAGGTGGGTGGAGTAATGGTGGCGGGGGAGGCGAGGTGGGTGGGGTAATGGTGGCGGGGAGGTCAGGTGGGTGGAGTAATGGTGGCGGGGGAGGCGAGGTGGGTGGGGTAATGGTGGCGGGGGAGTGAGGTGGGTGGAGTAATGGTGGCGGGGGAGGCGAAGTGGGTGGGGTAATGGTGGCGGGGGAGTGAGGTGGGTGGAGTAATGGTGGCGGGGGAGGCGAAGTGGGTGGGGTAATGGTGGCGGGGGAGTGAGGTGGGTGGAGTAATGGTGGCGGGGGAGTGAGGTGGGTGGAGTAATGGTGGCGGGGGAAGTGAGGTGGGTGGAGTAATGGTGGCGGGGGAGTGAGGTGGGTGGAGTAATGGTGGCGGGGGAATTGAGGTGGGTGGAGTAATGGTGGCGGGGAAGGTGAGGTGGGTGGAGTAATGGTGGCGGGGGATTGAGGTGGGTGGAGTAATGGTGGCGGGGGAGGCGAGGTGGGTGGGGTAATGGTGGCGGGGGAGGGGAGGCGAGGTGGGTGGGGTAATGGTGGCGGGGGAGGGGAGGCGAGGTGAGTGGAGTAATGGTGGCGGGGGAATTGAGGTGGGTGGAGTAATGGTGGCGGGGAAGGTGAGGTGGGTGGAGTAATGGTGGCGGGGAAGGTGAGGTGGGTGGAGTAATGGTGGCGGGGGAATTGAGGTGGGTGGAGTAATGGTGGCGGGGAAGGTGAGGTGGGTGGAGTAATGATGGCGGGGGAATTGAGGTGGGTGGAGTAATGGTGGCGGGGGAGGCGAGGTGGGTGGGGTAATGGTGGCGGGGGAGGGGAGGCGAGGTGGGTGGGGTAATGGTGGCGGGGGAGGGGAGGCGAGGTGGGTGGGGTAATGGTGGCGGGGGAGTGAGGTGGGTGGGGTAATGGTGGCGGGTGAGTGAGGTGGGTGGAGTAATGGTGGCGGGGAAGGTGAGGTGGGTGGGGTAATGGTGGCGGGGGAGTGAGGTGGGTGGAGTAATGGTGGCGGGGAAGGTGAGGTGGGTGGAGTAATGGTGGTGGGGGAGTGAGGTGGGTGGAGTAATGGTGGCGGGGAAGGTGAGGTGGGTGGAGTAATGGTGGCGGGGGAGGCGAAGTGGGTGGGGTAATGGTGGCGGGGGAGGTGAGGTGGGTGGGGTAATGGTGGTGGGGGAGTGAGGTGGGTGGAGTAATGGTGGCGGGGAAGGTGAGGTGGGTGGAGTAATGGTGGTGGGGGAGTGAGGTGGGTGGAGTAATGGTGGCGGGGAAGGTGAGGTGGGTGGAGTAATGGTGGTGGGGGAGTGAGGTGGGTGGAGTAATGGTGGCGGGGAAGGTGAGGTTGGTGGGGTAATGGTGGCGGGGAGGTCAGGTGGGTGGAGTAATGGTGGCGGGGGAGGCGAGGTGGGTGGGGTAATGGTGGCGGGGAGGTCAGGTGGGTGGAGTAATGGTGGCGGGGGAGGCGAGGTGGGTGGGGTAATGGTGGCGGGGGAGTGAGGTGGGTGGAGTAATGGTGGCGGGGGAGGCGAAGTGGGTGGGGTAATGGTGGCGGGGGAGTGAGGTGGGTGGAGTAATGGTGGCGGGGGAGGCGAAGTGGGTGGGGTAATGGTGGCGGGGGAGTGAGGTGGGTGGAGTAATGGTGGCGGGGGAGTGAGGTGGGTGGAGTAATGGTGGCGGGGGAAGTGAGGTGGGTGGAGTAATGGTGGCGGGGGAGTGAGGTGGGTTGAGTAATGGTGGCGGGGGAGGCGAAGTGGGTGGAGTAATGGTGGCGGGGGAGTGAGGTGGGTGGAGTAATGGTGGCGGGGGAGTGAGGTGGGTGGAGTAATGGTGGCGGGTGAGGTGAGGTGGGTGGAGTAATGGTGGCGGGTGAGGTGAGGTGGGTGGAGTAATGGTGGCGGGGGAGGGGAGGCGAGGTGGGTGGAGTAATGGTGGCGGGGGAGTGAGGTGGGTGGAGTAATGGTGGCGGGGGAGGCGAAGTGGGTGGAGTAATGGTGGCGGGGGAGGCGAAGTGGGTGGGGTATTGGTGGCGGGGGAGGTGAGGTGGGTGGAGTAATGGTGGCGGGGGAGGCGAAGTGGGTGGAGTAATGGTGGCGGGGGAGTGAGGTGGGTGGAGTAATGGTGGCGGGGGAGGCGAAGTGGGTGGGGTATTGGTGGCGGGGGAGGTGAGGTGGGTGGAGTAATGGTGGCGGGGGAGGCGAAGTGGGTGGAGTAATGGTGGCGGGGGAGTGAGGTGGGTGGAGTAATGGTGGCGGGGGAGGCGAAGTGGGTGGGGTAATGGTGGCGGGGGAGTGAGGTGGGTGGAGTAATGGTGGCGGGGGAAGTGAGGTGGGTGGAGTAATGGTGGCGGGGAAGGTGAGGTGGGTGGAGTAATGATGGCGGGGGAGTGAGGTGGGTGGAGTAATGGTGGCGGGGGAGGCGAAGTGGGTGGGGTAATGGTGGCGGGGGAGTGAGGTGGGTGGAGTAATGGTGGCGGGGGAGGCGAAGTGGGTGGGGTAATGGTGGCGGGGGAGGCGAAGTGGGTGGGGTATTGGTGGCGGGGGAGTGAGGTGGGTGGGTAATGGTGGCGGGGGAGTGAGGTGGGTGGAGTAATGGTGGCGGGGGAGGCGAAGTGGGTGGGGTATTGGTGGCGGGGGAGTGAGGTGGGTGGAGTAATGGTGGCGGGGGAGGCGAGGTGGGTGGGGTATTGGTGGCGGGGGAGTGAGGTGGGTGGGGTAATGGTGGCGGGGGAGGCGAAGTGGGTGGGGTAATGGTGGCGGGGGAGTGAGGTGGGTGGAGTAATGGTGGCGGGGGAGGCGAAGTGGGTGGGGTAATGGTG
Source organism: Haliotis rufescens (assembly GCF_023055435.1). Lineage (NCBI taxonomy): Eukaryota > Metazoa > Mollusca > Gastropoda > Lepetellida > Haliotidae > Haliotis > Haliotis rufescens. Next base: position 60,277,184 of record NW_025964334.1, read on the forward strand.
GCGGGGGAGTGAGGTGGGTGGGGTAATGGTGGCGGGGGAGTGAGGTGGGTGGGGTAATGGTGGCGGGGGAGGCGAAGTGGGTGGGGTAATGGTGGCGGGGGAGTGAGGTGGGTGGAGTAATGGTGGCGGGGGAGGCGAAGTGGGTGGGGTAAAGGGTTGTGGCTTGGCCATGTGGGTAGTGCGTACGCTCGACACCCAGGAATCCCGGATTCAGTTCAACATATGTGAACAACATTTAAATCATAACCAACTATATTCGAATCACAAACATGGTGATTCACGTCGTGAAAGATTGAGTCAGAAGAATGTTCCTGTTGGTAAGTTTGGTAGTAATAATCGGATGTGCTCACGTTAGTTGAGCTGTGAGTGTTTTGTCATATCAGGAATAGGACGCATTCTGTGAGGAGATTGTTGCACGGTGTTGACATGGCTCCTGTCACAGCGAGCGGGAGTTCCACTACAACACCGGGTACAGCACCATCCAGACTTCCATATCACTACTCGCACATGGTAAAAAACAGCCACACGCTAAACTGACAATGAGGGTGTTAGTTGCATTGTGTTTTTCCGGTATTACATCTCACATGAATATAGGTCTCGCTGTAGGACTGGGATGCTGGCATATATCCATTTCACTTCATCAGTGTTATAAATTGTAGAATTTTCTAAACTAACAGACAAAAATTAAAAAACGGGTCAAGATAAGAAAAGTACTGCTTCATGGTGGTTCTCAAAATAGAAATAAACTGGTGGATTGTCAACATAGATAGACAAGATAGAAGATGAAAAACACTTTCTTTTGTACTGTCCAAATTATCCTTACGCAAGACAGTTATTTCTTCGAGCACTAGATTTATTAAACTGCCAAAATGATAATAAAGTCTTTGCAAGTATCCTAAACCCCTGCCCTGAAAAAGCAAAATATGTTTCACATATCTCTGACATGTTTATTAAAAGAACCTCTCTTACAGACAACATCTAGATGTGACCTTAAATCTTTACTACAACTATTGTGTCTTATCAATACAGTATCTACATTATTAAAGTGAACACTGCCAACCTCATGATACACATGTATATAAATGTTTATACACTAGGAATGAAAATAATATGTAATATCTCCATATATAATGTACAGTATGTATATCTACCTCTCATGTCTATAGTTATATTTCTTCTCAAATGTAGCTAGTTTGTACCCGGCCCTACAAGGGTGTTCTGTACAATATAAATTATTGATTCTATTGAAATAAAAATCAACGCTATATTTTGCCTTGACTTCTATAACGAGTAGATCAAAGAGTTCCGCAGGCTGCCAGTCTCGGGATTCAGCTTGAACATCAAACATCTCGCAAATTTCACATTTTGTATACGCAACACGAGATATATATCACTACGTTGTACAAAGTGTCTGCATCCCGCTTCATCTGACATGTGGGGCCGAAGGAAGTGGTCAGGTGCGTGCTGTGATATAGCGTGGCACTGGTTCACCTGGTCAACAGCCCTGTAGGCGACGTCTGAAGCCCACCTTGCTACAGAGGACCAGAGGCTATGTTATACACGTACAGGGACTATGTTAAACACCACCAGGGACTATGTTATATACCACCAGGGACTATATTATACATGACCAGGGAGTATGTTATACATGACCAGGGACTATGTTATACACGTACAGGGACTTTGTTATACACCACCAGGGACTATGTTATACACCACCAGGGACTATGTTATACATGACCAGGGACTATGTTATACATGACCAGGGACTATGTTATACATGACCAGGGACTATGTTATACACGTACAGGGACTATGTTATACACCACCAGGGACTATGTTATACATGACCAGGGACTATGATATACATGACCAGGGACTATGTTATACACCACCCGGGACTATGTTATACATGACCAGGGACTATGTTATACATGACCAGGGACTATGTTATACACCACCAGGGACTATGTTATACACCACCAGGGACTATGTTATACACCACCCGGGACTATGTTATACACCTCCAGGGACTATGTTATATACCACCAGGGACTATGTTATACACCACCATAGACTATGTTATACACCACCAGGGACTATGTTATACACCACCAGGGACTATGTTATATACCACCAGGGACTATGTTATATACCACCAGGGTCTATATTATACACCACCAGGGACTGTTAAACACCACCAGGGACTATGTAATACACCACCAGGGACTATGTTATATACCACCAGGGACTATGTTATACACCACCTGGGACTATGTTATTCACCACCAGGGACTATGTTATACACGACCAAGGACTATGTTATATACCACCAGGGACTATGTTATACACCACCAGGGACTATGTTATATACCACCAGGGACTTTGTTATATACCACCAGGGACTATGTTATATACCATCAGGGACTATGTTATACACCACCAGGGACTATGTTATACACCACCAGTAACTATGTTATATACCACCAGGGACTATGTTATACACCACCAGGGACTATGTTATATACCACCAGGGACTATGTTATATACCACCAGGGACTATGTTATACACCACTAGGGACTATGTTATACACGACGAGGGTGAATGTAAGGAATCCATCTCTTATTCAACTACCTTGAAAACCACGTGGTAGATATTGCCCTGTTTTGTTCTGTATATGATGACATATCGTATTCCTAAGTGCAATAAGATAGCTGGTGTCCTCTTTGTAAACACGAGGAAATATTGGCGGATGTCATGAGGTCAATCAAGCGGTCTAGCTGGCAAGTGCAACACAGGTTGCATTACGTGGATGGAGAGTGCACGCGGGTCAGGTGGGGTAACGCAACCGGCGCCAGGGTATCTGCACATGCACACATGAAATCTATCGCGCTATAACGGGTTTGTGGATAGTGCTCATCGCTGTGACGTCATCAGGTAGCCTCAGAGAGCAGGAATTCCCACCAAAGGGGGTGTTTACGCAGTCCCTGACTAAACCGGTCGGAATCTGGTGGTGCCGCGAAGTTTCCCGTTGTACCGACCCTCCCCGTGTGAGTGGCTATATATATTCCTGCACACACCGGCTGCCGCAGACGATACCACCGAGCAGACGTGACTTACACGAGCAGCCGTCAAGGTTATATTCCAGTGTTACTGCTCAGCGATTGTTTGACCACTGTCCCTACCATTCGACATAATGGCGTTTTCTGAGCACCTTGTACCCATGAGGAGGGAATCGTGGAGCTTTTTCGACAAACAGCGGTCAATCTTCAGCTCCACACACAAAGACATGGACGATGAATGGAAGGCGTTTGATGTGGAACTGGATAAAATTAAGAATGACATGTTTAAACTGACCCCTATGGACATGGGCGACTTCGGTTCCAGTCTGATGCCGAGTCTCGGGTCTGGTTTTGATACGTCTCTTGATTCTTCTTCCTCGTCTTCCTCCAAGGTGACAAAGAAGACAACTACGACGACAACGAAGACAACCAAAATGTCGTCTTCCAAGGGAGGTGCTGACCCCATGTCGTCGTTGGAATCCAGTTTCGGTTCATCATTGAACACTAGTTTCGGAACATCTATGGATTCTAAGGTCGACGCTGCCCTGAAGGACGCCGGTTTCGGGTCTGGGTTTGGTAGCACTGCCCTCGACACGTCGACCAGGAGCTCCTCCGCTCTCGACAGATACATGCTAAAGGTCGACCAGCCTTTCGTCACCGACATGGACGGCAAGAAGAAGTTGTCCCTCAAGTTCGACATGAGCGAGTTCAAGCCGGAGGAGATCTCCTTGAAGACTGTGGACAATCGTCTGATGATCGGAGCAAAGCATCTCGAGGAGACTGCCACCAGCAAGATTTACAGAGAGTTCAGTAAGCAGTACGTACTTCCGGTCAAGATTGACCCTATCTCCCTCTCCTCCATCTTGTCCAAGGACGGAGTATTAAGCATAGAGGCCCCCGCCCCCGACAGCGTGGAGGCCCCCCGGGAGAAGATCCTGCCCATCCAGCGCTTGTTGTAAGAAGACTGTTGTTACTGTTGTTGTTGTTGTGAGAAGACATCTTTCCAAGAGATATGTGAACTGTTTTTGAAACATTTTTGTGCACAATTTGTAAGTATTACATTTTTGTAGTCGGACTCAGAGTCCAACGTAGCGCGTGAATGTTACATGAAATGATTAACGTTTTGCTCATGAGAAATACATGTGCTGTTTTGAGTCAGTGAAAAAGTATTGAAACGTAAGAGAGATTAATTGTAATAATTTGAAGAATATGTTTACAACCGCCTCCCTGTTCCTCGAAAACAGACAGATGTAACTGTTTATTTCGACATCACCCGGCAGGTTTCAACAAAGCCACGTCTCAGAAATCTAACCATAGCACGTACTAGTATTCGCTCTAATACGGAGTTCTAATTTTAGAAGGATTGTTGCTGAAATATAATCATTACATATATGATATCGAATATAGAATATCTAATTGTCTGAAAAATATCTTTGCCTCAATACCCCCCAAGCAACACAAAACGACCCCTCCAACCACGTCCCCCCCCCAGGCACCCTAATCTCCCCCCACCCCACACCACCTCCCCCTACCCGCCCCGCCCTTCCCCCAGGAAGTCGGTTGTCTGTAACACACGTCAGGTAACGTTTGTGTAGCTGTTGGCAGCTATGGCCAATTAAAGGATAGCGAGTGTTCGAGCGCTAGACACAAAGGTTGTGCAATGTTTACGTCTCTGATATATGCTCAGGTATATTTTAAACACGCCATTTCCAAACAGTGTTAATTAATGTATATATTTATTCAAAGAAAACATATTTCCAAATATTTTAAAACTGTTTGTCACTTTAAGTCACTAATTTAATTTCCGCATCATACGTGTGTACCAGAGCATCCCTTGTCTCTGTGCCTGACGTCAGATAGGTATGGCGGAGCTTGCGACCCTAGAAGTTCTGTACTGTGAATATGTCCATAGTAAGTTATGTCATGTTTACATTGTGAAGATGTTGACAGGTGGGCGTGGCTGTTGACATTGAGAGATTGATTGACAGTTGTGGATTTGTACAGTTTTTGCTACTTCCTTTGTTAAACAATAAATGTTCTTGTAAAACAGTCTCGCTTTGTATTATATCGAACGTTTCTCAATTACATTAGGAAAGACTTTATTTTCGAATTTATATTTAGACTCCCTGCCTTAGTTGGACAGAGAGTTCTAGATTTCTGAAGCCTTTTTGCTTTGTGCTATATTAAACCAAATACTATGGTTTAACGTAGAAGCTCGCCGACCGGAGAGAGCAGCGTGATCTGGCTTGATATTGTCGGTGAAGGAAGCGTACGGCCAGTTTGCCCACTACTGTATTATCTTTCAAGAAGAACCTTTGTCTGTCTACCCTACCCTAGAGAATAAATTGAGAAAGGAATCCATCTCAAGTCTAGATTGCCTCTGCTCTCACATTAAGTATAGTTCTGGGCTTCAGTTGGATTTTATCATTTTTATTGTGTAGATATATATTTCTAAATAGGAGAACTTTATATCTGGGATTAAATGTTAGTCTAGAAGAAGCTCACCATGGTCTTTACCAAAACTTTCAAAGTTTGTCGGATGTTTTAAGACTGTTTGTCGGCAATTTACCTTAACAAATTCATCTGCACAAACGTTTATACTTCGGTCTCTTAGTTCGGAGGCTATGGGGGACTTGATGTGATTAAAGAGAAGCGGAGACCCTCCATCTTCAGGGTTCTATACTAGTTCAGGTAACCAGATTGAGTGAGTGAGTGAGTGAGTGAGCGAATGAGGCTTAACAACGCCTTGACCTGTAGTTACCTGTAAGCCTGATATAAAATGTCCACGTGAGTACCATGGCGTCGGGAGATAGATAGTTCGAATCTACTAACAGCGGATCCTGGCGCGGCCAGGGACGCAGCTCTTTTAATCTGTTTATGGTTCTTTAGACAGAAGGCCACGCGTCTTGGGGTATATTTACAAGTGACTGATCGGCGGGGGGAATCTAACACGGGCCTTCTGCGCGACGAACCACAAGGCTATCCCACTGCTCCTGGATGCTCTATGTATACCGCCCCTGGGTGCTCTATTAACACCGCCCCTGGGTGCTCTGGATACACCGCCCCTGGGTGCTCTGGACACACCGCCCCTTGGTGCTCTATTTACACCGCCCCTTGGTGCTCTGGATACACCGCCCCTGGGTGCTCTGGACACACCACCCCTGGGTGCTCTGGACACACCGCCCCTGGGTGCTCTGAACACACCGCCCCTTGGAGCTCTGGATACACCGCCCCTGGGTGCTCTGGACACACCGCCCCTGGGTGCTCTGGATACACCGCCCCTGGGTACTCAGCTGAAGTGTGTGGATGGGCAGTTACAGCTATACTTTAGATGCCGTAAATAAACGATTGATTAACAGCATGAGCAGAGATCCAGGTCATTTAGGACCATAGGTACTTCCCCATCAAGTAGAGGGGACTGGGGAGCTACCCTGCCCCATCAAGTATAGGGTACTGGGGATCTATCCTCCCCCATCAAGGAGAGGTACTGGGGATCTATCCTGCCCCATCAAGGAGAGGGTACTGGGGATCTATCCTGCCCCATCAAGGAGAGGGTACTGGGGATCTATCCTGCCCCATCAAGTAGAGGGTACTGGGGATCTATTCTTCCCTATCAAGTAGAGGGTACTGGAGATCTATCCTGCCCCATCAAGGAGAGGGTACTGAGGATCTATCCTGCCCCATCAAGGAGAGGGTACTGGGGATCTAGTCTGCCCCATCAAGTAAAGGGTATTTGGGATCTATCCTGCCCCATCAAGGAGAGGGTACTGAGGATCTATCCTGCCCCATCAAGTAGACAGTACTGAGGATATATCCTGCCCCATCAAGTAGAGGGTACTGGGGATCTATTCTGCCCCATCAAGTAGAGGGTACTGGGGATCTATCCTGCCCCATCAAGTAGACAGTACTGAGGATCTATCCTGCCCCATCAAGGAGAGGGTACTGGGGATCTATCCTGCCCCATCAAAGAGAGGGTACTGGGGATCTATCCTGCCCCATCAAGGAGAGGGTACTGGGGATCTAGTCTGCCCCATCAAGAAAAGGGTACTGGGGATCTATCCTGCCCCATCAAGGAGAGGGTACTGGGGATCTATCCTGCCCCATCAAGTAAAGGGTACTGGGGATCTATCCTGTCCCATCAAACGAGAGGGTACTGGGGATCTATCCTGTCCCATCAAACGAGAGGGTACTGGGGATCTATCCTGCCCCATCAAGTAAAGGGTACTGTGGATCTATTCTGCCCCATCAAGTAAAGGGTACTGGGGATCTATCCTGCCCCATCAAGGAGAGGGCACTGGGGATCTATCCCGCCTCCCACATATCCTGTGAAACACGTCATTAGAAATGTACATATAGATGTTGATCGTATACCACCACATTAGACAAGTGAGGCAAGTGAATCCTTCAAGATTCCACACCTGGCATAGCGCCATAACATGCCACGCATATACTCACAAATCACACACAATTGTTCAGACATTAATATAATTACTTCCTGGCTCTATTCTGAGCTGAAGTATTTTGTAATTGGCAATGAAGCTGAAGCCGCCTCCCATCCTGATGTGAGTCGCTGATACACAGGAACTGCCGTATATGTACTCTCTCCCACACAGGCCACGGCTAGTCTCCCACACAGGCCTCGGCTAGTCTCCCACACAGGCCTCGGCTAGTCTCCCACACAGGCCTCGTCTAGTCTCCCACACAGGCCTCGGCTAGTCTCCCACACAGGCCTCGGCTAGTCTCCCACACACCTCGGCTAGTCTCCCACACAGGCCTCGGCTAGTCTCCCACACAGGCCTCGGCTAGTCTCCCACACAGGCCTCGGCTAGTCTCCCACACAGGCCTCGGCTAGTCTCCCACACAGACCTCGGCTAGTCTCCCACACAGGCCTCGGCTAGTCTACCACACAGGCCTCGTCTAGTCTCCCACACAGGCCTCGGCTAGTCTACCACACAGGCCTCGGCTAGTCTCCCACACAGGCCTCGGCTAGTCTCCCACACAGGCCTCGGCTAGTCTCCCACACAGGCCTCGGCTAGTCTCCCAATCAGGCCTCGGCTAGTCTCCCACACAGACCTCGGCTAGTCTCCCAGTCAGGCCTCGACTAGTCTCCCACACAGGCCACGGCTACTCTCCGACACAGGCCTCGGCTAGTCTCCCACACAGGCCTCGGCTAGTCTCCCACACAGGCCCCGGCTAGTCTCCCAATCATGCCCCGGCTAGTCTCCCACACAGGCCTCGGCTAGTCTCCCAGTCATGCCCCGGCTAGTCTCCCACACAGGCCTCGGCTAGTCTCCCAATCAGACCTCGGCTAGTCTCCCACACAGGCCTCGGCTAGTCTCCCACACAGGCCCCGGCTAGTCTCCCACACAGGCCTCGGCTAGTCTCCCAATCATGCCCCGGCTAGTCTCCCACACAGGCCTCGGCTAGTCTCCCAATCAGACCTCGGCTAGTCTCCCACACAGGCCTCGGCTAGTCTCCCACACAGGCCCCGGCTAGTCTCCCACACAGGCCTCGGCTAGTCTCCCAATCATGCCCCGGCTAGTCTCCCACACAGGCCTCGGCTAGTCTCCCAATCAGACCTCGGCTAGTCTCCCACACAGGCCTCGGCTAGTCTCCCACACAGGCCCCGGCTAGTCTCCCACACAGGCCTCGGCTAGTCTCCCAATCATGCCCCGGCTAGTCTCCCACACAGGCCTCGGCTAGTCTCCCAATCAGACCTCGGCTAGTCTCCCACACAGGCCTCGGCTAGTCTCCCACACAGGCCTCGGCTAGTCTCCCAATCAGACCTCGGCTAGTCTCCCACACAGGCCTCGGCTAGTCTCCCACACAGACCTCGGCTAGTCTCCCACACAGGCCTCGTCTAGTCTCCCACACAGGCCTCGGCTAGTCTACCACACAGGCCTCGGCTAGTCTCCAAATCAGGCCCCGCCTTGTCTCTGTGGAAACTATCTACCGCAGTACTCTGTGACCAGAAAATTCGAAAAAATACAATTTTCGTTCAAGTTGTTAAACACAAATGGAGATAGTTAGCGTGTTTGAGTTTCGGGAAGTACTATTCTTGTATGTTGGTAGTTCTGTAGGGAGCGAAGCGAGCCAGTTTATGATGTTTTAGCTAGCTTCATAAAGCGGAAGTCCGGAATTTAGTGTACACACCAGAGGTTGAACAATGATTCATGCATCGGGTCATGGTCTCTGATCTGGTTAAGATGGCACAGGTGGTGTTCCATAAACAGTCAGCAGTCGCAGAATTCTGATTCCTGGCAGATTGTATGGTGCTTGAAACCAGCCAGAACGATGTGTGCACCATTCATAGTTTACGGGGATGTAGATACTGAAAGTAGAGTGTTGGTAATGAGATGCCCACTTGTACCGTTGAGTGAGTGAGTGAGTGAGTGAGTAAGGCAGTGAGTGAGTGCGTAAGGCAGTGAGTGCGTGAGTGAGTGAGTGAGTATGGTTTTACCCAGCGTTTAGCAATATTCCAGCAATATCACGACGGAGGACACCAGAAATGGGCTTCACACATTGTACCCATGTCGGAAATCGAACCCGGCGTGACGAGCGAACGCTTTAACACTGGGCTACGGGACCGCGCCTGCACTGAAGAAGACACCGGTGATTCAACACACGTACCCACTGGACGCTAGATACTAGACGCCCCACACGAGATGCTAGACGCTAGATAATAGACGTTATATACTAGTCATTATACGTTTGATGCTAGACAATAGGCGTTAGATGCTGGATATTAGCCGTTATAAACTAGACATTAGACGTCCGGTGCTAGACAGAAGGCGTTAGATGCCAGACAATAGACGTTAGGTTCTTGACAGTAGACGCTAGATGGTGGACATTAGACGTTAGATTCTTGATAGTAGACGCTAGATGGTGGACATTAGACGTTAGATTCTGAACATTAGACGCTTAATGCTAGACAGTAGGCGATATATAATAGACGTTAGATGCTAGATAATAGACGTTAGATGCTAGACAATGAAAGCTTAATACGAGACATTAGGGCTAGACGTTAGATACTGAACATTCTTCACGTCTGTCTCGCCTCCAGCATCGCCACGGTGTAGCCATCAGCCTCGCCGGCGCAAGTGATGACAGATGTAAAAAACAACAATACCTCCTTCTCGTCTTCTGATACAATATGCAGATACTGCAAAGTCAAGGTCAAGGTCACGTTGAAACTAATAGGAATCCGCAAGACGTTCAAAATTATAAATATCTATCCATAATATCACACTAATCACGTTAGGGTGGCTAGGCGTTTAGTCGGCTATGGGGCCAGCATGATGTGTTTGTCTTGCCCAGTCGTCTGTTTAACGTACAATACACAACTACTTGTACCCCACGGTGCAGTCACACATCACTAATGGCTGTCGTCGCGCCGTGGGTGCCGTTCACGCACGGTGTAGTGATGATGTTCCAGGTGGTATTGTGATCTTATGTCCATCACTCTGGGACACCGGGTGTTGCAGCATGCAGCTGGCAGAGTCGTTCGTCTCATAAATAGAAGCCAAGAAAGAATTCCAATGCTTGGTTCACTGACGGAGCTCGGTAAAAGGGGGTGCGAGTCTTCTTACCAGACACCTTACGTTTGTTGAAGGAGGTCGACTCGCTAAGTTTTAGTCAATAGTAGATACTCAAAATACTCTCCCTCTCCCCCTCCCTCTCTCCCTCTCCCCCTCCCCCCTCCCCCCCTCTCTCTCTCAGCGTTACATGGATAACATTCTTCGTCTCTATCTCTAAGGAGATATGTATGAATATATATAATATCACACAGCGTATGACCTTATATCCACCTATCCCTTACTCAGTACACCTTCTTACTCAGGACACCCCCTTACTCAGGACACCCCTTACTCAGGACATCTCCTTACTCAAAATCTTGGATCCATCACTGCACACTGAAATATTTCTTCTACATATCTTTTTTTTTCTTTTCTGATATTTGAATATCTGAAAACTCACTGTCGGAAATACTACTACTCCTCACCCCACATGAGAAGGCAGATATATGTTATGGTGCATCTACGTGTATGTGTATGCATGGCGTCTTGCCATCGCGGGGAAACTGTCAAGGTCACACGATTTATTCTAGAACCGCCACATGCATGTTTATATTGAAGCAGCCTTGGCCACTTGTTATATGACATGGTCATGTTGACGTTATACAGCGTTATACCTGTAGGAAGATATATAGCACGGTCATGTTGACGTTATACAGCGTTATACCTGTAGGAAGATATATAGCACGGTCATGTTGACGTTATACAGCGTTATACCTGTAGGAAGATGTATAGCACGATCATGTAAAAGTTATACAGCATATTTATGTTATAGGGTGTTATTCCTCAAGGAAGTTAGGTATCATGGTTATATTATAGAGTGTTATTCCTCAAGGAAGTTATATATCATGGTTAAGTTATAGGAGTGTTATTCCTCAAAGAAGTTATATATCATGGTTATAATAAAGGGTGTTATTCCTCAAGGAAGTTATATATCATGGTTATGTTATAGGGTGTTTTCCTCAAGGAAGTTATATATCATGGTTATGTTATAGGGTGTTATTCCTCAAGGAAGTTATAAATCATGGTTATGTTATAGGGTGTTAATCTTCAAGGAAGTTATACATCATAGTTATGTTATAGGGTGTTATTCTTCAAGGAAGTTATAAATCATGGTTATGTTATAGGGTGTTAATCTTCAAGGATGTTATACATCATGGTTATGTTATAGGGTGTTAATCTTCAAGGAAGTTATACATCATGGTTATGTTATAGGGTGTTATTCTTCAAGGAAGTTATAAATCATGGTTATGTTATAGGGTGTTAATCTTCAAGGAAGTTATATATCATGGTTTTGTTATAGGGTGTTTTTGCTCAAGGAAGTTATATATCATGGTTATGTTATAGGGTGTTTTTGCTCAAGGAAGTTATATATCATGGTTATGTTATAGGGTGTTTTTGCTCAAGGAAGTTATATATCATGGTTATGTTATAGGGTGTTTTTGCTCAAGGAAGTTATATATCATGGATATGTTATAGGGTGTTTTTGCTCAAGGAAGTTATATATCATGGTTATATTATAGGGTGTTTTTGCTCAAGGAAGTTATATATCATGGTTATGTTATAGGGTGTTTTTCCTCAAGGAAGTTATATATCATGGTTATGTTATAGGGTGTTTTTCCTCAAGGAAGTTATATATCATGGTTATGTTATAGGGTGTTAATCTTCAAGGAAGTTATATTTCATGGTTATGTTATAGTGTGTTATTCCTCAAGGACGTTATATATCATGGTTTTATTGTAGGATGTTAATCTTCAAGGAAGTTATATATCATGGTTATGTTATAGTGTGTTATTCCTCAAGGACGTTATATATCATGGTTATATTGTAGGGTGTTATTCGTCAAGGAAGTTATATATCATGGTTATATTGTAGGGTGTTATTCGTCAAGGAAGTTATATATCATGGTTATATTGTAGGATGTTATTCGTCAAGAAAGTTATATATCATGGTTATATTGTAGGGTGTTATTCGTCAAGGACCTTATAAAACATATTTCTGTTAAAGGGTGTTATTCCTCAAGGAAGATATAAAGCAAATTTCTGTTATAGGGTGTTATTCCTCAAGGAGGTTATATATCATGGTTATAATATAGGGTGTTATTCCTCAAGGAAGTTATAAATCATGGTTATGTTATAGGGTGTTAATCTTCAAGGAAGTTATATATCATGGTTATGTTATAGGGTGTTAATCTTCAAGGAAGTTATATATCATTGTTATGTTATAGGGTGTTATTCCTCAAGGAAGTTATGTATCATGGTTATATTGTAGGGTGTTATTTCTCAAGGAAGTTATATATCATGGTTATATTGTAGGGTGTTATTCGTGAAGGAAGTTATACATCATGGTTATAATATAGGGTGTTATTCCTCAAGGAAGTTATATATCATGGTTATATCATAGGGTGTTATTCCTCAAGGACGTTATGTATCATGGTTATATTATAGGGTGTTATTCCTCGAGGACCTTATAAAGCACATTTATGTTATAGGGTGTTACACCTATAGGGATATAATCCGGGTATATTATACATTGTTATACCAAAAGGACATTCACGGTTGTGTAGCATGGACATGTTATATATTGTTTTATCACAAGGCAGTTTTATAACCTGGAGAAGTTATACATTGCTATATCAAAAGGCCACTATGTAGCAACGGCATGCTGTACCACCAGGAAGTTACATATCAATGACACAAATTACTGTATTATACAGCGGCTCTGGTGATTGAAAGACAAGCACTCTCATTGGATCTGGATAACGTGGTAGCGCCATATATGTCTGCCTCTGCATGTCTGTAGATTCAACACAAAGATTAAACAAACACCGTGTTGATAGAAGCTCGCTTAGCGAAATGGAGCCAGACGAGATCCAAGTCAGAGGTGCTGCTCGCAACGAGGGTGACGTCATGCCTTGTCCGACGTTCAGAAAACATCGGGGGGTGGGTAGGTGAGTGAGTGAGTGAGTGAGTGAGAGGGTGGGTGGTAGAGTGAGTGAGTGAGTGAGTGAGTGCAGTATTCCAGCAATATCACTGCGAGCCTACCTTCAGAAGGGGAATATGCTATTAACTGTCTGTAAAGTCTTTGAGGGGATGTGGAATCAGCTACAGGCAACGGTAGTACAGGAGATATAACGGGATGCGAGGCTGACGGCTGCAACAGGTGCGCGGTGTGGCGGCAGGCAGGTTAATCACGATACTACATCATGGCAGTAACACGAGCAATAGGCGACAGTCGAATAGAACCAAGTAACCAAGACGACAGCAGATATGTTAATTATCTGTAAGCGATGTGATGCTGATAGCATATATTTGTGTTTTTACACGGGGAGGGCTAGACGGGACTGTGCTGGAATGTCAGCGGGAATGTCAGCGGGAATGTCAGCTGTGTATCGCGGGTCTATAACGGTCCCAAGAGTAGCAAATGTAGTGCACAGTGACAATGAGATCTCGCGTGCATATACATACCGAGTGTGCCCCTCAGCATGAGTGAGTGAGTTGTGTTTAACGCCGCTTATAAACGTATTCCAGTTATATCACGGCGTGGCAGCTTAATGTGGGAGGAAAGACCGAAGTGATGCAGGTCTCAGACGTTTACCACTTCGGTGAAACCCACGAGCACGGGTATGGTGCTGACAAACCAAGAAACATAATCGGGGCGAACCGGGATTCGAACCAGTGATCATAGGTTAATAACGTCCCACAATCATAGGTTTCTGGCGTGCCCAAGGGATGCAACTCTGCACAGCGAATCGCGGCGCCTTAGACGACTGGGCCACCCGTGCCCCCCCCCCCCCCCCACGAAGAATGTCCGCCAAACTGTTCTGTAAGAAGTGAAGGAAGTTGTTATACGTCGCTGTGTTCGGCTTAATGGTCGTTAAAAAAACAACATGCTTTGCTGTGTGCTGCATGAGTAGACTTTCACAAATGTGAGAAGCAATAAATATTAGTTTAAATCATAATTTCTAGATTATGTAAATGATAAGAACAAGTTGTCGCTATAAGAGACTGGAGTCCTTAGTACTGTCCACATGCTCAGACTTGCCTATTAGGAGGATACAATTACTACACATCCATGGACTTTTCTCTCAAAACAGCCTTTGAGCAAGGCTTCTGGAAGAGCTACCTTTGTTTTCTGGTGCAATATTTTAGTTCGGTCTTCATAGTATTGGTCTGTTTCTCGAAACGACAAATCTATACAACCTTTGACCTTTCTGTGCCCTGCATGATGGGACTGAAGTGTTAACGGAGACACATAGAATAGGTACACAGCCCATACTTGCCGTAAGAGGCGAATAACGGGATCGGGTGGTCAGGCTCGCTGACTTGGTTGGTGCATGTCATTGTATCCCAATTGCGTGGATTGATGCTCACGATGTCAATCATTTGGTTAACTTGTCCAAACTCGATTATTTACAGGCCGCGGTCATATAGCTGGAATATGTCTGAATGTGGCGTTAAACAAACACACAACCAAGCACACAAACAAACAAGCAAACATTGTGGCACGGGTGGCCCAGTCGTCTAAGGCGCCGCGATTCGCTGTGCAGAGTTGGGCACGCCAGAAACCTATGATTGTGGGTTCGAATCCCGGTTCGCCCCGATTATGTTTCTAGGTTTGTTAGCACCATACCCGACCTGCATCACTTCGGGCTCTTCTCCCACATTAAGCTGACACGCCGTGATATAACTGGAATACCGTTAAAAGCGGCGTTAAACCCAACTCACTCACTCACTCACTCTGACGCGAATGATGTTTTGCTGTTAGAGGAATTTGGCAACAGTCCTGGCACCACGACTAGTGCAATGATGTTTTCCCGACAGTATTGACCTGAGACTCTGCGATGGACAATATGGAGAGCAGTTAGCACACTATTTTTTTAATTTTCTAAAAAATGATCATGCTGTACGACGATAATGGTCACAAAACGCTCACTAGGACGTCTTCAAACTCGATTCCTCTTGTCATAGAAATCGAGGGGGTACCTCGATTCGATGAAAACATGACAACAGCCCAACGTCCTGCTGACTAATCTGTCCTGGCTGGAGTTGTCGCCCCTAGGCGTGCAGAACGGCGTCGACCATCGACATTTGGTGTTTATTGGTACCGGGCCCACATTCTTCTGATGACAGATTAAGAAACACTCAGCGTTTGGGAAACACTATTTTTTACGTGTGCCCACCTGAAACATGGCACGTAAACGTTCAGCGGCAATACAATCACACAATGGTCAGAGACAATGCAGAAACACGACTAGCGATAATGCACCAACACAACGCCCAGGGAAACTACACACTGCCTTACACCACACCTGTAGCACTGACCCACGTGCAGGGCCATGTTCGCTGAGCCCGTATCCAGAACTCGATACGTTAATGCTATTCAGCAAGATCAGTACAAGTACACCCGTTGCGGTCCAGTTGCCATGGGAATGACACCACGAGGATGTAAGGCAAAGAACTGATAAAAATACTGAATGTATTCCTACGTGTTGCTCATTGGAAATGGAACCTCTGGAAGAAAAAAAAGATCTGAGCACATTCCGTGACCTCATCGTTCTGTATCGACATAAAAGAGAACACATTACAGAAGTAGAAACATCCTCCAACAATTAACGCCCTTGTCCTCACCATCCAAATCGCCCCCCCCCCCCCCCCCCCCCCCCCCCTCCCGTTTGATGTTATATATTTTAAATGCAAATGTAAGTTGTTTATAAGTTACAAATTAACGGTGACCCCTGTACGTTTTCAGTAGATCGGTGTATGCATCTACAGTGTACTACATTCTTTCTGCACAGACCACGTGGCAAGAATCAGCCGACTATCCACAACTTGTGCTGCAGCGCGAAACAAGGAGGTATTAACCTTAGAAGAAGTGATCTGTTCCTTTACAGTGGGCCCAGTGCAGGAAGTACCTGCAGTGCAGTGTGGGGAGGTGTTGTTGAGTGTGGGTTGGGGTGTAGTGTGGGGAGGTGTTGTTGAGTGTGGGTTGGGGTGTAGTGTGGGGAGGTGTTGTTGAGTGTGGGTTGGGGTGTAGTGTGGGGAGGTGTTGTTGAGTGTGGGTTGGGGTGTAGTGTGGGGAGGTGTTGTTGAGTGTGGGTTGGGGTGTAGCGTGGGGAGGTGTTGTTGAGTGTGGGTCGGGGTGTAGTGTGGGGAGGTGTTGTTGAGTGTGGGTTGGGGTGTAGTGTGGTGAGGTGTTGTTGAGTGTGGGTCGGGGTGTAGTGTGGGGAGGTGTTGTTGAGTGTGGGTTGGGGTGTAGTGTGGGGAGGTGTTGTTGAGTGTGGGTCGGGGTGTAGTGTGGGGATGTGTTGTTGAGTGTGGGTTGGGGTGTAGTGTGATGAGGTGTTGTTGAATGTGGGTTGGGGTGTAGTGTGGGGATGTGTTGTTGAGTGTGGGTTGGGGTGTAGTGTGGGGATGTGTTGTTGAGTGTGGGTTCGGGTGTAGCGTGGGGAGGTGTTGTTGAATGTGGGTCGGGGTGTAGTGTGGGGATGTGTTGTTGAGTGTGGGTTGTGGTGTAGTGTGGGGATGTGTTTTTGGGTGTGGGTTGGGGTGTAGTGTGGGGAGGTGTTGTTGAGTGTGGGTTGGGGTGTAGTGTGGGGATGTGTTGTTGAGTGTGGGTTGGGGTGTAGTGTGGGGAGGTGTTGTTGAGTGTAGGTCGGGGTGTAGTGTGGGGAGGTGTTGTTGAGTGTGGGTTGTGGTGTAGTGTGGGGATGTGTTGTTGAGTGTGGGTTGGGGTATAGCGGCGGGATGTGTGTTAGGCGTGGGTTGGGGTGTAGTGTGATGAGGTGTTGGTGAATGTGGGTTGGGGTGTGGTGTGGGGAGGTGTTGTTGAGTGTGGGTTCGGGTGTAGCGTGGTGAGGTGTTGTTGGGTGTGGGTTGGGGTGTAGTGTGGGGATGTGTTGTTGAGTGTGGGTTGGGGTGTAGTGTGGGGATGTGTGTTAGGCGTGGGTTGGGGTGTAGTGTGATGAGGTGTTGTTGAATGTGGGTTGGGGTGTAGTGTGGGGAGGTGTTGTTGAGTGTGGGTTGGGGTGTAGTGTGGTGAGGTGTTGTTGGGTGTGGGTTGGGGTGTTGTGTGGGGAGGTGTGTTGAGTGTGGGTCAAGGTATAGTTTTGGGAGGTGTGTTGAGTGTGGGTCAAGGTATAGTTTTGGGAGGTGTGTTGGGTGTGGGTCAGGGTATAATGTTAGGATGTATGTTTGGTGATGGTTGTGGTGTAGTGTAGTAAGGTTATTGAGCGTGGGTTTGGGTGTAGTGCAAGTATTGGGACTTATTATTTATTATTGGGACTTAGTATTTTTGTGGCGATCGGTGCGCAATGTATCTAGGAAGTGTAAATTAAAATGTACCTGTTTATCGTTATTAAATATTGAGTGAGTCTGTATACTGAGCTTATTGGCGAGGCTGATTAGGTTGTTAATTAGTACAGAGTTTGAATCACGCTCAGGTCATTGAGAGTGTTATCATTTATACCCAGTTTTCATATAATAATTAGTTCCACAGCAAGTGCTTTTATAAGTGATGATGGTGTAACATTTATACAAAATTTCGTATAATTATAGAACAGCAAGTAATACAGATTAAGATTCAAGTAGTTTCAGGAACAGCTTTTCAGATAGATCCTCGTCTCAGGTAACGAGAACCCATCTCCCAGACATACTATTCAATAAGACAAAGGTTATGTCTACATTGTTTTATAGATTGCCTTGACCTATTATATTCAAGTAAAGCTGTCATCACCTATATTAGAATAACATTCAGCAAATACTTCAATTTAGACTCTTTAAGGATTAGCCCCATACAAGCTCGTCTATTGTGATACCTTAATCTCTTTCCAAGCACCCAGTAAATATGTCAACAAGATTAGTGCCAGTCCAACAGGATTAAGTACTCCTATCTGCCTAGCCATTCATTAACCATAGTGCCCACCCCATTGTGTATCAACGACCAATCATATTCCTTTTCATGTTTTTTTTGTTGTTGTTAAATACATACAGAAGCAAAATGTTAAGCGGCAGGTCAAAATTCAACCCAAGATCCAACAACAGCCAAACTCATACTCAAATGGAAGGGAAATTGAAATTGCCATCTCACGCCTCAAACTCGGTCACAAAAAGCACTATGACAAGGTTTGTTCACTTGCAATTAGGCTAAAACCATTGCTCACGTGTCACTAGAATGTCAAGACCACGCCCCAACCCGGGCTCGATCAGTTAAACAAGAATTGCAGTTAGATCCGCTATCTGTCATAGATCTCCTAAAGCCATGAGATACAATAGCGAAGGCCAAACTAACTCTATTTCTGAGCGATGGACAGCTTCTCGAGCGTATATAAACAGGACACCTAAGGATAAAAATGAACTTATATCAATATACGAAAATCGAAATCGTATCAATACAAAAACAAAAATAATGTGAATACCAAACTCACAATAGATATGTGTGTCCTACTCACACACATGAGTCCCAAAGAGGGGCAGGTCAGCCGAAATTGCTCAGGCAGATGGCGACCCCTTAAACACTTAATGCAACAACCACAAGCAGAAGGTGTTTGACGCTCAAACCAAGCAGGCTCAGAGTGTTGTACCGACTCTCGGCGGCATTCACAGCTGTAGTTTAAATTGTTCATTGTTCTCGTAAATAAAATTGTATTTCGTCTCCTTAGCTCCGGCTCTTTCCCCCTCGAAAACCAGCGCGCCATTTGGAGGTTTCTGAAGAATCAGAACAGAACCAAAATACATGTAGTGTACTTAGGCAGGCAGGGAGAGAAGTTCCCATTTAAAATGTCTAGACCTATGCTAATTGCCGTATGTCTATATTTGACACATAGCCGTATGTTCATACTTGACACATTGCCCTATGTTCATACCTGACACACTGCCCTATGTTCATACTTGACACATTGCCGTATGTTCATACTTGACACATTGCCGTATGTTCATACTTGACACATTGCCCTATGTTCATACCTGACACATTGCCCTATGTTCATACTTGACACATTGCCCTATGTTCATACTTAACACACTGCCCTATGTTCATACTTGACACATTACCCTGTGTTCATACTTGACACATTGCCCTATGTTCATACTTGACACATTGCCCTATGTTCATACTTGACACATTGCCCTATGTTCATACTTAACACATTGCCCTATGTTCATACTTGACACATTACCCTGTGTTCATACTTGACACATTGCCGTATGTTCATACTTAACACATTGTCCTATGTTCATACTTAACACATTGCCCTATGTTCATACTTGACACATTGCCCTATGTTCATACTTGACACATTGTCCCATGTTACAGTGATGAGTGGAATCAAGCAGAGGTCAGTGTAAGGTCCCGGTAGATATCATTACGTGTCCCTGCTGTGGCCATAAGTCGCCCGTTCTTTTAGTTTTCTTTTCACTGACTGTTGTACGAGTAGATCAGTGATGTAAATGTTGTGAAAGATATGCTTGAAATTCTCTGTTTTGGAGAAATCCAGAGTCTGGTTTGTTGACAGTTTATCTGTACATCCAATGAAATGTTTACTCAACATCGCGAAGGAACTAGCTTCTGTCAAGTTCTCCAAACTTCTATTTCTTATCGCTTTTTCCTAATGTGCACTTCACGACTGCAGACTTTGAAGTTCTCTTGAGAGGTAAACACACGGAGCACACATCCTATACGATATCCTCGGATGCTGACAGTGTTCGCCATCTTACACATGCATGCTGGAATACATACTCAACCAGGTCGAGGCCTCTGGTGGCTGCTACGTGGCTACTGGTGGTTGCTATCTACCCGCTGGTCTACCGGTCTGTCTACCTTTTGTCTACGCGCCTATCCACCTGCCTGTCAACCTTTTTGTCTACCCGTCTGTCTACCTGCCTGTCTACCTTTTGTCTACCTGCCTATCCATCTGCCTGTCTACCTTTTTGTCTACCTGTCTACCCATCTGTCTACCTGCCGGTCTACCTGCCTATCCACCTGCCTGTCTACCTTTTGTCCACCTGTCTACCCGTCTGTCTACCTGCCTGTCTACCTTTTGTCTACCTGTCTACCCGTCTGTCTACCTGCCTGTCTACCTTTTTGTCTACCTGTCTACCCGTCTGTCTACCTGTCGGTCTACCTGCCTATCCATCTGCCTGTCTACCTTTTGTCTACCTGTCTACCTGCCTGTCTACCTTTTTGTCTACCTGTCTACCCGTCTGTCTGCCTGCCGGTCTACGTGTCTTACACTGGCATGAGTTCACCCTTGTTTGCAGTGTAACTCAACAAGGCAGAGACGTGATGGTTAAAAACACCAGGGGTCTGATGTGTTAAAAAGATGACAGAGTTATAAACAAATCTCACCCCCTTGTAAAAACCCACTTAGCGGTGTGTTCACGCCTGGGCTGAGAGAGCTGCGCCGGGTGCATGTATCACAGACAGTATATGGTACCGCATGTGTTTATACAATCAGAGCAGATGCAGGTAGGACAGGCATGGGCCTGTGGAGTTTAGGAACAGACACTCAAGTGGAACCTGGGTAATCTAATGACGAGACCCACTTTGCCACCTAATGGGCGAGCACTTGGTGGCTATTTACTCACTGGACAATCTTCAACATGGGAATAGACTGCATAGCAGTCGTATTGCCTTGCCATCCCGCTATCACAGAGACACACAGTGAAGCACTGAGACATACAGTGAGACACTGAGACACACAATGAGACACTGAGACACACAATGAGTCACTAAGACACACAATGAGACACTGAGGCACACAATGCAACACTAAGACACACAGTGAGGCACTTAGACAAACAGTGAGACACTGAGACACACAATGAGACACTAAGACACACAATGAGACACTGAAACATACAGTGAGACACTGAGACATACAGTGAGACACTGAGACACACAATGAGACACTGAGACACACAGTGAGACACTGAGACATACAGTGAGACACTGAGACATACAGTGAGACACTGAGACACACAATGAGACACTGAAACATACAGTGAGACACTGAAACATACAGTGAGACACTGAGACACACAATGAGACACTGAGACAGACAGTGAGACACTGAGACAGACAGTGAGACACTGAGACATACAGTGAGACACTAAGACACACAATGAGACACTGAGACACACAGTGAGACACCGAGATAGGAACATTGTAGCGCGTTGACACACAGTGACACATAGACACACTATGTGACACGTAGACACACAATGAGACACGTAGATACACAATGAGACAAGACACACGGTGATACACTGAGATACACAGTGAGACAAAGAGACACACATTGAGACAACAAGACACACAGCGATACACTGACACACATAGTAATACACTCAGACACACGGTGATGAACTGAGACACACAGTGAGACACTGAGACACACAGTGAGACACTGAGACACACAGTGAGACACTGAGACACACAGTGAGACACTGAGCCACACAGTGAGACACTAAGCCACACAGTGAGACACTGAGCCACACAGTGAGACACTTAGACACATAGTGAGACACTGAGACATACAGTGAAACAACGAGACACACAGTGATACATACAGAGAGGCATACTGTGTGACACACATTGAGACAGGTAGTGGGACACTGAGACACAGTGGGACTCTGAGACGCACTTTGAGACCCTGTGACACCGATATACACAGTATTAGACACATATTGAGACATGGAGACACACACGGAGACACACAGTGAGACAGTGAGCTATAGAGTGAGACACAGGGACACAAAGTGAGACACTGAGACACACAGTGAGACAATGAAACAGACAGTGATACAATGAGACATACAGTGAGACGCACACTGAGACAGGCAGTGAGACACGAAGACACAGTGAGACTCTGAGACGCACAGTGAGACTCTGAGACACTGGTATACACAGTGAGATACTAAACTCCGAGACACACAGTGATACACTGAGACACACAGTGAGACAGCAAGACACACAGTGAGACACTGAGACATATAGTGAGACACTGAGACAACCAGTGAGATACTGAGACACACAGTGAGACACTGAGACACACAGTGAGACACTGAGACACACAGTGATACACTGAGACACACAATGAGACAGCAAGACACACAGTGAGACACTGAGACAACCAGTGAGACACTGAGGCATGCTGCAATATCCTGCAGAATGCGGCGAATAGCGCGTGCTTCACTCACTAAACATGGCAGCAACAGGAGATTTTACCACCGCTACGGAGACTTCTAAAAGTTGCCTGGACGACATGAGGCGCCTGACAATCTCCAGGTTCACATTCACAGATCTGTTGCAGAATCTTCACGATTAAGGTACGGGGTGATCCAGGGTGCCATCTGGCGAGGTCGTCGTACATGTAGCTGCAGTGTGGTGTTGTGAACAACGCCCTGGAGTGAACTCTAAACGTGGCGACATCTGTCTGTTGTCCGTAATACCTGATAACACGACGATTGTGATACTGGGAGGAGGGGATACTGGTCTTTTAGCCTTATTCAGGAAATAAACGACGAGTGGGAGTTGTTTTTTGTTTATTATCTCTGCAGTGTTTTATTGCTCGTTATAAACCTCCAGTGACGTCATCCTATTTAGTCCAGCGGAGTTAAGACTCATAAACAAAGATATTTGAATATCCCTGGATTGTATATAACATCCCTAGGTTTTTATAAGTACAACTTCCGTTTACATTGTAACATATGATTGTTTCATACAAGAAATGTGTTTGCATATGAATACAATGTAATGAAATGTAATATCAAATGACAAATGTTTTCTTTATATTCCCGTGGATCGAACATGCAACCTTCGTATTGTAGCCCAGTGAGTGGACCACTAATCTAGAGACGCGCTGATAAATAACAATTTTTGTTGGTTTGTTGTTTTACGCCGCACTCAGCAATATTCCAGCTATATGACGACGGTCTGTAAATAATCGGGACCAGACAATCCAGTGATTGATATCATGAGCATCGACCCACGCAATTGGGATCGATGACATGCATCAACAAAGTCAGTGAGCCTGACCATCCGATCCCGTTAGTCGCCTCTTACGACAAGCATAGTCGCCTTTTACGGTAAATAACAAAGAATTTTTCAATGTCTTTTTCAAGTACTCAGCACGCCAGCAAGAGATATTTGACACCTGTTTCGTTAAGTTCATGGAAAGTATGTTTGAGCATGAAACAATGTTGATAAATATTGTTTTAAGTTTCTTTTTTCTGTTTATAAGTTAGATAAATCACTTACCCTCGGGTTTTATGACATTTAAAACCCTGATTATCGGGATAAAACCTGGGGAATGGCGCCCTTCTGTTTTATCCCTTGGATTCGTGTTTTAAATGTTGAAAAAAAACCATGTGTTTTATCCTACACATAAACAACGACCACGAGTCGTTAGTTTCTTACATGAGATATAAACATTATGTACAGCCTCTTAAGGATGATGATAAAACGTACACGCTTTAAAACGTTTTACCCGTATTCAAGTAATGATAACTCCCTCAATAGAGTCTCACCTCGGCAATGTCGGACAAGTCCATTTCATGCACAGACTGGTATTTCCCGCATATTCTCACAATCCTCGCGTCGATTACCTGACCCTTTTCTCCCAATACCGATTGTCATATCTGTCACTCTTTGGTGTGCGATCGTTCGGCCATCGCCTTTTTCTTCCTTGCCCAGCTACATCTATGGGGAACAACTCACTTGACACTTCACTCTAAAAAATAATGACGTCCAATATATAACGTCATCAAGTTGCGAACGCATATTCCAATTTAAAAAATGCGCTTAGTTCTCCATTGATCTTTGAGGGGCGGTCGGGTAGCCTAGTGGTGAATGCGTTAGCTCGTCACGCCGAAGACCCGGGTTGGATTCCCGACATGGGTACAATGTGTGAAGCCCATTTCTGGTGTCCCCCGCCGTTATATTGCTGGAATATTGCTAAAAGCGGCGTAAAACCGTACTCACTCACTCACTCACTCATTGATCTTTGCGACTATCCACAGACGCTCCACCTGTGACAGAGGGGAGTGAACCACAGAGACAGCAGAAATCACGTCATTAAAAAACAATGTTTTATCGCCAAATAACCACGCCTCGTTCTCCATTGTTCTTTGTGATTTATCGCATAGCTATCTTATATATTTGGATACTGTAATACGCGGATACATACTAGAATACTTGAATACTTTGACCAATAGTATGATGTGATACATGGATGCATAGAAATGGCGTACTGCAAATACTATGCTACAGGACACCTTAATTACAATTTTGACTTGTAATGCGTGTATATTTAGGATACTGGACATACACTCTTCAAAAAAAGAAACGCACATGTAGAGCTTTAGTAAATTTATTGTACCTAATAAAGTCGATATATTTAATTTAATATCATAGATAGAAATATGACATTTTGGAGCTCGATAGTCACCCGTTGTTGTACAAATTCATTGAAAACTGTTCATTGTCATGTCACATAAGGCCACGAGGTGGCGCTGAACTCAGTATCTCGTGTGAACGCCCCTGGCAGCAATCACGGGTCTGCATCTCCTCGGCATTCTGATTGTAACGCGTTGGCCAGTTGTGAGAGTGACTGCGGCGTGTCCTGACGTTGACGTACACGTCGATCGAGTTCATACCAGAGGTGTTTGATTGGGTTGAGATCTGGAGATCTTGCCAGCCAAGACAAGTTATTGATGTTGGCATTATGAAGGTAGTCTACCGTGACGACGTTTTCCATCTCGCCGGTGAAGAAGAAATCGTGATTCATCGCTAAACCACACTCGTCTCCAGTTTCTCAAATTCCAAGGCTGTAAGGTATGGCACAAACGCAAGCGTCGCTGTCGATTGATCTGTTGCAAAACAATCGGATTCCAGCCTCGCGAAGATGGTTCCTGACTGTCTGGTCCGATATCCTCCTGAAACCAGGGATGAGTCTCCGTAGCTGTGGCATTGCGATGACGTACAGTCGAATGTAGCGATCCTGTGCAGGGGTGGTAACTCTTGGTCGGCCGGTTCTCGGACGGTCCGCAGTGGAATTGAACTGTGTGTACCGGACACAAAGGCGGCAAATGGTGCTGTGGTGGACGTTGAAGTGGCGGGCAACAGAAGACTACGATTCCCCTCTCAGGATACGTCCTATGGCGATCTTCCGATCGGCAGCAGTGAGTCTCGGATTTTCGAACTTGAAAATGTTGACATATGAATGACAAATTATTGGCTTCTGCTTTCCTTTTTATAATAAGCCACTACCACGAGTTACGAATGCCATAACTTGCACATGCATTTTCCTTTCCTCCATGACATTTTTTAACAAGTGTGAAAACAATGCCGTTTAAGACATTGCAAATCGACAATGGCTGCATTTTGACGCACCGTTTGTCGAATATCAATCAATCAATCAATCTTTATTCATGGTACTCATGAGGCCAAAGGCCTATAGTGCATTGTCGAATATCAGGACACCAACATTTTCCAATTACATATATCCAATTTATATACTGGATCTTTTGTGTAGTCAGGTTAATTGAACTACATACTACCTCTGCGTTTCTGTTTTTGAAGAGTGTACACTAACATAGATACTAGCACCAACAGAACATGTAGAATATTGTCAGGCTCCCAGAGAACCTTGTGTCACACGTATCGTTGACTTGTCACTCCCTCATCTGAGAACACTCTATGTTGTACACATATTTTTGGCTTGTCTCCCCAAATGCCCGAGTTTGATTGCCTACATTAATGTTCGTGCAATATGGGTCCGCCAACGTGACATCACACGAATAGTCCTGAAAGCGTCGGTAAATTTAATTTACTCACACACACTTACTTACAGACACAGTTTCGGATGATCCGACAGTATTGGCACTTCACCTCGGTCTGAGTTCGTCGTCTAAGGCGCTGCAATTCGCTGTGCAGAGTTGCGTCTCTTGGGGACGTTATTTACCTATAATCCTGGGTTTGAATTCCAGTTCTCCCCGATTATGTTTCCAGGTTTGGCAGCACCCTATCAGTGCTCTTGGGTTTCACGAAAATGGTGAACGTCAAAGATCCGCATACGAAAGCCGAATGGTGTCACTTTGGTAGCATTATTGTATTTTTCTAAATCGAAATTTATCGTCATTCAATTATTTCCTCGAATTTAATTAGTTTTCCGCCACTTCGAATATCTTTATTTGAAATTAGTCTCAATAACTCGAATTTTTTAATCTATTCTCATTATTTAGATTTTTCTCTCTTTAGGTCAAGTTTATTTCAAATCGAAAAATATCTGAAACATTTCCAGTACATGTTTTATTCGTCTGGTGATGTCATTAAGAACAAACCGTTTTTCAATCAGAAGAAATAAGAAATTGCCTCCCTCATCTTCTTGGGACGTCCATGTATACTTTACTGTAAATATGGCTCTTGAAACCCTTGGCTTGATCTCACACCCAAGCCTTCACAAGACAGCTGTCCCTCAGACTACGACAGGGAATCCCTATGATCGTGATAGTTAATCATAACTTACTAGAAATAGAAACATTTCACCTTACGGGGTGTTTTGTACCGTGGGGTACGTATGACACTTTACTGGGTGTTTTGTACCGTGGGGTAAGTATGGCACTTGAGTCACCGGAATTAGTCTCACATCCAGTCCATAATAAATACCCTAAAAGTAGCAGTCTACACAGACTAGGTTAACATGTGCCAGAAAAAGGTAACTTAATGAGAAACAGAAAAAATGAGACAAATTATCAAAACAAACATGTAAATGTGAAGCAAGGAGGTTTGAACCTGACCCGTACAGAAGGAACGTGTATATGGATCTAAAATAGACTGTTATTGTAAGAGTTGCTTCCCCTACCTACCCGATAACGAAAGCAAAACACTGGTTACTTCCTGGTTGTACAGACGGGAGGACTGCCCGCACACAGTGATAGTCTCTCTGTAAGTTGTTCATGTTTAATACTATCATATACTCCCACACTGTCTCCATGTTGAGGGTAGGTCTATCTCTGTCCGCTGCTATCTTAATGTTGTTGTTTAATTTTTGAAAGTCTTGGGTAAAAGGCGGTGTACTATTGTGGCCCCGCCCTATGTGGATAGAACTGTTTGACACACTCTGATGTCACCTTACACACGTCATTCATTTGAAAATGTCCGTTCTCAACAGTGTGTCTTTCCTTTACCATTCTAACACAGTTTGTGAGGGTGTTTTCAGTGTATGTGTAAAGTAACCATCAATACACATGAGGGTGTTGGCAAGAAGATCTATTATTAGCTCACCTGACTGAAACTCTCTATTGAATCTGTTTCAGTAAGTATTTAAGACTGACATTTCTCGTGCATTTATGTTTTGATTTATGTTTTGTGGTGGTCTGCGTTTGTCCAGACCTGGCGTGGAAATAAAAACATACGTTTTTCACAACATTTTAGAGTTTGTTAAGTGGCTGTCATTTTTAAAATGACTTGGCATTTTAAATTGTTGACTACATAGCCAGAATCATCTGGTGAAGACTGGAAACCGAACAATTGACAAATACTGTAGTTGTGACGGAGGGGAGTCAGCAGTAGGGGAAACATTCACACCGACATGAACACTAGCTTGAAGACACTGTTTCGGATGATCCAACAGTATGGACAGTCCATCACTCTTCTGAGCCAGTCGCCAGAGGCACCGCAATTCGCTGTGCAGAGTTGCGCCCCTATGATCCTGGGTTCGATTTACGGCTCGCTCCGATTATGTTTCCGGGATTTTCAGCACCCTATCCGTGCTCTTGGATTCACGAAAGTGGTTAACGTCAAAGACCTGCATTTGAAAGCCGATGGTGTCACTGTGGTCATTAATGTAATTTTCGAAATCGAAATTCCTCATTAATTCAGTTATTTTCACGAAATGTTGTGTTTTTTCTCGTTACTTTGGGGGTGGTCAGGTAGCCTAGTGGTTAAAGCGTTCGCTCATCACGCCGAAGACCTGGGTTCGATTCCCGACATGGGTACAATGTGTGAAGCCCATTTCTGGTGTTCCCTGCCGTGATATTGCTGGAATATTGCTAAAATATTGCTAAAAGCGGCGTAAAACCATACTTACTCACTCACTCACTCACTCACTTTCATTATTTTGAATATTTTCCCGTGATTTCAAATTAATCTATTAAACGCGAAATTTCTATTCTTATCTCGTACTTTCGATTATTTTAGTTTCTGTCTCGTTATTTCAAGTTTATTTCAAATAGAAATTAAGTCCTAACATTTTTTTTGTCAGAAGGAATAAGGAATTGTCTACCTCATCTTCCATGAATTCTTTACTGTAAATATGACTCTTGAAACCTATGGCTTGTGCCTCAATTTGTGAAAGTTATTCATACCTTACAGGAAATAAACAAATGACCTAAAATGGATTTTTCACTTTACTGGGTGTATTGTATTGTGTGGTAAGTATGGCACTTGAGTCCCTCGAATTGGTCTCACACATAGACCATTAATATACAGCTACCCCTAATAGTAGCAGTATGTACAGATTAGGTTAACATGTGCCAGAGAAAGGTAACTTAATGAGAAACAGAACATGAGGCGAATTATCGAAACAAACATGTCATTTTAAAGCCAGGGGTATTGAACCTGTTCTGTATAGAAGGGGTGTGTGCATGGATCTAAAATAGACTGTAACTGTAAGAGTTGCTTCCCCTACCTACTTGACAACGAAAGTAAAATCACTGGTTACTTCCTGGTTGTACAGACGGGTGGACTGGCCGCACACAGTGATAGTCTCTCTGTAAGTTGTTCATGTTTAATACTATCATATACTCCCACATTGTCTCCATGTTTAGGGTAGGTCTGTTTCTGTCCACTGCTATCTTAATGTTGTTGTTTAATGTCTTGGGTAAAAGGCGGTGTACTCTTGTGGCCTCGCCCTATGTGGATAGAACTAGTTCACACACTCTGATGTCACCTTACACACATCATTCCTTTGAAAATGTCCATTCTAAACACAGTGTGTCTCCATTTATCATCCTAACACAAATTTCAAAGAGATTTTCACTATGTTTATGAAGTCACCGATCAATATATACGAGCCATAGGAACTCGATTATAGCGTGTACATAGCACAATATATTCGTATAACTGCAGTGGTTTTGTGAATAAATCACGCAAGGCAAGTTGATATTCAGATGCCAGTTTTTTAATATATTATATGAACGGAGGCCTGTGGAAATAATACACAAAGTTGAAATATGCAAAATACATACCAATACAAATGAAACATTCCCTTATAACAAATATTAGGATCTGATATTATCCCATTGATAGTCTCTCTGTAAGTTGTTCATGTTAAAATACTATCATATACTTCGAAAGTCTTGGGTATACGGCGGTGTACTATTATGGCCCCGCCCTATGTGGATAAAACTAGTTCACACAATCTGATGTCACCTTACGTCATTCATTTCAAAGTGATCTTTCTAAACAGTGTGTCTTTCATATACCAACCTAACACAGCTTGAAACGATAGTGCAAACGGAATGCTCACTTGGTTCGTGTGGTGCCCAGAGTGAATGTTCTGGCTGTCCCGTTCCATGACTCTTATGAGTCAAGCCCTTCACTGTGCGATGCGCGTGGCTAGCTTCTGTCTGTGCCTGCAATTCCCATGGTGGCCGCAAACCACTGGATGTTGCAGAGTGAGCCATATTTTGCTTTATGTGCTTATCTTGTTTTCAATTGAGCTGATGCCATGGCTTGCTTGTCTGGCATCCTGAGACGACATCGTCTGGTAACATATTCTCCCCAGAAACCACAGTACCAATGACGCTTCAAGTTCACATGATTCTTCTGAATGATAATGATGCCTGAATTACTTCAAGAGATTTGAATCCGTTGTTCAATATTGCTGTTATATTACTCGGACATTATTGTTAAAAAAGTAATTTGGTAGAAGTGTGTAGTTAGATGTGTGTCTCTTACAGTAGCGTTAATAAGTACAACACTGTGTAAGCCATATGTTGCTCGCTCATTATTGTTCTAAATGTCATGTAATTTAGTACATGTGTAGTTGGTAGTGGGGCCCAACGTGTATATGTTATGTTAACTGCTATAGTTGATATTTTCATATTTGCACTTTGACCATGTTGTTAAATCCTTTTACAATGCATTTCATTGCACTGTAAACATATTCACAGAAACATCTTGATGTTACCCCATATTGGTAATCACATGGAAAAAGGACTATTTATGGCTTTTACTCAGCTATTTAAACATCTAATTTAATTTGGTTCATCTGTAGTGTAGTGTTTAATATGTATGTCTCTGTTATTTCGTAAAATACGAAAAATAATAATTGACCTTTGCACTTTGACCATATGGAAAGCAAACAACGATTTGACTACATATCCAGGTTAGCTACAGTGGCGTGGCAGAGAGTTCTCAATCTTCATACACCAATACCAAATGACCACGTGTAGGACTGTCCTACAGATGAACATTGTACACATGTAGACGTTTTTGTTGTAGGATGATGAGTTTGATGACATCTTAGATTCAAGACACTGGTGAATGACAGGAAAGAATGAAGAATGTTCAGAGATATAAAATAGAACAATATACTTAGTGACTGAATATCAATGGGATGGAGAAACGTAAAGGACAGACGGATGAAAGTCACACAGAGCATGGAGGATGTACACCACCAAAGCGCAGGGTGAAACACAATGACGATGACACGGCACCAGATGGGGAAAACAAGGAACTTGCAGGTACTGCCACAGACAACCCGCAAGAAACGGCTGAAGAAGCAGGCAACACTGTGGAGAATACAGAAAATATAGACATTGAACATGTAGATGAAGGTATGTATGCCTAATAGACAAAATATGTTTTGGTGATATTCAGTCAGTTAACTCCCTTGCCTCGGGCTGATGATTTCAGAAGGAGCTGAAACTATATGAAAATTAAGAAAACGAGCCAATATAAAATAAAAGTATGTCTTCAGATCCACTTGTAATGCATGATGGCTCCTGTAATTTGAGTATCTGTTCCAACTGTCACCAAATGTTTACAACCTACCTGTTAATGACGATTTATGTGTTTTTATGAGTTTTGGACTATCACTGGTATCTTTTCAAACAAGGAGCTGATGCCTTAAATTCAAAAACATTCTCAAACAAAAATCAGTTTGTGTAACCCAGCGTCAAAAACCTATTTCATAGTTATATTAAAATAATTGAGTCTTATATTTCATATTTTAACAAAATAAACACCTTCAATAATTTGTTTTAAAAGCAATACTCAATTTTGGATGCATTAAACGATCAACCTTTGCCGGACCGAACATCTCACAACGAAGATATTTTGCAACCACCACAGTTGTTTCCCCTTTCAACAGTTGGAGTTTATCCAGATCAATTTAAGGCAATCATTTTTGCCTATAATTATTTGTTTGTTTTTTTTAACTTGAAGACTTCAATTATTTAAACATACTATTTCAGGACAATTAAGAAACTCTTTTTAAAAAACAACAACATTACCACGTTTAAACTTGAATGTATTAAGTGAAGTACCTAGATCCATGTATTTATATTTTTTCTCAGCTATTTCGATTTCTTATAGGGAGCAGACAAAATGATAAAGATAAAGATGGTGGGCACCAATCAACCTTATTAGGAATATTTTTCAAAAACAATATTTTTTTTCAATTATGATTAACATTTATGCATCTTAAAATATATTTGGTATTTTGGAAAGGATGAAATCATCTCAAAATTAATTTCATATTATCAGTTTTAGGTAAAAACTCACTATCACGGGTGATCTTTTTCAGAATTAACAGACAATACAGAGTATTAAAGGAATTAGAATTATGTTTGTCTCACATACATGTATATTCTTTTACACCAAAGATTTTTTAATTATTTACCATGTTTACTGAAAAACCAGTTCTTTAATAATGCAATTGTTATATTATCATAGAAGATAAAGAACTCCAATATGCATAGCTAGCTTAATTTTAATGATAATTATTCAGCATTTCTTTGGATGATAAGCTGGACATATGAAGAAATAAGAAATGTTATTTTTCTGGATTATTCTCCCATTACATGGTTTATAGGGGGTTATTTTTTTTACACAATCTTATTGGCTGCCTGAGAGTGGAAAGCTGTGTCACTATTTTAATCACAGACCTTAATTTATTCTAATGTGTAAGGTGTAAATTTTCAGAACTTGGTAAGCAAAGAAAAACTCAAATTTATGGATGATGAAGAAACGACCAACAAGAGGTCATCTTATAACATTGACCATTAACCTCATTTCTTAACATAAGCAATGACAAATTTAAATTTAAATTCTTTTTACAAAAAAAATCACATATGAACAGGTCACTAAATATATACTTATTATGAGTCTTGGTTTCATGATAATAAACATGTTAAATTTTAAATACCTATTATCAGTAATTCTTAATTTATAATCTGATAAAAAAAAAGAAAGAACAAAAGTTTGGATGTAACTGTAGCAGTAAAATAACAACGTAATATTACAAGGGTATTACAATGTTTGTATAACTATTGAAATGATAATTTATTGTTTACATATATCCTATGTATTTATGTTTCCCACACAATAAAGTATTGTCCTTGTCAATTTCACATTGTGTCATACTCACATATGGGAAAATTAGATAACTCATTTAACATAAGTTACATTTTTTGTGATATGATGTTAAATATTATGGTCAAAAGAAACATTATCCACTGAATTAGTAAATAATTTCTTTTTGCTCACCATGTTCAGGAACCAAAAAAAAAGACAAAAAAAGACAACATATGAAATCATCATAATTTTACATATTAGATTATTCACTGTAAAGTTCATTTTGAAGACGAAAATTCGTTTAAAAATATTGCAATTCATTGATGGAGTTGAGAAGATTTACCTAGCAGTAATCAGCTGATCAGTTGCCTGAGTTAATAGAATCTTGCCTGATCAATCCTGCTGGCCCTTGTTTTCTGTTAACATTATGTTACAAAAAAGAAAATATTTAATTTCCTCATATTTGGCTTTATTACATTAGTTTCTAATGGACAAATAAACGAATAATGTATTTACATACACTCAAAAGGTGAACCTATCACTGCCTATTTAGTGTTGTGCATTGAGAATGATAGTCACGGCAAGACGAATGTAAATAAAGTTAGGGGCCGAGTAATCCAAAGCCATCAACAAATATCAAATCACATTAACAATTCTGAAAACGTTCCTCCCATCAACTTTTAATAGTTAACAAAAAAACATAACATGAAGGCTAACAAGTGGCTTGCCTGTCACGGAAAACTCGTGTGAATTGTCTTCGCTAGATCCATTTTACCTTATGGTGCAGTTGTCTTACTGAACATATTCGAAAACGAGGATGGGGGTATCCTGAGTGGTTACTAAACACGGGAAATCTTCAACTACGAGCTCGACTATTTATGGCGTATTGTTATGGGAGAAAAAAGATTAACCACTGTGTTCGGTTGTTACCGAAATATCTACACACTCGTGATTAATCTACCACGATTAGAACTCGACAAAGCGTCGTTCTAATCGTGGCAGATTAATCACTCGTGTGTAGATTTTTTGGTAACAACCGAACACAGTGGTTAATCCTCTATGGCATCATCACAACCTCACAACGTCACTTAACCATTCCAAACTACTTAACATTGCGTACAACAAGTCCGCACTGAAGAACGATAATTAATCATGTAATTACACTGTAGTGGTTGTAAAAAAAGAGTTAATTATATATCTGAACTTAAGTTTGTATTCTATTTTATTAATTGTATTGAAAATTTCATTCAATATTGTTTCAGCTCATTTCGGCCAAGTCATATACGAAGTGATCGGAAGATCGCACAACTCACCGTTATTTACAGCAACCACGGTCATGTTACCGCTATTGGCGCCTTGAAACAAACTTTAGTGGATAGAGAATGGATATATATATCATAAATGCCATACATTGACTTGCTGAAAGTCATATTTGTTGTAGTTTGACTATTATATGTCAACAAAAGGTTTTAGCAATCGCGGGCGCGGGAGCATCGACGGTGATTGGTCAAAGCGTTCCATACAAAAAACATATCCGGGAATAGCGATCAGCTGTACCAAAGTGCTACGCTTTATGGTTAATAATTTATATCACATATATATAGATAATAGTAAAGCTGCAACTAAAATAACATGATATTGGAATAAATTATTCCTGATAAAATATAGTTTCAGATACAATTCTTCTGCTCATGTATCAAAATCAGTTATATTATTTCGTGTTTTTTTATCGTATCACCGGTAGATTCCGAGAAACATGTGTACAGCTGATTGCTACTTCCGGCTTAGGTTTTGAGAAAATACACACGGTAATCTTAATCTCTGCATAACAATGCCAGTCAGAACAGGATATACAATTTAATCGGTAAATCATCATGTCCTGTGATGTTTTATCTCAAATTTCAAATTTGTATTGACCAAGTTCATTGCAATATGTTCGTTTCCCTGGATTCGCTGAAGGGATATGATGTCATTTTTTTCTGCGAAAGACAATACGTTTTTTTTGTAAATGTAGGGATTTTGTATGCACTGATGACATGCTTCATACCGATTTGCTTTATAGACTGGGTATATAAATTAGCATCGATTTCCCGCTTATTTTACAAGACAAATACACATGTAATTGTAAATCTTAACCTCTGGGTATGAAACATTGTCCCGCATACAGTACACAAATACCATTGAATTTGTACATCATCATGTCTAATGATATTGTATAGCAAATTTCATGTTTCAATGACCAATTAGCTTACAGCTAAACAAGGACAAAAACTCCTATTGCCACCATAACACACAAGTTGCGCAGAAAAGCAGTGCGCATGAAAAGGGAAGTAACTGCACGCTGTATTGGATCGCATTGTTTTTAAGTTTTGTAGCATTTCACTGTTGGGGTCTTGTGTTCGAGACGCCGAATATTGAAGGATTTATTCTTTTGGGAAAATGGAAATATAAACGAAACTGTGATGATGCGGCGGTGCCTGAGAACCAAGAATATATTTTTTTAGCCTTATTCAAATGTGGACCAAGACAACGTGAGCAGCCAATCGGGATCACGATCGTTATGAATGCTGACCCATGGGGCTTTTGTTACAAAGCATGGTAAAAACAGTTACATCTCTATTTTCTGAGGTACAGCAAAATTTGTCAAACATGAAAACAAATGGCATCTGAAGTTTACTGAGAAAACAATTTGTGAAATCATAACGTTTTTGTAAATTGTTTGAGTAAGACATTTAGGCAGGAATTTGGCCTATGGCCACCATTTGTGTTCCCCTTTTGCTGATCTGTTTCTTCATGCATATAAATCGGAAATTTCTCCTCAGATTGGCAAAGTCAAAACAAAGTAAATTGGCAAAGGTGCTTTTTATCTTCAGGTATATCGATGATCCGATATCGTTCAATAACCATCAATTAGCCAATTTCCTTTTACTGATTTATCCCCTGAAAAACAAATATAAGGGACCCATGAAACCGTCTCATTTATTGCATATTTAGACCTATGCATAAAGATACAGAGTGACATAATGGAAAACTTCAACTTTCCCTTAATGTCCAGCAATATTCCAGCAAATCCAGGCTTTGGTGTCTACATTACACAAGCTTTAAGGTACAATCGGAGATTTCAAAGAGCATAATATGACTCTTGCTCAGAAGTTACATGGTTTTATGGTAGACATGTGGAGGACATTTCCAAATTTGACGCATCAGTGACAAAACTTTTGTCCAATGCAATTCGTTATTTTGTAAGGTAAGGTAAGGTAAGGTGAGGTGAGGTGAGGTGAGGTGAGGTGAGGTGGGGTGGGGTGGGGTGGGGTGGGGTGGGGTGGGGTGGGGTGGGGTGGGTAGGGTAGGGTAGGGTAGGGTAGGGTAGGGTAGGGTAGGGTAGGGTAGGGCAGAGATAGCTGTAACCCTACATAACCTTCATGCAAGATTCATCGGACCTTAGAACAAAGCTTTATTAAGCTCTGCTCCGATTCAGCGTAGCGACTTATGAACAAACAAAACAAGACAGTTATCTTTAACGAAAATACAATAATTAACATGAACGTTCATCGTTTTGTCTCATCATGATAGTTGTCAGTTTCCACTGGAGATATCCTAAGTTTTAGATGGAAAGCATCTATGAAAGCTTCTGTCATATCTTTTTTGTTACATATGACAGCCCAAGGTGCCAGGAATCGGAATGTTGGTTCACCTCAGACCACCCAGAGGGAAGAGAAGGATGTGAAGACAGTGATAGGAATGGCTGGAGGCACAGCCGACAATTGCAACATTGTAGGACAAGGCAACATATTTGGTAAGTCATGAGCGAATACTATATCTATTCTTGCTAGATACTATATTTGATAAACAAGTCGCCTGTTTGGAATGTCGTCAACTAATGGCAATATAAGCGCATAGTCAACTTCAAAAGACAAACACCACCTCTCTTTGAACCCAACAACGCCTGTATCCCCACTGTGAAATAAACATGTTTCGGTTCCTTGTTCTATCTGAATTTTCACTGTACGCCCCTGTACTAAAGCAGTGAAACTCTACAAAACTGAGTCTGACTGGTGTCAGTGACAGCTGTAAAGGAGGGGCAAGGGCAAAATAAGAAAAGAAAAGATGCCCGTCTTGTACACACAATATTTTATGCCAGCGATCAAAACCGAAAGCTATTCTCATCGTTGGATGTTTTAAATCACAATATCGGAAGTCATTCACACTTCCACAGAGATTTGTAACTGAAATGTTCAGATTGAGTGATCGAAATTGGGAATATATTAATTCAAATTTGGGAATTTTTCAACGTCATTCGCCGTTGATTGTGAAATATAGACACAATTGACAACCCCCTACTAGTCAGGCTGGAGCCTTTTTTCATTCATAAATATCGTGACTTAAAATATATCAAGCCATGCTTTGGCTGTGTTATCAGTATCCCCTTCGAAGTAAATGTTGTTGAAAGAAGGAATGTACACAACTGCAAGATCAGATCACTCAAACTGAACAACTGAACAACTGAAAGTGTGAACGACTTGCACGGGAATCACGCATGCACGAATACGGTGTTAGCGTTGGGCGTCTCAACGTGCGTGATTCCCGTGCAACCTTTCGAGTTGAGTTGATTGGTTGAACTGTGTCATATGGCCCTGTGACGCAGGGGTAGCATTATGCAGATGGTTGTTACAATGAATGCTCGTTCCACCCGTGACAACAGGTCCGGTTGTTGATGAAATATAGTGAAAGCTAAATAGACACAGATTTTTTATTCATGCACCGATTGTCTTTAAATGTAATATCCAGTAATGTATGACTGTTTAATAATCTAATACCAACTTTGACTGGAGTAGGTCCGATAGTTTTTCAGATATTGTAGTAAACGTCGGTACCTTAAATTACCTTCCAGACTTTTATATGATTCAAGCTTTCGGGTCCATTTCTGGTGTCCCCCGCCGTGATATTGCTGGAGTATTGCCAAAAGCAGCGTAAAACCATACTCACTCACTCCCTCACTCAAGCTTTTGGTGTACTTCCCAGATGATGTTGCAGATGGTCTGCCTTGCTAAATATTTTGCGGAACCTATATATATTTAACAATCATGATAAGTGAATTCAAGATGAATGATTTGTATCAGGCTGTTCGCAAAGATAGTGTCCTTGGTGAGTGTTTTCCAAAGATGACGCATCTCCTACACTGCTTATCCTTTCTTCCACTAAAGAGGTTGAGCATGGATTCAGCTTGATGAAAAACTTGTGCACTTTTCTCCGGTCAAGACTAACTCAACTATTATTCTGCTTCGACCTTTTTCACAGACAAATCTCTCAGCCTGTCCTTGATTATAAATCTGCTATTTGTAACCCATTGCTACCAGTCGCTTCTGACATTGTTTCACATGTACGATATGTCCAACTCCTCTAACGTTGTGTTCCTGCTCCAGGTTGTTCAGTATACCAGTATGACCTGCCCAAGTCCTCTGACGTTGTTTCCCTGTTCTAGGTTGTTCAGTACCCCAGTATGACCTGTCCAACATCTCTTACATTTCAGTTAGCAATCACGGACATCAAGGCTGTGCATCACAAGGTAAATGTCATAGTTTTTAACTTTACATATACTCAACAACAAAAGTTCCTGTGACACCAATATTTTAGTGTATTTTTCAAACAGGTAAAGTTTGGTTTTCAATATTGTAGTATATGTATGGAATCAAGTAACAAAAACTCAACTGCTACAGAAATGCATGCATTCCATGCAAAGGTTAACTTTTATGCAAGCCCCATGCATTTCACTACCCAAGAATGGGTATAAAAACATGTGCGTTAACGGGATTCCATATGAATTGTTTAACATGGTGCTGACAACAACCACTCAGAAAAACAACAACATTACGCAATCAATCAACATAATGAAATGCCACGCCTTTCTGAAAATGAGATCTGCGAGCCATTGGTATGCTTGAAGCAGGATCGAGTCAATGTGATGTTGCAAGACAATTTAACGTCCACAGAAACACTATTTGGTGTTTATGGCAACGTTGGCAACAGACGAATGCAGTCAGTGACCATCCTCAAAGTGGCAGGCCACGCATAACCAATAATCGACAAGACAACTGGATTCGAACACACCTACGGAATCGATTCCAGCCAGCAACAGTGACTGCAAGAAGCAACCCTGGCCTTCGACGAATATCTTCACAAACCGTACGTCGCCACCTCAGATGTGCAGGGATTGTCGCCAGAAGACCCGCCAGACGTCCCATTTTGACAGGAATCCACCGCCAAGCACGTCTACAGTGGTGCAGACAGCATCTACGCTGGACGGCCATGCAGTGGGGACAAGTTCTATTCACTGATGAGTCTCGTTTTCACCTCAGCCACAGCGATGGACGGGTTCGAGTGTACCGACGTCGAGGTGAACGTTACGTCAATCATTGTGTCATGGAAGAAGATCGGTGCGGGGGCGGCAGCGTTATGGTATGGGCAGGGATTACAGCAAGAAATTGAAAATGGTTGCCAAAAGGGCTGCACGAAGAATTGTCATGCTTCAGCAAAGTCATTGGAAACAGGATCCTTGGCCAATAGCGCAGGGATTGTGACAGTGATTCCGACCCTGCATCTGATTGGTATGACACAGTGTAGGATGATAAACTGTGCACTAAAGTAACGTTAGAAAAGCATTACTGGACAATGGATTCTGAAATATGCTGCATCATTGGCCAAGGATCCTGTGACTTTGCTGAAGCATTCTTCGTGCAGCCAACCATTTTCTATTTTCAAGGTCAAGGTTACCCTTTTTACTTTTAAAAGCTGCTTGGTTGAATTTGTCATGTCAGAAAACATATGATTAGACACTAAAATCATGACTATCGGACAATGTTAACTGTGTTTGTGAATTTCACCGACTGCCAAAAGCGCGTTGACCTTTCAACGTTTTTGGCCATAGCTCCAGTTCCTTATGACTGGACGAGTAATTTGATATGCATATCTACACAATTTTGAATTTTGACCCCTGTTTGATCTTTGTTGACCCTTCCCCAAAATGCCCAGGATTTTCAACCGGGCAGCCCAAGTCAAAATTGTTCAGTATACATCAGGAAACTCAAAAACACTTTCAGACCTTTGTTTCCATTATTTGGTCACGGGACCATGGGTTGGTCTTCTAGTATAAGGTCGTTCTTCTCAGCTGAGTACAGGCAAAGGTAAACGTCTGTGAGGAGCCAGGACTGGTAGAAGGGAGAAGCTCGCGGTTTTGGAGAATCTTTCTTGGAAACCCAACATCAACTACGTCGAAGTTACAGGCTCAACATAGACATCCAAATGGAAAAACAGGCGCATTGACGCAGGGTTTTTTTCCCCCGTGTTCCTAGTCCCCTAGAAGGGTTCAAACAAAATGTGAATGATCCACTACATGGCCATCTTCAACAGAGATTAACGGGAGATGATCATGTTGGCAGCTCTCAGGATCCTGTTCAACCGAGGGAGTTCATGAGTAGTATCGACCTTGAGGATGCGTACCTCCGTATCCCTATTCGTCTGTCAGACAGGAATTACATGAGTATTTTACCATTTGACATTTCCACAGCCCGGTGGATTTTTATGCGAGTGACGAAACCCATCACGGCGTACCTCGACATTTGTTATTTCAACTGGACTGGATGATAAACTTATTCACAACTGACTCCTGACTCCAACATGGGCATTAACTTTCATCAGCTATCACTTCAACAGAGCAGCAGGCCTTCTAAAAGTGACCGTAGAACAGTGGTACAAGGTTCAGGAGCCGATACCCCCGGGATTAAAGGGTCTACTGCTCCTGAAAGATTGTCAAGTCTTCATACGTATCTTGACAATCGGCACATGACTTGATGCTATTGGATTGCCTTCAGTTACGGCCGTTTCAAATGTTTCTCCAACCTTACCTCAGACACGATGAAAATCGCTTGATTGTCCTCCATCTAATACTTTACGTTTTGATCTGATGGTGGACACTTCCATTGAACGCCTTTGGAGGAATCTCTTTGGAGAGGTGGGGAGCAGACGACCTCTAGCCTATGGCCTGACATTCAAGCCAGCTGGCACATAAACAACTTGGAGTTGGAAGCTGTCAGTTTAACAATACAACATTTGCATCAGCTTTTCGATGGACAACAGCAAGGTAGTCTTGTACATCCTGAAACACACTTGGCATCACTCAGGCTGGTGACAGTCAGAGTCTACCATATTCTGGGTTTTGCTAACGTCCCAGTAGACGCCTGGTCAAGACCAGAAAAGCCATCATCCACAGAGTGGATGCTTCGAACAGACGCCTTTGGTCTGACATCTTGGATACCCGAACACAGATGTATTCACAGCCAGCCTCAATCACCATCTTCCCGCCTTGACCATAAGGAGGCAGATTTGATATCCAAAGGCTACTCAAGAGGCTTCTCATCATTGTCATTTGAGTCTTTCCGTCAGGGTCATGACAAATCTCCTATGAAGGCTACCATGTTGTTCATCGACCACTTCCTAGTGTACTTGTATGGAACGGGTCATCTAAAAGGCTACACACATACACACATAACCAAACTCAAACTCATGTTCAAAGCCTACAAACTTGAAGTCTTAAAGCAGAAGTTTTGTCCACCTGTTTTGGACAGGCATTGCAACACAACCGCGACATGATTGTTTGTTTGTTTGTTGTTTAACGCCGCACTCAGCAATCTTCCAGCTATATGACGGTGATCTGTAAAAAAAAATCGAGTCTGGACCATACAATCCAGTGATTGACATCATGATCATCGATCCACGGGCTTTTGGGATACGATGACATGCATCAACCAATTCAGCGAACCAGACCACCAGATCCCGTTCGTCGCCTACAGCAAGCATGGGTCTCTGAAGACCTATTCTATCCCAGATCTTCACAGGTCACTGTTTGAACTGTCTCGTCA
Organism: Haliotis rufescens; assembly: GCF_023055435.1. Classification (NCBI taxonomy): domain Eukaryota; kingdom Metazoa; phylum Mollusca; class Gastropoda; order Lepetellida; family Haliotidae; genus Haliotis; species Haliotis rufescens. The sequence goes on from NW_025964334.1 coordinate 60,319,317, forward strand.
TAATGCAGTACATCTGGGTGTCTGTTGGCAATTAAAAGCAATATAAACAACTTCCTTGTCAACCAGATCGGCGTTTCAGCATCCTGCCATTATCACCTATAGCAGAATCTGATGATGAAGCAGAATTGCTGCTATGTCCAATTAGAGTATTACGGCCCAACCTCACTGGACAACTCCATCGTATGAGAAAGTGCCTCTATATTCCGACTTTAATGTGCTGGTCAGAAGTGTCTAAAATCATGATCAGCTTCTCGCTCTGGTCTACGATTCTTCAGAAGTACTCAGCAGCAAATAAACTTCCTCCTGAAGCAAACAATCCCAATGAAATCAGAGCATTTACGATGACGCCACATGGCAACTGCACTGTGGCTTTGGTAATGGCGGGATGCTTTTGGAAATCTGACACACTCTTCTGCAAGAACTGTCAGTAGAGATGTAGGAGGCATCACAATTTTGGGTCATTGGTGTTAGGACAGCTTAACCCCAACCCAGGACGTCGCTGATAGTGCACCACTAGGCACTATCCCTGTTTCCCCCACCGTCAGATTGTGTTGATGTTAACACTGGGAGTGACAGTCGAGGTGAGTCACACATCTCACCTACTTCTGTATCTAATCACAGGCATACGATTTCTTCTTCCTTCTTTTGTTTATAATAACTAATGAAGAAGCTATACAATGAACTGCCGGCGTCTATTTGATTGTTTTTGCGACCTAATCAGCGATATGCTGATTCATCTGACAGATCAAGTCACTGAAGAGCAGGCTTAGTCAATTGCCAGCCAAGACCCTTTGAAGGTTTCCCCACCACCTTCCTGTGGGAATACACTTGCAATATATGTAATGCAGGATAAGTCAAAATTGATCAATATCTGATATATTATATACTTATCCTACATTACTGAGGCAATGTTACCACCCCTTCTGCTTTTCCCCGAAGGGACCTTCTTTGGAATGAACTTGATTCGCTCAACACCTTGGGTGACGTGATGCCAGGTGGTAGCCGTGTTTGGGCAAATTGTTTCTTGCTGGTGTTTTCTCTCCCCTCTCTTGGTGGGAGATCTCCGTTGGGATTACGTTTTGGTTTTACAGCAAGAGATTGCATTGTATATATGTACATAAAGCGACAAAACCCTTTCCATATCCAATAGAAACTCTGCATAAAGCAGTCGATTGTACCATTCCGACTATATAATGATACCAGGTGTTCATGAAAAGGCGAGCAGGGTAAGTATATTGATATCAAATATATCGGATTTTGATAATTATGTCAAATCGAGGGCGCTCTATGTGGTTACCCAAGTGTGTCCTTAACCTTTGCACGATGTTTTGTATATGATAGGAACAGACTGAATATTTGAAAATTAAGTGCTTTCAATTGAATGCAAGGCACTTTCTGTTAACATCCTTTGGTATAATGGCAATATCCCAGGTTGGATTCGAAAGCACAAGTTTCGTAAATATGAATTCTATACTTTACAATGTAACCCCACACACTGCACATTCTTTGTTTGAAGTAGATTGTGTGTACATATTGCAAACATACTTATCCCCTGCCACGAAGAGAAAAGAAACTCTAAGGTAACCCTTGGTTGGGGATAGTGATGACGCTGTTTTCTTTTCTTTGAGTGTTTCTTTGTTTTAAAAATAATGGTTTCTAGTTTCATAATTCTGTGATGATGTAGTGTAATGCTCTGATGTCTTTTTCAGCGTCTCTTGGCATCAGGATCAAGCAGCTGAATGAAGTGTTTAAGGAAACTCACACTCTTCATAAAGCAGAAGAACTTCTGGAAAGGCACAACCATGTGGCAATTTGTGGAGCTCCTGGAGAAGGGAAAACATGCACTGCTCTCAAGATATGTGAGAAATATCTCCACAAAAAACACGAAGTTGTATTTGTTGAAAATATTGAAGTTTTTGATGTGGATACAATCATTCAACGAACATGTGACATGCTGGTTGTGTTTGATGATATATTTGGTTCTGTAGCATTTCCTTCAAGTTCGGAGAAAATTCATAAAGTGTTGATTGCCCTGGTTGATGGTTTGGTAAACACTTCATTCCAACAAGAACAAGCAGCCCAGAAGAAGAGAGATTGGAAGAATAAGCAAGACAAGACTCAAGCAGATGAGAAGCCAAAAAGCCCTCACAAGCTCCTCTTAATTTTCACATCCAGAAGCTACAACTGGAATGAAGGACGTGGAAGAATGCACCAGTTCAAGGTAAATCTCTTTAAGCCAGAAAGTGTCATTGACATGACCAAAACCGGCCTGACAATTGAGGAGAAGGAATCTATTATGAATTTGTTCGAGAAAAGAAGTAAAAAATGTAATATCTCCAATGAGGACAAGAACACCATCACTCGATTACAAGACAGCATGTTTGGATTTCCTCTGATCTGTCAACTGTATTGTACCAACCCAGCCTTCCAGATGCACAACATTATTGACTTCTTCCAGAAACCTGTGACCTACCTGAGAGGAGACCTTGACACCATTGTCCGTGAAGGCAGCAGCAGGTCGGCAGCTCTAGTTCTCCTCGTCCTGTGTGGAGGGAAATTGAACCTTGCCTCTTTTAAGGGGAAGGAGAAGAGTCTCACTGATCTGTTTCAGGCTGTAAAGGAGGATATCGTGTCTTGCACTCGGACAGACATTGGCAGGGAGATCAGCAATTTTACCGGCACCTACTGTACAGTGGAGAATCATGTAGCCTGCTTCTCTCATCCATCCATCTATGATGCTGCAGCATGTGCCTTGGGGAATCTCAATGAAGATTTGTTACTGGAACATTGTTCCCTGCAGTTTTTATATGAAAGAGTGAGGCTGAACAAGGCTGATCACCAGCAGACAACCCACACTGATGATGTCACAAACATGATCTACATCACCTCAAGTCTCCACCCGTTAGTGATCAGCAGATTGATGGAGGGCGTCCGAGAAGGGTGCTTCAGATGGACAGTAAGTCACCCTGTATTCAGCTGTGTTCAAATAGCCTCCGACTTCTTGACACAGATGACGGCAGACTTGCCAACTGTTCTTCATAGAAAAGATAAGAGCTCAGGTGAATGTTTTCTGTATTGGGTTTCACTGTCAACTAACCATTCACTGTTTAAACACTCAGTGTCACTGATGTGTAGAGAGGGAAGTCTTTCACATTCTGTACTCGCTGACTTCTATGATAGTATCATAGGCTGTACAGAACATGGCAATCTCAGGCACCTGCAACATATTGCTGCTGTACTCAAACAACGTGGGGAATATGATGTAGACAGGAGGACAAAGGGAGAGAAGACTCTGCTGATGATCGCTGCTGAGGCAGGACAGTTAGGTGTGTTCAACTTCCTCCTCCAAGAAGTAGCTGATGTTTCAGTGACAGACGAAGATCGTTACAACTGTCTTCATCTTTCATGTAAATCAGGAAGCAAAGATATAGTAAATGTTATCATTGAGAAGTTTCAACACCTGATCAATGACCGCGATAGTACAGGAAACACCCCTGCTATGGTGTGTGCTGAGTCAGGGCAGGGTGAAATCCTCAAGTTCCTTGTTTCACACAAAGCAGATCTTACTCTCCAGAATGTTTTCAATGTGAACGCTTTCCAAATAGCATCTAGCAACGGCCATGTATCAGTTGTAGAGTATCTACTAACATGTGAACACATAACCATAGACATGCGAGGAGGGTGGGGGCATCAAACAGCGGTTATGATGGCAGCTGAAGGAGGACAGTATGATGTTTATAATCTGCTTGTGTTGGAGGGAGCTGATCTGTTACTAACTGATGGAAACAACTGTGACTGCCTGATGTTGGCATGTGTTGGAGGTAACGTGTCTATAGTCAAACACCTCCTGTCCTTGAAAACATTAAACATCAATAGACGAATGAGATCACAAAAACAAACAGCAGTTATGATGGCAGCTGAAAGAGGACAGTATGATGTTTATAATCTTCTTGTGTTGGAAGGAGCTGATCTGTCACTTACTGATATATTCAACAGGGACTGCCTGATGTTGGCATGTGAGGGAGGCAACGTGTTTATTGTGAAACACCTCCTGTCCTTGAAAACATTTGACATCAACAGAAGAGCGGGGTTGTGGAATCAAACAGCAGTCATGATGGCAGCTGAAAGAGGACAGTATGATGTTTATTATCTTCTTGTGTTGGAGGGAGCTGATCTGTCATTTACTGATAGAGACAACATGGACTGCCTGATGTTGGCATGTAAGGGCGGTAACGTGGCTATTCTGAAACACCTCCTGTCCTTGAAAACAATTGACATCAACAGAAGAGCGGGGTTGAGGAATCAAACATCAGTCATGATGGCAGCTGAAAGAGGACAGTATGATGTTTATAATCTTCTTGTGTTGGAGGGAGCTGATCTGTCACTTACTGATGAAGACAACATGGACTGCCTGATGTTGGCATGTGAGGGAGGTAACGTCTTTATAGTGAAACATCTCCTGTCTTTGAAAACATTTGACATCAACAGACGAATGGGTTTGTGGGAGCAAGCAGCAATTATGATGGCAGTTGAAAGAACACACTATGATGAAGACAACAGGGACTGCCTGATTTTGGCATGTGAGGGAGGTAACGTGTCTATAGTGAAACACCTCCTGTCCTTAAAAGCATTTGACATCAACAGACGAGTGTGGTTACAGAAACAAACAGCAGTTATGTTGGCAGCTGAAAGAGGACACTATGATGTTTATAATCTTCTTGTGTTGGAGGGAGCTGATCTGTCACTTACTGATGAAGACAACAGGGACTGCCTGATGTTGGCATGTAAGAGAGGTAACGTGTTAATAGTGAAACACCTCCTGTCCTTGAAAACATTTGACATCAACAGACGATGGGGGTCACGGAAACAAACAGCAGTTATGATGGCAGCTGAAAGAGGACAGTATGATGTTTATAATCTTCTTGTGTTGGAAGGAGCTGATCTGTCACTAACTGATGAAGACAACAGGGACTGCCTGATGTTGGCATGTAAGAGTGGTAATGTGTATATTGTGAAACACCTCCTGTCCTTGAAAACATTTGACATCAACAGACGATGGGGGGCATTGAAACAAACAGTTGTTATGGTGGCAGCTGCAAGAGGACAGTATGATGTTTATCATCTTCTTGTGTTGGAGGGAGCTGATCTGTCACTTTCTGATGAAGACAACATGGACTGCCTGATGCTGGCATGTAAGGGCGGTAACGTGTCTATAGTGAAACACCTCCTGTCCTTGAAAACATTTGACATCAACAGACGATGGGGGTCACAGAAACAAACAGCAGTTATGATGGCAGCTGAAGGAGGACAGTATGATGTTTATAATCTTCTTGTGTTGGAGGGAGCTGATCTGTCACTTACTGATGAAGACAACAGGGACTGCCTGATGTTGGCATGTAAGAGAGGTAACGTGTATATCGTGAAACACCTCCTGTCCTTGAAAACATTTGACATCAACAAACGATGGGGGGCATTGAAACAAACAGCAATTATGATGGCAGCTGAAAGAGGACAGTATGATGTTTATAATCTTCTTGTGTTTGAGGGAGCTGATCTGTCACTTACTGATGGAGATAGCATGGACTGCCTGATGTTGGCATGTAAGGGAGGTAACGTGACTATAGTGAAACACCTCCTGTCCTTGAACACATTTGACATGAGCAGAAGGGAAGGTCACAGAAGGTTAGAGGAATATGTCACTGTTGCTAAAAGGAATTATTACTGCGAGGAAATAGTGAATCTTCTGAGGTACTCTTTGGAATAACATTATGTTGTTCTTGACTGGATATCACTGCATCCTTGTACGTTGTGTTGTTCTTGACTGGAGATCACTGCATCCTTGTACGTTATGTTGTTCTTGACAGGAGATCACTGCATCCTTGTACGTTATGTAATTCTAGACAGGAGATCACTGCATCCTTGTACGTTATGTTGTTCTTGACTGGAGATCACTGCATCCTTGTACGTTATGTTGTTCTTGACTGGAGATCACTGCATCCTTGTACGTTATGTTGTTCTTGACTGCAGATCACTGCATCCTTGTACGTTATGTTCTTGACTGGAGATCACTGCATCATTGTACGTTATGGACATGACGTTTGTACATACACGTTCTGCGTAGGTAGAGTGAGCGAGTGAGTTGGTTTTAACACCACTTTGAACAGTATTCCAGGAATATCATGGCGTCTCAGCACTGCTGCAATTGCGGCGCCCTAGACGACTGAGCCACAGTCGTCCCCACTCAGCCAGAGACCATACACCAGAGACCGATGATGTATATGGCCTCTGGTGCAGCCTAATCCTTGATGACAGTTGCAGTGTAGTGACTGGCGTCGGTTACAGTGTTCCCTGTTGCTGTTGGCGAAGGAATAGTAACTCATCCATCCATGAAGATCAGGCCCCGTTCCACAAAGCCATCGTATCCCTGTGACTGTCGTAAGCCACTGTTAAAGTATGGGAGCTACGATGAAAGCTACTAGCACGTCAGCCATTACACTTCACAACAATCAGAGCACATTTCAGGACAGAGATCATATCTTAGAGCATATCTTAGAGCACATCTCACATCACAGATCACATCTCACAGCACAGATCACATCTCACAGCACCGATTATATCCAACAGCACCGATCACATCTCAGAGCACAGAAAACATCTCAGAGCACAGATCACATTTCAGATCACACCTCAGAGCTCAGATCACATCTCAGAGCACAGATCACAGATCACACCACAGATCACATCGCAGAGCACAGATCACAGATCACACCACAGATCACACCTCAGAGCACAGATCACACCTCGGGGCACAGATCACACCTCGGGGCACACCCATCACCATGTCAGTGTGTTTCAATCGTATGTATGTTACTGAAAAGTAACGTCATAACCGTAAATAAACTATTCTAGTACATCATGATATAAGCTAGAATTTAAATGTGTGTAGTTGTGTATATTTTGTGCAATGATGTCAATGCATAACTTTATTACTATAACTACATGAACATATGCTTCAATGTGCCAGTTACAGAGCATAGAGGGTCGCCTCGATCGAACTGTGTCAAATAACAATGTCATTATTTCGGTACAGGTTCATTATTGTGTATGTCTTCTATGGATTACTCCTTGTGTAATGGACATGTGTTGTAAATTGGTTGTGTTTATTTACACGATACCTGGTACACCCGTAGCCTGTGTCTGATCTTCCTTGATGCCTACACAATCCCTGGTACACCCGTAGCGTGTGTCTGATCTTCCTTGATATCCACAGAATCTATGGTACACCCGTAGCCTGTGTCTGATCTCCCTTGATACCTACACAATCCCTGGTACACCCGTAGCCTGTGTCTGATCTCCCTTGATACCTACACAATCCCTAGTACACCCGTAGCCTGTGTCTGATCTCCCTTGATACCTACACAATCCCTGGTACACCCGTAGCCTGTGTCTGATCTCCCTTGATACCTACACAATCTCTGGTACACCCGTAGCCTGTGTCTGATCGTCCTTGATACCTACACAATCCCTGGTACACCCGTAGCTTGTGTCTGATCTTCCTTGATACCTACACAATCCCTGGTACACCCGTAGCTTGTGTCTGATCTTCCTTGATACCTACACAATCCCTTGTACACCTGTAGCCTGTGTCTGATCTTCCTTGATACCCACACAATCCCTGGTACACCCGTAGCCTGTGTCCGATCGTCCTTGATACCTACGTAATCCCTAGCACACCCGTAGCCTGTGTCTGATCTCCCTTGATACCTACACAATCCCTAGTACACCCGTAGCCTGTGTCTGATCTCCCTTGATACCTACACAATCCCTGGTACACCCGTAGCATGTGTCTGATCTCCCTTGATACCTACACAATCTCTGGTACACCCGTAGCCTGTGTCTGATCGTCCTTGATACCTACACAATCCCTGGTACACCCGTAGCCTGTGTCTGATCGTCCTTGATACCTACACAATCCCTGGTACACCCGTAGCATGTGTCTGATCTTCCTTGTCACCTACACAATCCCTGGTACACCCGTAGCCTGTGTCTGATCGTTCTTGATATCTGTGCAAGTCTACCCAGTAACGTGTGTACTATAGACAGGTGCGTGCACGTCTACCCAGTAACGTGTGTACCGCTCGTGTTGAACGTTGATTCAATTTCCCTGACCGTTATACACTCTCCAAAAAGAAACGCACAGGTATATTTTAGTAAATTTATCATACCTTATAAAGTCGATATATTTAATTGAATATCATAGATACAAATATGAAATTTTAGAGCTCGATAGTCACATGTTGTCGTTGTACAAAGGCATAGAAAACTGTTCATTGTCATGTCACGAAAGGCAACGAGGTGGCGCTGAACTCAGTACCTCGTTTGACCGCCCCGGGCAGCAATCTCGGCTCTGCATCTCCTCGGCACTGACTGGATAAGTGTATAATTTCTGACCTGCAGAATTCTGCGCCATTCTCCTTGTAACGCGATCTCGACGGCCAGGGCAAGCCGTCGATGTTGGCATTATGAGGTAGTCTACCATGACACGAGCTGTGTGAGGTGGAGCGTTGTCCTGTCTGTTAAAACACCTCACTCTGGCGGCCAATGATTGGAAGAAGATGAGGTTGAAGAATTGATTCATGTAGCGATTTACTGTCAAATTTCCCTGAACCACAACCAATTCAGATGGCCTCACACCATGACACAACCGCCACCGAAATTGTCAATTCACAATGTGGGGCAAAACGCTCATTTCGACGACGATAAACACGTTGTCTTCCATCTCGCCGGTGAAGAAGAAATCGCGATTCATCGCTAAACCACACTCGTCTCCAGTTTCTCAAATTCCAAGGCTGTAAGGTATGGCACAAACGCAAGCGTCGCTGACGATTGATCTGTTGCAAAACAGGGACAAAAAGTCGGATTCCAGCCTCGCGAAGATGGTTCCTGACAGTCTGGTCCGATATCATCCTCAAACCAGGGATACGTCCTCCAGTCTCCGTAGCTGTGGCATTGCGATGACGTAGGTGGAACAGTTGAATGTAGCGATCCTGTGCAGGGGTGGTAACTCTTGGTCGGCTGGTTCTCGGACGGTCAGCAGTGGAATTGAACCTTTGTGTATCGGTAACAAAGGCGGCAAATAGTGCTGTGGTGGACGTTGAAGTGGCGTGCAACAGAATGCTGCGATTCACCTCTTAGGATACGTCCTATGGCGATCTTCCGATCGGCAGCACTGAGTCTCGGCATTTTCGACCTTGAAAAATGTTGACAAATGAATGACAAATTATTGGCTTCTGATTGCCTATTTATAGCCACTACCACGAGTTACGAATGCAATAACTTGCACATGCATTTTCCTTTACTGTTTTCCTCCATGACATTTTTTACAAGCATGAAAACAATGCCGTTTAAGACATTGCAAATCGACAATGGCTGCATTTTTATGCACCGTTTGTCGAATATCAGGCCACCAACATTTTCCAATAACATATGTCCAATTTATATACCGGAGTTTTAGTGTAGTCAGGTTCAATGAACTACATACTACCTGTGCATTTCTTTTTTGGAAAAGTGTACACTAACATAGATACTAGCACCAACAGAACATGTAGAATACTGTCAGGCTCCCAGAGAACCCTGTGTCACATCTATCGTTGACTTGTCACTCCCTCATCTGAGAACACTCTATGTTGTACACATATTTTTGGCTTGTCTCCCCAAATATCCTAGTTTGATTGCCTACATTCGTGCAACATGGGTCCGCTGACGTGATACCACACGAATAGTCCTGAAAGCGTCGGTAAATCTAATTTACTCACTCACTCACGTTACCTGAAGACACAGTTTCGGATGTTCCGACAGTATTGGGCACTTGACCTCTGTCTGAGTTCGTCGTCTAAGGCGCTGCAATTCGTTGTGCAGAGTTGCGTATCTTGGGGACGTTATTAACCTATGATCCTGGATTCGAGTTCCAGTTTGCCCTGATTATGTTTCCAGGTTTGACAGCGCCCAATCAGTGCTCTTGGGTTTCACCAAAGTGGTAAACGTCAAAGATCCGCATACGAAAGCCGGATGGTGTTACTTTGGTAACAATAATGTATTTTTCTAAATCGAAATTTATCGTCATTCAATTATTTCCTCGAATTTAATTTGTTTTCTGCCACTTTGAATATTTTCTCTTTATTTGAAATTAATCTCAATAATTTAAATTTTTATCTATTCTCATTATTTCGATTTATTTTCTGTTTAGTTCAAGTTTATTTCAAATCGAAAAATATCTGAAACCTTTCCAGTACATGTTTTATTCGTCTGGTGATGTCATTAAGGACAAACAGTTTTTCAATCAGAAGAAATAAGAAATTGTCTACCTCATCTTCCTCGGACGTCCATGTATACTTTACTGTAAATATGGCTCTTGAAACCCTTGGCTTGATCTCACATCCAAGCCTTCACAAGACAGCTGTCCCTCAGACTACGACAGGGAATCCCTATGATCGTGATAGCTGTTCATACCTTACAAGAAATAGAAACATTTTCACATTACTTGGTGTTTTGTACCTGGGCTAAGTATGGCACTTGAGTCTCCCGAATTAGTCTCACATCTAGTCTACCCCTAAAGTAGCAGTCTACACGGATTAAGTTAACATGTGCCAGAAAAAGGTAACCTAATGAGAAACAGAAAATGAGACAAATTATCCAAACAAACATGTAATTGTAAAGCAAGGAGGCTTGAACCTGTCTTGTACAGAAGGAAAGTGGACATGGATCTGAAATAGACTGTTACTGTAAGAGTTGCTTCCCCTACCTACCCGATAACGAAAGTAGAACACTGGTTACTTCCTGGTTGTACAGACGGGAGGACTGCCCGCACACAGTGATGGTCTCTCTGTAAGTTGTTCATGTTTAATACTATCATATACTCCCACACTGTCTCCATGTTTAGGGTAGGTATGTTTCTGTCCACTGCTATCTTAATGTTGTTGTTTAATTTCGAAAGTCTTGGGTATACGGCGGTGTACTATTGTGGTCCCGCCCCTGTGTTGATAGAACTGGTTCACACACTCGGATGTCACCTTACACACGTCATTCGTTTGAAAATGTCCATTCTACGTCTTACATATACCATCCTAACACAGTTTGTGAGGGTGTTTTCAGTGTATGTGTAAAGTAACCGATCAATACACACAAGGTTGTTGGCATGAAGATCTATTATTAGCTCACCTGACTGAAACTCCATATGGAATCTGTTTCAGTAAGTATTTAAGACTGACATTTCTCGGGCATTTATGTTTTGAATTATGGTTTGTGGTGATCTGCGTTCACAAGAAAAAATACCCATATATACAAAATATACAATTTTGTATATTTGGTATTTCCAAAATATACAATTTTGTATAGTTGGTATTTCCAAAACTATACAATTTTGTATATATGGTTAGATTTTACCACTGCTTCATTGAATTTCTTCACCCTTTATAGAAGGTTTCACATAATATGTGGTTGCAAAGTTTACTAATGATACCGAACAGTATTATTATTGCATGTAACAATAATGCTTTAATACTATTTTCATTATGACAACTATATGATATTATGAAATAATTTGTATTTCGTTATGTTTTACATAAGAAATAGAACATTTGTACAGATCTTAATAACAGTTTGATCAATATAAAATGCGTATGCCAGCTGTTTATGATCTATACATACAAGTAGTTGAAAGTAGTTTTAAACATTGATGTTTATCGTTCCAAAGCTCTGTTCTCCAGCTCAGTTCATCTTTGTTTACGAGAACGTTTTTAATATGGGCAATTTTCTTCTTTCGGGACATTGGAGCAGTCATAATATTCATGTCTCCGTTAGTGGCTATACTGGAGGTACCGTTACTAACACGAAGAAATAATTTACAGGCTCTATTTTGGATTAGATTAACGTTTTATCCTCATATACCAGAGCCATAGAACATTACCGGCTCAACAAGACTTTCATACAGTTTCATAAAAACATCATAAGACATACACCCAACAGAATAAGACAAAGCATGGCTGGCAGAATTGTACAACTCTTTCACAGTTTCACATATCTAGATGCTCGTCAACCCGTAGTCCCAGATAACGATATGATTCTACATAGACCAGTGTTTGCCCAGCATAGAGGAATCTGGTTAATCTGTATCACTTAACGAGTTTGAATAGCTTACTCTGCCCACAGTCGAGAGCAGCACAGTAATTAGTAGTTTAGACCAGGCGAATACACTGGTCACACTTGACTGGTCTGTCTGATGATTCGGTCACCTGCCAAATGGGATGTCTGACAATTGGGTGTGAACCTTACAGAGGAAGTTATTTTATGAATGCGTCACGTGTTTCAAAAGAGATGACCATTATCTAAGTAAAATACTTCTAAGTTCATAAAGGACATAACATTTAATAAAGTGAAATTCATTTTCGACAAACTTTTATGAACAAATTTAAAACAGTGCGGGCAGATTCTAGTTTCTAAAAGGGTTGGGGGGTTGTAAATCGTCCTGTTTCGATCCAGATCTAAAACTAGCTAAAATGCGACGGTGGTCCCTGTATTTAAAACATAAGGAGCAACAACGTTACGATCATGAAAGTTCTTAATGTATTGCCCTTAATGTTATGTTTATCGTTCCAAAGCTCTGTTCTCAAGCTCAGTTCATCTTTGTTTACGAGAACGTTTTTAATATGGACAATTTTCTTCTTTCGGGACATTGGAGCAGTCATAATATTCATAACATCATAAATATTAAGATTACAGGCAATTTTAACAACTTTAGTACTCCATGAACTTTTACATAGTAACCATTTTCTTCATCAAAGCGTTACAAGTACTGTTATTAATCTTGGGGTAGTCTAAAAACATTAGCATGTAATGTAACAAACGGGGAGGAGAGACCCATGTCTCCATTAGTGGCTATACATGGAGGTACCGTTACTAACACCAAGAAATAATTTACAGGCTCTATTTTGGATTAGATTAACGTTTTATCCTCATATACCAGAGCCATAGAACATTACCGGCTCAACAAGACTTTCATACAGTTTCATAAAAACATCATAAGACATACACCCAACAGAATAAGACAAAGCATGGCTGACAGAATTGTACAACTCTTTCACAGTTTCACATATCTCGATGCTCGTCAACCCGTAGTCCCAGAAAACGATATGATTCTACATAGACCAGTGTTTGCCCAGCGTAGAGGAATGAAACCGATGATCTCGGTTGTGATTTCTAAAATGAATTACGTTTGTCCTATTCATATTCACTGACAGTTGCCAACGTGTTGACCATTCATGCAGTACATTAAGCATGGATTGTAATGAACATTCATTGGGGGCAGTTAATGCAATATCGGCAGTATACATTAAAATGGAGAGCATAGTCTCATCAACAAGTACGCCACAATTGAGATTGTTAATAGCCAGGTCGTTAACATACACAGAAAATATAGCTGGGGATAATTTACAGCCTTGCTTTACACCATGTTAAACAGTAAAACGTACTGTAAGAAATTCTCCTACATGTGCAGTACAATTGACATCGACATACAATCGACTGGATAGCTCTTAATATCTTTCCTCGAGCTCCAATATTCCTCAGCTTCGCTATAAACGGTGTCAAATTTTTTTTTACATCAACAAATGTAACAAAGGTTGATTGTTTTGTTTTTTTCTATACTGAACTAAAGACGTTTAAACCTATAAATGATCAATACAGTCTAATTTGGATCTAAAATCATTTTGCTTATCAGCTATGATATTGTCCTTTTCAAGCCACTCAGTCTTTAATTGAGTACATAAGCATATACTTGTTAGGAATAGATGTTACAATGATACCAAAGGGTTTCTAAAATCCTTCATACCGCTCTTAGGAAAAGGATGGATATATCGCTGTTCCACATAGCTGGTACAGTTCCATTTACAAAGCAATAGTTAATAATTCTGTACAACAAATCAACTGAACTTACATTTTTTTAACACTTCGTCAGGATTACCATCCACACCTGTAGCCTGTCCATTCTTAAGTCTAAAGACTAAAGACTAATGGGATGTCTGGGAGTGAACCTTACATGTTTATCATTTATCCCATCCATTTCTTGAACTAGCTACTCCGAATTGAGCCATAATTCATTCACCACAGTCCTAAGGGGAAATTCAAACATATCCACCTATAATTGACGACTACTGCAATCTTGTCAAATAACATGTGCTTGACATCAGGTCGATTTTATTGATATCTTGTAATGACTGTTGGAATATTATCTATGCATTATCCTGTCTAAAAATCTAGATATATTTACAATATCATGTATGCATTTTTGAATCATTGTATTCCGGAGTGGTCTTCATATAAACTTCTTGACCAATCCGCTTCAAGTACATTTTCAGAAAAACAGAACATAACATGGGAATACCGTTCGAATTGAGCCTCGCTCAATTTCCCTGTGCGCTGTGATTTTTATTTTTATTTTTTAAATGAAAATTTTACAGGGACTAGCTGTGCTACCACAATACCTGTGTTAATTAATATTGATAACATTGAATGTTAAACCATTTTTACAGTTTTGTCTAATTTTAGCGATAATGAAAACTGAGTAGAGATAAGATATATTGATGAACAACGTCTTTATTACAGTTAGGAGCGACGCTTAGGTGTATGTTGTAACACCATTACCAAGCAAGTGATGTTGTTCATCCACAGATCTTATCCTCTCTCAATACTCCAACTTCTAAATTCCTCGCAAAGAAGATAATGATACTTGTTTTGAATCTTGCCATCGTACAAAATATTCTTCGCACAGTATTCAAGAAACAATGTAATATTAATATCATATTACGCCATCAATATATGTTGTGCAATATTTGAGAGGTTGGCGCCTGTCGGGACGGTGTGAGATGCTAAAACTGTTCTTGTATAGTCTAGTATCCTTTGGCTAGTGACAGCTACCACTGTTTATTCCCATTCAAGTTGCTAACGGTGTTTCATCTAAACAGTATTATGGGAACGGAAATTAAAACATTACTTCATTCGTTATGCTACCATTTTTGAATATATGTCCATGAGATTAATCTGTTCATTTTTCCGTATTTTTATTACAGAACTTATAGCTTTGTGTGGCATAAACGATCAAATAGTAAGATGACTACAATTAAAGGGCATTAATAACGAGAGGCTGTTCACATATATGTACATCATATATGTATCACGCGAATCATTTCAGATTTTACTCGACGTAAGAGCTAGAAACGTTACCTACTTCCGACGCAGCGGTCCAAGATGTTGGCGCTATCTAGATTGGGTCCCTGACACATGCAGCTCTATTTGATGGGTGTATTGTACTTAATAAGCTGAACTTTTATAAATCTATTTTTTGCAAATATATACTAGTCACTCCAACTAATCATTGTTACTAAAATATATAGGATTAGTTGTCGATAACGTGTCCATTCGTATGTCTGTTTTACGTCTGTTCTACTAATTATTGACACTTAGAAACTCGTACAATTTTTTAAATCGTTACTAAACGTGTTGTACTTGTCTACATCTTAATTGAAAAGTGGGAGAAAAGTTGCTTACTGTATTTTGCCGCCTTTGATGGTTCTGATGATCAAGATGACATCGTCAAAATCGTAGCATTCAGGAGTCGATGAGGATTCAGGAGTTTTTGAATGGATGCAGAATCAAGGTTCATCCCTTCCTTACTTACTTACTTACTTACTCACTTTGGAGATTTAACGTGCGCTTTCCGACTGATGCGTATTTCGCACACGGGCCCGGTCAGACCATTTAATGTGTTTCCGAAAGGGGCGAAAGTGGTCTGTGCAACCCAAGAGGGGGGTTTAGGGGTTGCTTATATAGAATTTGGGAATTTTGAGATTTGGAATAGATGCCGATGGGATTGGGGAGGAGAACTAAGGGAGCTGGGTATGGTGGATGTTTGTTTGTTTATGTGATTTTGATTTGGTAGGTTATTGTGTTTTTAGATGCGTTTTATTAGTTCCGTTTTTATTAAGAATACGCCTAAGGCCTTGAAGTTTTCTAGTTTATTTTGTGGGTTTAGTATTGCTTCTAGAGTTAGAGCCTTGTTTAGATTGAGGGTGGTTTGTAATGCGGTTCGATGTGTTAGGTAGTGTGTGCAGTGGATGAGTGCGTGTTCTGGGGTTTCTGGTTGTTTGCAGTGTGGGCAGTTACCTGTAGTGTGTTTTTAAAAAAAATTTAGGTGGTTATTTAGGTTGGTGTGTCCTGTTTGGAGTTTAGTGATTACTCTGTCGATTTTTTTGGATGGATGGAGAATTTTTGGTTTGGTTAGTGGTTTGCTGAGCACTTTCTTGATTTGGCTATTTGAGTTTAGATATAGGTTATGCCATTTTTTGGTGATTTTTTGCTTGTTTACACTTTTAATTTCTGATTTTGAGATGGGTAAGTTTAAGCTTATTTCTAGGATTTTGAGGGATAGTTTAGCTGCTTTATCGGCGTTTTCATTACCGTATATTCCTACGTGGGCGGGTATCCACAAGAAGGTTATTTGTTTGCCTGCCTTAGTTACGTCGTTGGAGCTTTTAAGTATTTGATTTATTAATTTAGGTCGATTTTGCGTATTTTTGTTTTGGAGGGCTTGCAGTCCACTTAGGGAGTCGGTAAGTATTAGGATTTTTTTTTGTTTTTTGGATTCTTGATTATGGAGGGCTGAGGCCATGCCCATTAGTTCGGCCGTGAATATTGATTGGTTGTTTGGGAGTCGGAAGGATTGTGTGGTTTTAGTTGGTTGTGTGGTATGGACTCCGAAACCTGTGTGTTTGGAGGTCGGATCTGAGGATCCGTCCGTGTAAATGTGACACCAATTTGGCCAATTTTCGTGTATGTATGCTAGTGTGGTAGTTTTAGCTATGTTTGGGTCGGTTTGTTTATTTATTTGGCTAGCTAGTGTTGTGTCTATTTGGGGTATTTTAAGTTTAGGGGTGAAGATATTTGATTGTTTGCAGTTTTGTTTAAGATTTTTAATTTGGTGTTCATTTAGGTAGTTTGTTATTCTTTGGGATATTGGGGTAAGTAAGGGGTGTTTACGAGCTAGAGCTTGGTTTTTGGGGCTGATTTTTTGGTTTATTAAGTTTTGGATGAGAGGGTTTGATTGGGACGCGGCCCAGAAATTTAAGCTTAGCTGTTCCCTGCGTAGACTTAGTGGCATTTCTCCTGTTAAGGCCTGAAGTGAGGTGTAAGAGGTGCCATGTTGGGTGCGTGTAATTAGTTTGAGAGCCTGATATTGTATTGAGTCAAGTTTTTTAGATAGAGAGTTGTTAAGGGTGTTGTATATGGCGCAGCCGTAGTCTAGTTTTGATCTAATTAGTGATATGTAGAGAGAGAGGAGGGTATCTTTGGATGCTCCCCAGTTAGAGCCAGTTAGGCATCTTAGGGTGTTTAGGTCTTTACTCCATTTAGTTGTTAGGTTTTGGATGTGAGCATCCCAGGTGAGATGTTCATCGAAAATAAATCCTAAGAATTTGGTTTGTTTTTGAAATTTGATTGTTTGATTGTTTAGCTGGAGGATTGGGGAGGCGCGTTTCATGTTTTTATGTTTGAATACTATTCCTGTTGTTTTTTTCTGAGTTAAGGGAGAAGCCCCATTTGTCAGCCCATTGTTGTATTTTATTAAGAGATTTTTGGAGTAAATTTTGGACCATGTTCATGCTTTTAGTGCGGATCCAGATGGCTCCATCATCCGCGAATTTTGATGTGTTTACTTTAGGGGATAGGCCCTCGAATAGATCGTTTATCATTATATTGAAGAGGGAGGGGCTGAGGATACTGCCCTGTGGAGTACCATTTTCTAGGGAACATTGGTCCGATAGAGTTTGGTCTATACCCACGGTTATTTTACGATTGTTTAGGAAGTCCTGGATGTAGTTTATAATCTGACCTTTGAGTCCTATTTTTTTAAGTTTTTGTATTAGCCAATCGTGCCATACCATGTCGAAAGCTTTAGAGAAGTCTAAGAACATGCCTGTGATATATTGTTTCTTTAGTTGTCCTGTCTTAATATCTTGTTCTAGTCGGGCGAGGTTATCTGGGGTTGAGCGGCCAGGAGTGAAACCGCTTTGATCTGGGTTTATGATGTTATTTTGGGTTAAGTAATGTTGTAATCTATTTTTAGCCATTGATTCCATTACTTTACATAAATTTGAAGTTAGGGATATTGGTCTATATGAGTTAGCTTGATTAGCTGGTTTATTAGGTTCAGGGGTTGGTATGACTAGGGCCTGTTTCCAGGGAGTAGGAACCTGTCCGTTTAGGTAGATGAGATTGTATAGTTTGAGTAGTGCCTGGAGTAGTTTTAGGGGGAGTTTTTTAATTATTTGGTAAGAAGTTAGGTCTAATCCTGGGGCTGTGCCCTTTTTCCTGTTCTGGATTACGTAGAGGAGCTCCTCCATTGTGTAGGGTTGATTTATTTCTAGATTGTTATTGTTTGGTTCTTTTGTGGGTTTGTTTTCTGTTTTAAGTTTATCTTGGAATTGTTTACTGAAGTTGGTGTTACTGCTAACGGCCGAAAAGTGGTTGGCGAGATTATTTGCTTTTTGGTCGGGGTTGGTTGAGTTGTCAATGTTAGGGTTTTTTTTATGTCGTTTTAAGCCTCTGATGGCGTGGATTTTGCGCCAGACCATTCTGGCATCTGTACGGTTATTTATACCTTCGCAGAATTTTTTCCAGTCTCTACTTTTGGCTATTTGGACTAGTTTTTGAACCTGGTGGTTTAGTTCGTGGGCTATGTTTAAATATTTGTAGTCGCGTTTTGCTTTATTGAAGGCTGATTTACGTTTTCGTCTAGTCTGTTCTATTTCCTCATTCCACCATGGTACCGTCGGTTTGCCTGTCTTAGATGTTTTGAAGGGGATGGAGGTTTTGGCTGCGTTAATTATATAGTCTGTTAGGTTTTTGCAATAGGTTTCTGGATCATTATTTTCTATTTCGTTTAAGTTAGCTTCGTTGCAAATATCTTGGAATTGGTCCCAGTTAGCTTTATTGTAATGGAATTTTGGTTCTTGGTTTTCTGTTTGGATTGGTACGTTTGTATTTCCTATGGTTATGTTTATGGGGAAGTGGTCACTACCTAGCGGGACGTCGTGCACTTCCCATTGAGTACTTTGGGCTAGATCTGCGGTGCATATGGTTAGGTCGATAGCTGACATTTTTTGGTTTATCTTATCGTACCTCGTGGGTTGGTTGCTATTGAGGAGTACTAGGTCGTTTCTATCCATTCGGAGATTAATTTGCCATGATTATCTATTTTATCATCTATGCTCCATGTAGGATGGTGAGCGTTAAAGTCTCCTAGGAATATAGTAGATTTATCCCTTATTTGGAGTAGTTTGTTTAGATCCTCAGGTTGGACTTTTTGTTCCGCCCAGTGGTAAATATTTATGATGTTTATGTTTCGGTTATTTAATGTGATTTTAATGCCGTTGGCTTCTAGGTTTGGCGTGTCTATTTTTATTTCTTCGTAATTTATATCTTCCCTGATAAATATGATTAGTCCTCCTGCGGCTCTTCTTGTTTTCGGTTTAGCTCTGTCAGTTCTAATTGAGTTGTAGTTAGGTAGTTTGAATTTGGATTTTTTTGAGAATTTGGTTTCCTGTATACAAGCAATGTGAGGGCCTTTATTTAGTTTAAATTTAGTTTTTAGTTCATGGCCGTGGGAGGTGAGTCCGTTGGCGTTCCACTGAAAAATATTTAGTCCTTCGAATATTGGGTTCGGGTGATTGGTGATTTAGTTTTTAGTTTTTATTTTATTCGGTGAGTTCTTTTAGATGGAGGTGAAAGAGGAAGAAGGGAAGATCGGTTAATTTTAGATTGAAATCCCTTCAGACCCGTTGGGGGTTATTAAAGGCCTAATAGTGCACCACGTGATTTATGTCCAGGCCCCCGTGACATGCAGTTGTCATGTGACATGTAATTTACTAATTGAATTGCAAAAACAATTCCGACAGCAATTAACCGCATCCACAACAACAATGCGTGGATGCAAAGAAAGAAACCATTTTAAACCCCTTTCTGTATATTTGTATTTGTATTCCTTTCTGAAACTATCATTCTACAAACAGTTGTGTTCACCGCCCATTGTGATACTTCTACTTAAGAAAATAAAAAAGGATGTTTATTTAGTCATTTGACATGCGTTCATTGTAAACAAAGATTAGTGTGAAAGGATTACTAAGTTTGTCATCCAGTATAATGCACTTCCTCGATTAGCATAATTAGAACAGAGTTTGTAATTAGTTATATCCTGACTCCAGTTAACCAAGGCAGCTACATCAGTTGTGATTTATGAATTTGTGGAATCTTAATAAATAAACGACCGCCTGTCGCAAAAATGCATTCGAACATTGAACACGCACAGTCGCAGATTTTCCTTTCGTACATTTGAGGGTAAACGTGAACGAAGCCGTGCAAGATGCTTTACAACGATTTGTCTTCAGAACACATATTGAGCTCAGGTAACTTTATTAATGATGATATTTTCATTCATTCATAGATATGGCGATCATGAGCACTGACACTATATGTATTCGCAATAGAACATTTGGAAGACTAGACACAAATTGAGTCACAATATGACAACATCAAATCAAAGAATTTGTTTAATGCAACAGATTTAAGGCATTGAAATTGTACATTATTATAAAATACATGAGTGTCGCTACGTCTCATGTCAAAAACATCAATGAATTATTTATAAAAAAAAATAATTTAATATTACTATGACTTTATGGCTAAAATTATGGAGTCTTGCATGTCGAGCCAACAAACTATAGTACATATTATTCACCTTGGAATTTCTGTTTACTGTGCTTGCGGTGGGGTCCACCCAATTCCCAAAATGGACAGTTCCAAATACTACTGCGTAAAATATTAATGCCGATTTGAAGAGAAAATTACCAAATGAATGAATGCAAGTAAAACTTAATCCAGGGAAAAAGAAAACTGTTCAATATCACGTCAAAGTGTGCCCAAGTGCAAAACCTAATCTTAAAATGAAAGGACTTTGGTATTAATATTTCAGTCAGAATTTGACATTGGCGAGTTAAAGAGGTAAGCCTTATGATTAATTGTCTTAAATACCTTTCTGGTGTCCACCGCCGTGAACCATACTCACTCACTCAGATAAATAACCCCTTTTACATAAGTCATGAACAAGCATATATATATATTGCCAATATTTTGCTCCCATGTTTTGGATAATTGTACCAAAGAACAAGAATTAATCCTAGAATGTCTACACATAAATTCATTACTGACGCTGAAACAATGCCGATGAGACGTTAATTTTTACCTCGCCTACTCACTGATTACGGACTATTTGTGGGGCGATAAGAGGTACAAGCCACGAGAAAATGTAGAGTGAGACCAACGTAGCCATTACACCTTTTTACAAGATGGAAAACATCTTTGCTGTTAGTGATTACATATAAAGAAATCTAACCAATTCACAGGCTATACGTTGTAGAACTGAATGCTATGCCAAGTCATTCCTACCTGATACCATTAATAATTGGAATAGTCACCGGAAAAAGAGGATTAATAAACTTGGACAATGTTATATTCAGTTAAGCCATGATACCAGATTTTGTCACTTTAAACTTCCATCGGCTTAAAAAACACATCTCAGATAACACATCATGCATGCTCTTGTGGCTGTCACAATGGTACACTGCATTAATATTTCACATGCCCCAATTACAATATATTAAGAAACGTTTCTATTCTAAAGGTTAAGTGAGTTTCTAATCAGTGGTTTATTGGAAACAATTTGAACAGTGCCTAATTTAGCTATTTTGAAATCGGCCATGTACATCCGACGTTCGGGTGGATTTGCACATATATAATAACTAGTAGTAAGAATTAATACATACATACTTTTAGACATGTATTAAGTATTAAACAGTTAAATAGCTTTTCTTAGGAAACCCCTTTCCATCAACCGCACTGTTGACCTATCTTTTTTGTTCTGTTTTGATGTATTGATGTATTATTTAACACAATATGTATATCTCCCCTTATCCCAATGTTAATAAAAGGAAGCTTGGTGGGGACACTTGGGATATAAGAAATGAATACAGACAATCACCGGGTGTGACCACGTAGACAGGATATCATTCGGGTTTCTCATAATTACTCCATGAGCATGCTGGGTATTGTAGCTTGGGGATATTAAATGTAAGTTTGTTATCAGAGGAGATTGATAGTGAACTTTTAGTACCAGTTAGATATGATATCTATATGACTTCTTTCTGTTTGACAAAGGATTAAGGGTATATGTGTGGGTAATCCTTCCACGCTGATGAACTAAAGTCACTCTACTAGTTCATGTAATCTACGTCAAATAAGATCAGAACACATGCATTATTACAACATACTCAGGATACCAATAACAACGAAATGTACAAATTAACAAACATGATCAATATTATTATTACATGTTAATGCCATGTATGTAAATATAGCTATATAAACATATGTTTAATTTATCAGCTTGTGTGAAGTCGTCCATAAATACAAGAAAACGTATATTTTCCCAAAATTATATTACTCTCAAAAGGGCAATTATATTCATGTTACATTTTTTCAGTCTCTTTTTTAATTCGAATTACGTAACATTTTTGTTACTTTGATTTTATTAGACCCATGTTGTTGTTACAGACCCAGGGATTGACCAGGTTCATTACATGTCATAAAAGTGCCGGGACATAATATGGTGGCAATACATTCTCTAATTAACACCTGTCACAAAGGGACGGGCAATTTGGGTTTGTCCTCAGGGAATGTGTTATGCAATTTGTGTATTCACGAAATAACATTCAACAAATTATGTACATGGTCCTGTGATGTAGGATTGATGCATTCGTACTTCTTGTAAATAAATAAATGAATTGCATTTTTTTCTTAACCGTGTGCGAAATACGCATAATGTCGGAAAGCGCAAGTTAAATACTGACTTCATCCCAAAATAAATCACAAACCCTCTCTTATAATTTGTATATTATTCTATATTTTAATTATGTAAATCACGTTCCTGTCACTTTTAATGTAGAATACGTTAGTCACTCAACCAATTCCATTATTATTTTCCCAAAGATCAAAGATTAAAGCAGTTATCAAGATTTATTTTCCATATCTTTAGAAATACTTAATCTTTACATTGAAACTGCCATCATGATGTATTATTATTATTATTATTATTTTTAATTATTATTATTATTATTATTATTATTATTATTATTATTATTGATGTACATATGGTTTGCACCCAACCATGCGCGTGCCAAATTATACAGCGTCAAGCTTTTAGAGCGCCAACTAAGTTTTCCAAAGTAGAAATTAAGCCAAATGAATATATATCAAGTTTCCTTTTGCTAGAACATATGCATGCTGTTGTGTTTTTTCAAGGTAATCTTCGTTCTCTCATTGATAACAATATTAAAAGAACAAGTATTATAAAATATGATACGGGAATATATTACACACGTTATTTACACATCCGGTTGCTCATAATACAATTTTCCCAAGGACTACCGTTTTACAAAACGCGATTTTCCGCGTTTCCGCCGAGATTTCACATTATAACAATGTATATCTACAATGAAACCGACAGCTCAGAACAAACCAAATTCAACACTTTTAAGAAGTGATAAAATAGTTTTCATCCTCTGTACAATCCACTCTGTTGCCATATGTGCACGATAGCATGTTACAAAACACATCGCGGCCTCCCCGTAAAACGAATCCAAGCTCAAACACTTTCAATACAGAAGTTACCGCCAATGCAATCGCCCCCGACAGCTAATCCTCTCTGTGCATTTGACCATAAAGTCTACTCACATACCAAGCACCGCGCCAGGAAAAGTACCAGACGCCTCAACCGCCTACCCGTCAATATCATTGCAAGGACAGTATGTACTCCCGCTAACAGTGTGGACTACTAATTAAACATTCTAGTAATGTTTCCCGCCACTATATTAGTTTTTTGTAACTTCTGATACTATTTTGCACATACAAAACAATTATAGAGCAATACATAGCAATTATCCTCCTTTACCAACATATACAAAGAAACACAGTGCTCAACACTTCAATTTGCACATATATAATAATTATACACAAATACATAATAATTATCTCCCTTTACCAATATATACAAAGAAAACAAATTTGGATACACCATATATACAAATTTGTATATTTTTGTATATGTCGTATAAACAAACTTGTATATTTTTGTATATATCATCATTCCAATCTTGTATATCCTTTGGAAATATCATCTTTCCAAAGGATATACAAGCTTGTATATATGGATTTTTTTTGCAGTGGTTTGTCCGGACCTGGTGTGGAAATAAACACATAAGTTTGTCAAGTGGGTGTCATTTTGAAAATGGCTTGACATTTTAAATTGTTGACTACATAGCCAGAATCATCTGGTGAAGACTGGAAACTGGACCATTGACAAATACTCCACGATTATGTTTCCAGGTTTGTCCGCACCCTATCCATGCTCTTAGGTTTCACGAAAATGGTGAACATCAAAGGCCTGCATATGAAAGCCGATGGTGTCACTTTGGTAGCATTAATGTAATTTTCGAAATCATAATTACTCCTAAATTCAATTGTTTTCTCGAAATTTAGCGTTTTTTTCTCATTACTTTGAATACTTTCTCGTTATTTTACATTAATCTCAAAAACGCGAAATTTCGATCTTATCTCGTACTTTCGATTATGTTTTCGTTATTTCAAGTTTCTTTCAAATAGAAATATTTGAAACAATTCCAATACATGTTTTATTCACCTGGCGATGTCATTAAGTACTTACAGTTTTTCAATCATACGAAATGAGGAATTATCTACCTCATCTTCGAGTGACGTCCATGGATACTTTACTGTAAATATAACTCTTGAAACCTATGGCTTGTGCCTCAATTTGTGATAGCTAATCATACCTTACAGGAAATAAACAAATGACCTATAATGGATTTTTCACTTTACTGGGTGTATTGTATTGTATGGTAAGTATGGCACTTGAGTCCCTCGAATTGGTCTCACACCCAGACCCTTAATATACAGCTACCCCTAATAGTAGCAGTATGTACAGATTAGGTTAACATGCGCCAGAGAAAGGTAACTTAATGAGAAACAGAACATGAGGCGAATTATCCAAACAAACATGTCATTTTAAAGCCAGGGGCATTGAACCTGTTCTGTATAGAAGGGGTGTGTGCATGGATCTAAAATAGACTGTTACTGTACGAGTTGCTTCCCCTACCTACTTGACAACGAAAGCAAAACACTGGTTACTTACTGGTTGTACAGACTGGAGGACTGCCCGCACACAGTGATAACCTCTCTGTAAGTTGTTCATGTTTAATACTATCATATACTCCCACATTGTCTCCATGTTTAGGGTAGGTCTATCTCTGTCCGCTGCTATCTTAATGTTGTTGTTTAATTTGGAAAGTCTTGGGTAAAAGGCGGTGTACTATTATGGCCCCGCCCTATGTGGATAGAACTGCTTGACACACTCTGATGTCACCTTAAACACATCATTCATTTGTCCATTCTAAACAGTGTGTCTTACATATACCATCCTAACATAGCTTTTGAGGGTGTTTTCATTTTATTTGTATAGTAACCGATCAATACACACGAGAGTGTTGTCAAGAAGATCTATTATTAGCTCACCTGACTTAAACTCCCTATGGAATCTGTTTCAGTAAGTATTTAAGACTGACATTTCTCGGGCATTTATGTTTTGATTTATGTTTTGTGGTGATCTGCGTTTGTCCAGACCTGGTGTGGAAATAAACTAATACGTTTTTCACAATATTTTAGAGTTTGTTAAGTGGCTGTCATTTTTAAAATGACTTGGCATTTTAAATTGGTGACTACATAGCCAGAATCATCTGGTGAAGACTGGAAACCGAACCATTGACAAATACACTAGTTGCGACGGAGGGGAGTCAGCAGTAGGGGAGACATTCACACCGCGCCGACATCAACACTAGCTTGAAGACACTGTTTCGGATGATCCAAAAGTATGGACAGTCCATCACTCTTCTGAGCCAGTCGCCAGAGGCACGCAATTCGCTGTGCAGAGTTGCGCCCCTATGATCCTGGGTTCGATTTACGGTTCGCTCCGATTATGTTTCCAGGATTTTCAGCACCCTATCCGTGCTCTTGGGTTTCACAAAAGTGGTGAACGTCAAAGACCTGCATATGAAAGCCGATGGTGTCACTTCGGTAGCATTAATGTAATTTTCGAAATCGAAATTTCTCATTAATTAAGTTATTTTCACTAAATGTTGTGTTTTTTCTCGTTACTTTGGGGTCGGTCAGGTAGCCTAGTGGTTAGAGAGTTCGCTCATCACGCGGAAGACCCGGGATCGATTCTCGACATGGGTACAATGTGTGAAGTCCATTTCTGGTGTCCCCCACCGTGATATTGCTGGAATATTGCTAAAACATTGCTAAAAGTGGCGTAAAACCATACTCACTCACTCACTCACTCACTCTCATTACATTGAATATTTTCCTGTGATTTCAAATTAATCTCCTAAACGCCAAATTTCGATTCTTATCTCGTACTTTCGATTATTTTAGTTTCTGTCTCGTTATTTCAAGTTTATTTCAAATAGAAATTAAGTCCTAACATTTTTTTTGTCAGAAGAAATAAGGAATTGTCTACCTCATCTTCCATGGATTCTTTACTGTAAATATGACTCTTGAAACCTATGGCTTGTGCCTCAATTTGTGATAGTTATTCATACCTTACAGGAAATAAACAAATGACCTAAAATGGATTTTTCACTTTACTGGGTGTATTGTTTTGTGTGGTAAGTATGGCACTTGAGTCACTCGAATTGGTCTCACACCCAGACCCTTAATATACAGCTACCCCTAATATTAGCATTATGTACAGATTAGGTTAACATGCGCCAGAGAAAGGTAACTTAATGAGAAACAGAACATGAGGCGAATTATCCAAACAAACATGTCATTTTAAAGCCAGGGGTATTGAACCTGTTCTGTATAGAAGAGGTGTGTGCATGGATCTAAAATAGACTGTTACTGTACGAGTTGCTTCCCCTACCTACTTGACAACGAAAGCAAAACACTGGTTACTTACTGGTTGTACAGACTGGAGGACTGCCCGCACACAGTGATAACCTCTCTGTAAGTTGTTCATGTTTAATACTATCATATACTCCCACATTGTCTCCATGTTTAGGGTAGGTCTATCTCTGTCCGCTGCTATCTTAATGTTGTTGTTTAATTTGGAAAGTCTTGGGTAAAAGGCGGTGTACTATTATGGCCCCGCCCTATGTGGATAGAACTGCTTGACACACTCTGATGTCACCTTACACACATCATTCATTGGTCCATTCTAAACAGTGTGTCTTACATATACCATCCTAACATAGCTTGTGAGGGTGTTTTCATTTTATTTGTATAGTAACCGATCAATACACACGAGAGTGTTGTCAAGAAGATCTATTATTAGCTCACCTGACTTAAACTCCCTATGGAATCTGTTTCAGTAAGTATTTAAGACTGACATTTCTCGGGCATTTATGTTTTGATTTATGTTTTGTGGTGATCTGCGTTTGTCCAGACCTGGTGTGGAAATAAACACATACGTTTTTCGCAATATTTTAGAGTTTGTTAAGTGGCTGTCATTTTTAAAATGACTTGGCATTTTAAATTGGTGACTACATAGCCAGAATCATCTGGTGAAGACTGGAAACCGAACCATTGACAAATACACTAGTTGCGACGGAGGGGAGTCAGCAGTAGGGGAGACATTCACACCGCGCCGACATCAACACTAGCTTGAAGACACTGTTTCAGATGATCCAAAAGTATGGACAGTCCATCACTCTTCTGAGCCAGTCGCCAGAGGCACGCAATTCGCTGTGCAGAGTTGCGCCCCTATGATCCTGGGTTCGATTTACGGTTCGCTCCGATTATGTTTCCAGGATTTTCAGCACCCTATCCGTGCTCTTGGGTTTCACAAAAGTGGTGAACGTCAAAGACCTGCATATGAAAGCCGATGGTGTCACTTCGGTAGCATTAATGTAATTTTCGAAATCGAAATTTCTCATTAATTAAGTTATTTTCACGAAATTTAGCGTTTTTTTCTCGTTACTTTGGGGTCGGTCAGGTAGCCTAGTGGTTAGAGAGTTCGCTCATCATGCGGAAGACCCGGGATCGATTCCAAACATGGGTACAATTTGTGAAGTCCATTTCTGGTGTCCCCCGCCGTGATATTGCTGGAATATTGCTAAAACATTGCTAAAAGTGGCGTAAAACCATACTCACTCACTCACTCACTCTCATTACTTTGAATATTTTCCTGTGATTTCAAATTAATCTCCTAAACGCCAATTTTCGATTCTTATCTCGTACTTTCGATTATTTTAGTTTCTGTCTCGTTATTTCAAGTTTATTTCAAATAGAAATTAAGTCCTAACATTTTTTTTGTCGGAAGAAATAAGGAATTATCTACCTCATCTTCCATGGATTCTTTACTGTAAATATGACTCTTGAAACCTATGGCTTGTGCCTCAATTTGTGATAGTTATTCATACCTTACAGGAAATAAACAAATGACCTAAAATGGATTTTTCACTTTACTGGGTGTATTGTTTTGTGTGGTAAGTATGGCACTTGAGTCACTCGAATTGGTCTCACACCCAGACCCTTAATATACAGCTGCCCCTAATATTAGCATTATGTACAGATTAGGTTAACATGCGCCAGAGAAAGGTAACTTAATGAGAAACAGAACATGAGGCGAATTATCCAAACAAACATGTCATTTTAAAGCCAGGGGTATTGAACCTGTTCTGTATAGAAGGGGTGTGAGCATGGATCTAAAATAGACTGTTACTGTACGAGTTGCTTCCCCTACCTACTTGACAACGAAAGCAAAACACTGGTAACTTACTGGTTGTACAGACGGGAGGACTGCCCGCACACAGTGATAATCTCTCTGTAAGTTGTTCATGTTTAACACTATCATATACTCCCACATTGTCTCCATGTTTAGGGTAGGTCTATCTCTGTCCGCTGCTATCTTAATGCTGTTGTTTAATTTGGAAAGTCTTGGGTAAAAGGCGGTGTACTATTGTGGCCCCGCCCTATGTGGATAGAACTGCTTGACACACTCTGATGTCACCTTACACACGTCATTCATTTGTCCATTCTAAACAGTGTGTCTTACATATACCATCCTAACATAGCTTGTGAGGGTGTTTTCATTTTATTTGTATAGTAACCGATCAATACAAACGAGAGTGTTGTCAAGAAGATCTATTATTAGCTCACCTGACTTAAACTCCCTATGGAATCTGTTTCAGTAAGTATTTAAGACTGACATTTCTCGGGCATTTATGTTTTGATTTATGTTTTGTGGTGATCTGCGTTTGTCCAGACCTGGTGTGGAAATAAACAAATACGTTTTTCACAATATTTTAGAGTTTGTTAAGTGGCTGTCATTTTTAAAATGACTTGGCATTTTAAATTGGTGACTACATAGCCAGAATCATCTGGTGAAGACTGGAAACTGAACCATTGACATATACTCTAGTTGCGACGGAGGGGAGTCAGCAGTAGGGGAGACATTCACACCGACATCAACACTAGCTTGAAGACACTGTTTCGGATGATCCAACAGTATGGACAGTCCATCACTCTTCTGAGCCAGTCGCCAGAGGCACCGCAATTCGCTGTGCAGAGTTGCGCCCCTATGATCCTGGATTCGATTTACGGTTCGCTCCGATTATGTTTCCAGGATTTTCAGCACCCTATCCGTGCTCTTGGGTTTCACAAAAGTGGTGAACGTCAAAGACCTGCATATGAAAGCCGATGGTGTCACTTTGGTAGCATTAATGTAATTTTCGAAATCGAAATTTCTCATTAATTAAGTTATTTTCACTAAATGTTGTGTTTTTTCTCGTTACTTTGGGGTCGGTCAGGTAGCCTAGTGGTTAGAGAGTTCGCTCATCACGCGGAAGACCCGGGATCGATTCTCGACATTGGTACAATGTGTGAAGTCCATTTCTGGTGTCCCCCACCGTGATATTGCTGGAATATTGCTAAAACATTGCTAAAAGTGGCGTAAAACCATACTCACTCACTCACTCACTCACTCTCATTACATTGAATATTTTCCTGTGATTTCAAATTAATCTCCTAAACGCCAAATTTCGATTCTTATCTCGTACTTTCGATTATTTTAGTTTCTGTCTCGTTATTTCAAGTTTATTTCAAATAGAAATTAAGTCCTAACATTTTTTTTGTCAGAAGAAATAAGGAATTGTCTACCTCATCTTCCATGGATTCTTTACTGTAAATATGACTCTTGAAACCTATGGCTTGTGCCTCAATTTGTGATAGTTATTTATACCTTACAGGAAATAAACAAATGACCTAAAATGGATTTTTCACTTTACTGGGTGTATTGTTTTGTGTGGTAAGTATGGCACTTGAGTCACTCGAATTGGTCTCACACCCAGACCCTTAATATACAGCTACCCCTAATATTAGCATTATGTACAGATTAGGTTAACATGCGCCAGAGAAAGGTAACTTAATGAGAAACAGAACATGAGGCGAATTATCGAAACAAACATGTCATTTTAAAGCCAGGGGTATTGAACCTGTTCTGTATAGAAGAGGTGTGTGCATGGATCTAAAATAGACTGTTACTGTACGAGTTGCTTCCCCTACCTACTTGACAACGAAAGCAAAACACTGGTTACTTACTGGTTGTACAGACGGGAGGACTGCCCGCACACAGTGATAACCTCTCTGTAAGTTGTTCATGTTTAATACTATCATATACTCCCACATTGTCTCCATGTTTAGGGTAGGTCTATCTCTGTCCGCTGCTATCTTAATGTTGTTGTTTAATTTGGAAAGTCTTGGGTAAAAGGCGGTGTACTATTATGGCCCCGCCCTATGTGGATAGAACTGCTTGACACACTCTGATGTCACCTTACACACATCATTCATTTGTCCATTCTAAACAGTGTGTCTTACATATACCATCCTAACATAGCTTGTGAGGGTGTTTTCATTTTATTTGTATAGTAACCGATCAATACACACGAGAGTGTTGTCAAGAAGATCTATTATTAGCTCACCTGACTTAAACTCCCTATGGAATCTGTTTCAGTAAGTATTTAAGACTGACATTTCTCGGGCATTTATGTTTTGATTTATGTTTTGTGGTGATCTGCGTTTGTCCAGACCTGGTGTGGAAATAAACACATACGTTTTTCGCAATATTTTAGAGTTTGTTAAGTGGCTGTCATTTTTAAAATGACTTGGCATTTTAAATTGGTGACTACATAGCCAGAATCATCTGGTGAAGACTGGAAACCGAACCATTGACAAATACACTAGTTGCGACGGAGGGGAGTCAGCAGTAGGGGAGACATTCACACCGCGCCGACATCAACACTAGCTTGAAGACACTGTTTCGGATGATCCAAAAGTATGGACAGTCCATCACTCTTCTGAGCCAGTCGCCAGAGGCACGCAATTCGCTGTGCAGAGTTGCGCCCCTATGATCCTGGGTTCGATTTACGGTTCGCTCCGATTATGTTTCCAGGATTTTCAGCACCCTATCCGTGCTCTTGGGTTTCACAAAAGTGGTGAACGTCAAAGACCTGCATATGAAAGCCGATGGTGTCACTTCGGTAGCATTAATGTAATTTTCGAAATCGAAATTTCTCATTAATTAAGTTATTTTCACGAAATTTAGCGTTTTTTTCTCGTTACTTTGGGGTCGGTCAGGTAGCCTAGTGGTTAGAGAGTTCGCTCATCATGCGGAAGACCCGGGATCGATTCCAAACATGGGTACAATTTGTGAAGTCCATTTCTGGTGTCCCCCGCCGTGATATTGCTGGAATATTGCTAAAACATTGCTAAAAGTGGCGTAAAACCATACTCACTCACTCACTCACTCTCATTACTTTGAATATTTTCCTGTGATTTCAAATTAATCTCCTAAACGCCAATTTTCGATTCTTATCTCGTACTTTCGATTATTTTAGTTTCTGTCTCGTTATTTCAAGTTTATTTCAAATAGAAATTAAGTCCTAACATTTTTTTTGTCGGAAGAAATAAGGAATTATCTACCTCATCTTCCATGGATTCTTTACTGTAAATATGACTCTTGAAACCTATGGCTTGTGCCTCAATTTGTGATAGTTATTCATACCTTACAGGAAATAAACAAATGACCTAAAATGGATTTTTCACTTTACTGGGTGTATTGTTTTGTGTGGTAAGTATGGCACTTGAGTCACTCGAATTGGTCTCACACCCAGACCCTTAATATACAGCTACCCCTAATATTAGCATTATGTACAGATTAGGTTAACATGCGCCAGAGAAAGGTAACTTAATGAGAAACAGAACATGAGGCGAATTATCCAAACAAACATGTCATTTTAAAGCCAGGGGTATTGAACCTGTTCTGTATAGAAGAGGTGTGAGCATGGATCTAAAATAGACTGTTACTGTACGAGTTGCTTCCCCTACCTACTTGACAACGAAAGCAAAACACTGGTAACTTACTGGTTGTACAGACGGGAGGACTGCCCGCACACAGTGATAATCTCTCTGTAAGTTGTTCATGTTTAACACTATCATATACTCCCACATTGTCTCCATGTTTAGGGTAGGTCTATCTCTGTCCGCTGCTATCTTAATGCTGTTGTTTAATTTGGAAAGTCTTGGGTAAAAGGCGGTGTACTATTGTGGCCCCGCCCTATGTGGATAGAACTGCTTGACACACTCTGATGTCACCTTACACACATCATTCATTTGTCCATTCTAAACAGTGTGTCTTACATATACCATCCTAACATAGCTTGTGAGGGTGTTTTCATTTTATTTGTATAGTAACCGATCAATACAAACGAGAGTGTTGTCAAGAAGATCTATTATTAGCTCACCTGACTTAAACTCCCTATGGAATCTGTTTCAGTAAGTATTTAAGACTGACATTTCTCGGGCATTTATGTTTTGATTTATGTTTTGTGGTGATCTGCGTTTGTCCAGACCTGGTGTGGAAATAAACAAATACGTTTTTCACAATATTTTAGAGTTTGTTAAGTGGCTGTCATTTTTAAAATGACTTGGCATTTTAAATTGGTGACTACATAGCCAGAATCATCTGGTGAAGACTGGAAACCGAACCATTGACATATACTCTAGTTGCGACGGAGGGGAGTCAGCAGTAGGGGAGACATTCACACCGACATCAACACTAGCTTGAAGACACTGTTTCGGATGATCCAACAGTATGGACAGTCCATCACTCTTCTGAGCCAGTCGCCAGAGGCACGCAATTCGCTGTGCAGAGTTGTGCCCCTATGATCCTGGATTCGATTTACGGTTCGCTCCGATTATGTTTCCAGGATTTTCAGCACCCTATCCGTGCTCTTGGGTTTCACAAAAGTGGTGAACGTCAAAGACCTGCATGTGAAAGCCGATGGTGTCACTTTGGTAGCATTAATGTAATTTTCGAAATCGAAATTTCTCATTAATTAAGTTATTTTCACGAAATGTTGTGTTTTTTCTCGTTACTTTGGGGGCGGTCAGGTAGCCTAGTGGTTAGAGAGTTCGCTCATCACGCGGAAGACCCGGGATCGATTCTCGACATGGGTACAATGTGTGAAGTCCATTTCTGGTGTCCCCCGCCGTGATATTGCTGGAATATTGCTAAAACATTGCTAAAAGTGGCGTAAAACCATACTCACTCACTCACTCACTCACTCTCATTGCTTTGAATATTTTCCTGTGATTTCAAATTAATCTCCTAAACGCCAAATTTCGATTCTTATCTCGTACTTTCGATTATTTTAGTTTCTGTCTCGTTATTTCAAGTTTATTTCAAATAGAAATTAAGTCCTAACATTTTGTTTGTCAGAAGAAATAAGGAATTGTCTACCTCATCTTCCATGGATTCTTTACTGTAAATATGACTCTTGAAACCTATGGCTTGTGCCTCAATTTGTGATAGTTATTCATACCTTACAGGAAATAAACAAATGACCTAAAATGGATTTTTCACTTTACTGGGTGTATTGTTTTGTGTGGTAAGTATGGCACTTGAGTCACTCGAATTGGTCTCACACCCAGACCCTTAATATACAGCTACCCCTAATATTAGCATTATGTACAGATTAGGTTAACATGCGCCAGAGAAAGGTAACTTAATGAGAAACAGAACATGAGGCGAATTATCCAAACAAACATGTCATTTTAAAGCCAGGGGTATTGAACCTGTTCTGTATAGAAGAGGTGTGTGCATGGATCTAAAATAGACTGTTACTGTACGAGTTGCTTCCCCTACCTACTTGACAACGAAAGCAAAACACTGGTTACTTACTGGTTGTACAGACGGGAGGACTGCCCGCACACAGTGATAACCTCTCTGTAAGTTGTTCATGTTTAATACTATCATATACTCCCACATTGTCTCCATGTTTAGGGTAGGTCTATCTCTGTCCGCTGCTATCTTAATGTTGTTGTTTAATTTGGAAAGTCTTGGGTAAAAGGCGGTGTACTATTATGGCCCCGCCCTATGTGGATAGAACTGCTTGACACACTCTGATGTCACCTTACACACATCATTCATTTGTCCATTCTAAACAGTGTGTCTTACATATACCATCCTAACATAGCTTGTGAGGGTGTTTTCATTTTATTTGTATAGTAACCGATCAATACACACGAGAGTGTTGTCAAGAAGATCTATTATTAGCTCACCTGACTTAAACTCCCTATGGAATCTGTTTCAGTAAGTATTTAAGACTGACATTTCTCGGGCATTTATGTTTTGATTTATGTTTTGTGGTGATCTGCGTTTGTCCAGACCTGGTGTGGAAATAAACACATACGTTTTTCGCAATATTTTTGAGTTTGTTAAGTGGCTGTCATTTTTAAAATGACTTGGCATTTTAAATTGGTGACTACATAGCCAGAATCATCTGGTGAAGACTGGAAACCGAACCATTGACAAATACACTAGTTGCGACGGAGGGGAGTCAGCAGTAGGGGAGACATTCACACCGCGCCGACATCAACACTAGCTTGAAGACACTGTTTCGGATGATCCAAAAGTATGGACAGTCCATCACTCTTCTGAGCCAGTCGCCAGAGGCACGCAATTCGCTGTGCAGAGTTGCGCCCCTATGATCCTGGGTTCGATTTACGGTTCGCTCCGATTATGTTTCCAGGATTTTCAGCACCCTATCCGTGCTCTTGGGTTTCACAAAAGTGGTGAACGTCAAAGACCTGCATATGAAAGCCGATGGTGTCACTTCGGTAGCATTAATGTAATTTTCGAAATCGAAATTTCTCATTAATTAAGTTATTTTCACGAAATTTAGCGTTTTTTTCTCGTTACTTTGGGGTCGGTCAGGTAGCCTAGTGGTTAGAGAGTTCGCTCATCATGCGGAAGACCCGGGATCGATTCCAAACATGGGTACAATTTGTGAAGTCCATTTCTGGTGTCCCCCGCCGTGATATTGCTGGAATATTGCTAAAACATTGCTAAAAGTGGCGTAAAACCATACTCACTCACTCACTCACTCTCATTACTTTGAATATTTTCCTGTGATTTCAAATTAATCTCCTAAACGCCAATTTTCGATTCTTATCTCGTACTTTCGATTATTTTAGTTTCTGTCTCGTTATTTCAAGTTTATTTCAAATAGAAATTAAGTCCTAACATTTTTTTTGTCGGAAGAAATAAGGAATTATCTACCTCATCTTCCATGGATTCTTTACTGTAAATATGACTCTTGAAACCTATGGCTTGTGCCTCAATTTGTGATAGTTATTCATACCTTACAGGAAATAAACAAATGACCTAAAATGGATTTTTCACTTTACTGGGTGTATTGTTTTGTGTGGTAAGTATGGCACTTGAGTCACTCGAATTGGTCTCACACCCAGACCCTTAATATACAGCTACCCCTAATATTAGCATTATGTACAGATTAGGTTAACATGCGCCAGAGAAAGGTAACTTAATGAGAAACAGAACATGAGGCGAATTATCCAAACAAACATGTCATTTTAAAGCCAGGGGTATTGAACCTGTTCTGTATAGAAGAGGTGTGAGCATGGATCTAAAATAGACTGTTACTGTACGAGTTGCTTCCCCTACCTACTTGACAACGAAAGCAAAACACTGGTAACTTACTGGTTGTACAGACGGGAGGACTGCCCGCACACAGTGATAATCTCTCTGTAAGTTGTTCATGTTTAACACTATCATATACTCCCACATTGTCTCCATGTTTAGGGTAGGTCTATCTCTGTCCGCTGCTATCTTAATGCTGTTGTTTAATTTGGAAAGTCTTGGGTAAAAGGCGGTGTACTATTGTGGCCCCGCCCTATGTGGATAGAACTGCTTGACACACTCTGATGTCACCTTACACACGTCATTCATTTGTCCATTCTAAACAGTGTGTCTTACATATACCATCCTAACATAGCTTGTGAGGGTGTTTTCATTTTATTTGTATAGTAACCGATCAATACAAACGAGAGTGTTGTCAAGAAGATCTATTATTAGCTCACCTGACTTAAACTCCCTATGGAATCTGTTTCAGTAAGTATTTAAGACTGACATTTCTCGGGCATTTATGTTTTGATTTATGTTTTGTGGTGATCTGCGTTTGTCCAGACCTGGTGTGGAAATAAACAAATACGTTTTTCACAATATTTTAGAGTTTGTTAAGTGGCTGTCATTTTTAAAATGACTTGGCATTTTAAATTGGTGACTACATAGCCAGAATCATCTGGTGAAGACTGGAAACCGAACCATTGACATATACTCTAGTTGCGACGGAGGGGAGTCAGCAGTAGGGGAGACATTCACACCGACATCAACACTAGCTTGAAGACACTGTTTCGGATGATCCAACAGTATGGACAGTCCATCACTCTTCTGAGCCAGTCGCCAGAGGCACGCAATTCGCTGTGCAGAGTTGTGCCCCTATGATCCTGGATTCGATTTACGGTTCGCTCCGATTATGTTTCCAGGATTTTCAGCACCCTATCCGTGCTCTTGGGTTTCACAAAAGTGGTGAACGTCAAAGACCTGCATATGAAAGCCGATGGTGTCACTTTGGTAGCATTAATGTAATTTTCGAAATCGAAATTTCTCATTAATTAAGTTATTTTCACGAAATGTTGTGTTTTTTCTCGTTACTTTGGGGTCGGTCAGGTAGCCTAGTGGTTAGAGAGTTCGCTCATCACGCGGAAGACCCGGGATCGATTCTCGACATGGGTACAATGTGTGAAGTCCATTTCTGGTGTCCCCCGCCGTGATATTGCTGGAATATTGCTAAAACATTGCTAAAAGTGGCGTAAAACCATACTCACTCACTCACTCACTCACTCTCATTGCTTTGAATATTTTCCTGTGATTTAAAATTAATCTCCTAAACGCCAAATTTCGATTCTTATCTCGTACTTTCGATTATTTTAGTTTCTGTCTCGTTATTTCAAGTTTATTTCAAATAGAAATTAAGTCCTAACATTTTTTTTGTCAGAAGAAATAAGGAATTGTCTACCTCATCTTCCATGGATTCTTTACTGTAAATATGACTCTTGAAACCTATGGCTTGTGCCTCAATTTGTGATAGTTATTCATACCTTACAGGAAATAAACAAATGACCTAAAATGGATTTTTCACTTTACTGGGTGTATTGTATTGTGTGGTAAGTATGGCACTTGAGTCACTCGAATTGGTCTCACACCCAGACCCTTAATATACAGCTACCCCTAATAGTAGCAGTATGTACAGATTAGGTTAACATGCGCCAGAGAAAGGTAACTTAATGAGAAACAGAACATGAGGCGAATTATCCAAACAAACATGTCATTTTATAGCCAGGGGTATTGAACCTGTTCTGTATAGAAGGGGTGTGTGCATGGATCTAAAATAGACTGTTACTGTACGAGTTGCTTCCCCTACCTACTTGACAACGAAAGCAAAACACTGGTAACTTACTGGTTGTACAGACGGGAGGACTGCCCGCACAAAGTGATAATCTCTCTGTAAGTTGTTCATGTTTAATACTATCATATACTCCCACATTGTCTCCATTTTTAGGGTTGGTCTATCTCTGTCCGCTGCTATCTTAATGTTGTTGTTTAATTTGGAAAGTCTTGGGTAAAAGGCGGTGTACTATTGTGGCCCCTCCCTATGTGGATAGAACTGCTTGACACACTCTGATGTCACCTTACACACATCATTCATTTGTCCATTCTAAACAGTGTGTCTTACATATACCATCCTAACATAGCTTGTGAGGGTGTTTTCATTTTATTTGTATAGTAACCGATCAATACACACGAGAGTGTTGTCAAGAAGATCTATTATTAGCTCACCTGACTTAAACTCCCTATGGAATCTGTTTCAGTAAGTATTTAAGACTGACATTTCTCGGGCATTTATGTTTTGATTTATGTTTTGTGGTGATCTGCGTTTGTCCAGACCTGGTGTGGAAATAAACACATACGTTTTTCACAATATTTTAGAGTTTGTTAAGTGGCTGTCATTTTTAAAATGACTTGGCATTTTAAATTGGTGACTACATAGCCAGAATCATCTGGTGAAGACTGGAAACCGAACCATTGACATATACTCTAGTTGCGACGGAGGGGAGTCAGCAGTAGGGGAGACATTCACACCGACATCAACACTAGCTTGAAGACACTGTTTCGGATGATCCAACAGTATGGACAGTCCATCACTCTTCTGAGCCAGTCGCCAGAGGCACCGCAATTCGCTGTGCAGAGTTGCGCCCCTATGATCCTGGATTCGATTTACGGTTCGCTCGGATTATGTTTCCAGGATTTTCAGCACCCTATCCGTGCTCTTGGGTTTCACAAAAGTGGTGAACGTCAAAGACCTGCATATGAAAGCCGATGGTGTCACTTTGGTAGCATTAATGTAATTTTCGAAATCGAAATTTCTCATTAATTAAGTTATTTTCACTAAATGTTGTGTTTTTTCTCGTTACTTTGGGGGCGCTCAGGTAGCCTAGTGGTTAGAGAGTTCGCTCATCACGCGGAAGACCCGGGATCAATTCCCGACATGGGTACAATGTGTGAAGTCCATTTCTGGTGTCCCCCGCCGTGATATTGCTGGAATATTGCTAAAACATTGCTAAAAGTGGCGTAAAACCATACTCACTCACTCACTCACTCACTCACTCTCATTACATTGAATATTTTCCTGTGATTTCAAATTAATCTCCTAAACGCCAAATTTCGATTCTTATCTCGTACTTTCGATTATTTTAGTTTCTGTCTCGTTATTTCAAGTTTATTTCAAATAGAAATTAAGTCCTAACATTTTTTTTCTCAGAAGAAATAAGGAATTGTCTACCTCATCTTCCATGGATTCTTTACTGTAAATATGACTCTTGAAACCTATGGCTTGTGCCTCAATTTGTGATAGTTATTCATACCTTACAGGAAATAAACAAATGACCTAAAATGGATTTTTCACTTTACTGGGTGTATTGTTTTGTGTGGTAAGTATGGCACTTGAGTCACTCGAATTGGTCTCACACCCAGACCCTTAATATACAGCTACCCCTAATAGTAGCATTATGTACAGATTAGGTTAACATGCGCCAGAGAAAGGTAACTTAATGAGAAACAGAACATGAGGCGAATTATCCAAACAAACATGTCATTTTAAAGCCAGGGGTATTGAACCTGTTCTGTATAGAAGGGGTGTGAGCATGGATCTAAAATAGACCGTTACTGTACGAGTTGCTTCCCCTACCTACTTGACAACGAAAGCAAAACACTGGTAACTTACTGGTTGTACAGACGGGAGGACTGCCCGCACACAGTGATAATCTCTCTGTAAGTTGTTCATGTTTAATACTATCATATACTCCCACATTGTCTCCATTTTTAGGGTAGGTCTATTTCTGTCCGCTGCTATCTTAATGTTGTTGTTTAATTTGGAAAGTCTTGGGTAAAAGGCGGTGTACTATTGTGGCCCCGCCCTATGTGGATAGAACTGCTTGACACACTCTGATGTCACCTTACACACATCATTCATTTGTCCATTCTAAACAGTGTGTCTTACATATACCATCCTAACATAGCTTGTGAGGGTGTTTTCATTTTATTTGTATAGTAACCGATCAATACACACGAGAGTGTTGTCAAGAAGATGTATTATTAGCTCACCTGACTTAAACTCCCTATGGAATCTGTTTCAGTAAGTATTTAAGACTGACATTTCTCGTGCATTTATGTTTTGATTTATGTTTTGTGGTGATCTGCGTTTGTCCAGACCTGGTGTGGAAATAAACACATACGTTTTTCACAATATTTTAGAGTTTGTTAAGTGGCTGTCATTTTTAAAATGACTTGGCATTTTAAATTGGTGACTACATAGCCAGAATCATCTGGTGAAGACTGGAAACCGAACCATTGATATATACTCTAGTTGCGACGGAGGGGAGTCAGCAGTAGGGGAGACATTCACACCGACATCAACACTAGCTTGAAGACACTGTTTCGGATGATCCAACAGTATGGACAGTCCATCACTCTTCTGAGCCAGTCGCCAGAGGCACCGCAATTCGCTGTGCAGAGTTGCGCCCCTATGATCCTGGATTCGATTTACGGTTCGCTCCGATTATGTTTCCAGGATTTTCAGCACCCTATCCGTGCTTTTGGGTTTCACAAAAGTGGTGAACGTCAAAGACCTGCATATGAAAGCCGATGGTGTCACTTTGGTAGCATTAATGTAATTTTCGAAATCGAAATTTCTCATTAATTAAGTTATTTTCACTAAATGTTGTGTTTTTTCTCGTTACTTTGGGGTCGGTCAGGTAGCCTAGTGGTTAGAGAGTTCGCTCATCACGTGGAAGACCCGGGATCGATTCCCGACATGGGTACAATGTGTGAAGTCCATTTCTGGTGTCCCCCGCCGTGATATTGCTGGAATATTGCTAAAACATTGCTAAAAGTGGCGTAAAATCATACTCACTCACTCACTCACTCACTCACTCACTCACTCACTCACTCTCATTACATTGAATATTTTCCTGTGATTTCAAATTAATCTCCTAAACGCCAAATTACGATTCTTATCTCGTACTTTCGATTATTTTAGTTTCTGTCTCGTTATTTCAAGTTTATTTCAAATAGAAATTAAGTCTTAACATTTTTTATCTCAGAAGAAATAAGGAATTGTCTACCTCATCTTCCATGGATTCTTTACTGTAAATATGACTCTTGAAACCTATGGCTTGTGCCTCAATTTGTGATAGTTATTCATACCTTACAGGAAATAAACAAATGACCTAAAATGGATTTTTCACTTTACTGGGTGTATTGTATTGTGTGGTAAGTATGGCACTTGAGTCACTCGAATTGGTCTCACACCCAGACCCTTAATATACAGCTACCCCTAATAGTAGCAGTATGTACAGATTAGGTTAACATGCGCCAGAGAAAGGTAACTTAATGAGAAACAGAACATGAGGCGAATTATCCAAACAAAGATGTCATTTTAAAGCCAGGGGTATTGAACCTGTTCTGTATAGAAGGGGTGTGTGCATGGATCTAAAATGGACTGTTACTGTACGAGTTGCTTCCCCTACCTACTTGACAACGAAAGCAAAATACTGGTTACTTACTGGTTGTACAGACGGGAGGACTGCCCGCACACAGTGATAACCTCTCTGTAAGTTGTTCATGTTTAATACTATCATATACTCCCACATTGTCTCCATTTTTAGGGTAGGTCTATCTCTGTCCGCTGCTATCTTAATGTTGTTGTTTAATTTGGAAAGTCTTGGGTAAAAGGCGGTGTACTATTGTGGCCCCGCCCTATGTGGATAGAACTGCTTGACACACTCTGATGTCACCTTACACACGTCATT
The DNA here is from genome assembly GCF_023055435.1 of Haliotis rufescens. Lineage (NCBI taxonomy): Eukaryota > Metazoa > Mollusca > Gastropoda > Lepetellida > Haliotidae > Haliotis > Haliotis rufescens. The sequence goes on from NW_025964334.1 coordinate 60,361,338, forward strand.
CATTTGTCCATTCTAAACAGTGTGTCTTACATATACCATCCTAACATAGCTTGTGAGGGTGTTTTCATTTTATTTGTATAGTAACCGATCAATACACACGAGAGTGTTGTCAAGAAGATCTATTATTAGCTCACCTGACTTAAACTCCCTATGGAATCTGTTTCAGTAAGTATTTAAGACTGACATTTCTCGTGCATTTATGTTTTAATTTATGTTTTGTGGTGATCTGCGTTTGTCCAGACCTGGTGTGGAAATAAACACATAAGTTTTTCACAATATTTTAGAGTTTGTTAAGTGGCTGTCATTTTTAAAATGACTTGGCATTTTAAATTGGTGACTACATAGCCAGAATCATCTGGTGAAGACTGGAAACCGAACCATTGATATATACTCTAGTTGCGACGGAGGGGAGTCAGCAGTAGGGGAGACATTCACACCGACATCAACACTAGCTTGAAGACACTGTTTCGGATGATCCAACAGTATGGACAGTCCATCACTCTTCTGAGCCAGTCGCCAGAGGCACCGCAATTCGCTGTGCAGAGTTGCGCCCCTATGATCCTGGATTCGATTGACGGTTCGCTCCGATTATGTTTCCAGGATTTTCAGCACCCTATCCGTGCTTTTGGGTTTCACAAAAGTGGTGAACGTCAAAGACCTGCATATGAAAGCCGATGGTGTCACTTTGGTAGCATTAATGTAATTTTCGAAATCGAAATTTCTCATTAATTAAGTTATTTTCACTAAATGTTGTGTTTTTTCTCGTTACTTTGGGGGCGCTCAGGTAGCCTAGTGGTTAGAGAGTTCGCTCATCACGTGGAAGACCCGGGATCGATTCCCGACATGGGTACAATGTGTGAAGTCCATTTCTGGTGTCCCCCGCCGTGATATTGCTGGAATATTGCTAAAACATTGCTAAAAGTGGCGTAAAACCATACTCACTCACTCACTCACTCACTCACTCTCATTACATTGAATATTTTCCTGTGATTTCAAATTAATCTCCTAAACGCCAAATTTCGATTCTTATCTCGTACTTTCGATTATTTTAGTTTCTGTCTCGTTATTTCAAGTTTATTTCAAATAGAAATTAAGTCTTAACATTTTTTATCTCAGAAGAAATAAGGAATTGTCTACCTCATCTTCCATGGATTCTTTACTGTAAATATGACTCTTGAAACCTATGGCTTGTGCCTCAATTTGTGATAGTTATTCATACCTTACAGGAAATAAACAAATGACCTAAAATGGATTTTTCACTTTACTGGGTGTATTGTATTGTGTGGTAAGTATGGCACTTGAGTCACTCGAATTGGTCTCACACCCAGACCCTTAATATACAGCTACCCCTAATAGTAGCAGTATGTACAGATTAGGTTAACATGCGCCAGAGAAAGGTAACTTAATAAGAAACAGAACATGAGGCGAATTATCCAAACAAACATGTCATTTTAAAGCCAGGGGTATTGAACCTGTTCTGTATAGAAGGGGTGTGAGCATGGATCTAAAATAGACTGTTACTGTACGAGTTGCTTCCCCTACCTACTTGACAACGAAAGCAAAACACTGGTTACTTACTGGTTGTACAGACGGGAGGACTGCCCGCACAAAGTGATAATCTCTCTGTAAGTTGTTCATGTTTAATACTATCATATACTCCCACATTGTCTCCATTTTTAGGGTAGGTCTATCTCTGTCCGCTGCTATCTTAATGTTGTTGTTTAATTTGGAAAGTCTTGGGTAAAAGGCGGTGTACTATTGTGGCCCCGCCCTATGTGGATAGAACTGCTTGACACACTCTGATGTCACCTTACACACATCATTCATTTGTCCATTCTAAACAGTGTGTCTTACATATACCATCCTAACATAGCTTGTGAGGGTGTTTTCATTTTATTTGTATAGTAACCGATCAATACACACGAGAGTGTTGTCAAGAAGATCTATTATTAGCTCACCTGACTTAAACTCCCTATGGAATCTGTTTCAGTAAGTATTTAAGACTGACATTTCTCGTGCATTTATGTTTTGATTTATGTTTTGTGGTGATCTGCGTTTGTCCAGACCTGGTGTGGAAATAAACACATAAGTTTTTCACAATATTTTAGAGTTTGTTAAGTGGCTGTCATTTTTAAAATGACTTGGCATTTTAAATTGGTGACTACATAGCCAGAATCATCTGGTGAAGACTGGAAACCGAACCATTGATATATACTCTAGTTGCGACGGAGGGGAGTCAGCAGTAGGGGAGACATTCACGCCGACATCAACACTAGCTTGAAGACACTGTTTCGGATGATCCAACAGTATGGACAGTCCATCACTCTTCTGAGCCAGTCGCCAGAGGCACCGCAATTCGCTGTGCAGAGTTGCGCCCCTATGATCCTGGATTCGATTTACGGTTCGCTCGGATTATGTTTCCAGGATTTTCAGCACCCTATCCGTGCTCTTGGGTTTCACAAAAGTGGTGAACGTCAAAGACCTGCATATGAAAGCCGACGGTGTCACTTTGGTAGCATTAATGTAATTTTCGAAATCGAAATTTCTCATAAATTAAGTTATTTTCACGAAATGTTGTGTTTTTTCTCGTTACTTTGGGGGCGGTCAGGTAGCCTAGTGATAAGAGAGTTCGCTCATGACGCCGAAGACCCGGGTTCGATTCCCGACATGGGTACAATGTGTGAAGTCCATTTCTGGTGTCCCCCGCCGTGATATTGCTGGAATATTGCTAAAATATTGCTAAAAGTGGCGTAAAACCATACTCACTCACTCACTTACTCACTCACTCTCATTACATTGAATATTTTCCTGTGATTTCAAATTAATCTCCTAAACGCCAAATTTCGATTCTTATCTCGTACTTTCGATTATTTTAGTTTCTGTCTCGTTATTTCAAGTTTATTTCAAATAGAAATTAAGTCCTAACATTTTGTTTGTCAGAAGAAATAAGGAATTGTCTACCTCATCTTCCATGGATTCTTTACTGTAAATATGACTCTTGAAACCTATGGCTTGTGCCTCAATTTGTGATAGTTATTCATACCTTACAGGAAATAAACAAATGACCTAAAATGGATTTTTCACTTTACTGGGTGTATTGTATTGTGTGGTAAGTATGGCACTTGAGTCACTCGAATTGGTCTCACACCCAGACCCTTAATATACAGCTACCCCTAATAGTAGCATTATGTACAGATTAGGTTAACATGCGCCAGAGAAAGGTAACTTAATGAGAAACAGAACATGAGGCGAATTATCCAAACAAACATGTCATTTTAAAGCCAGGGGTTTGAAACCTGTTCTGTATAGAAGGGGTGTGTGCATGGATCTAAAATAGACTGTTACTGTACGAGTTGCTTCCCCTACCTACTTGACAACGAAAGCAAAACACTGGTTACTTACTGGTTGTACAGACGGGAGGACTGCCCGCACACAGTGATAACCTCTCTGTAAGTTGTTCATGTTTAATACTATCATATACTCCCACATTGTCTCCATTTTTAGGGTAGGTCTATCTCTGTCCGCTGCTATCTTAATGTTGTTGTTTAATTTGGAAAGTCTTTGGTAAAAGGCAGTGTACTATTGTGGCCCCGCCCTATGTGGATAGAACTGCTTGACACACTCAGATGTCACCTTACACACGTCATTCATTTGTCCATTCTAAACAGTGTGTCTTACATATACCATCCTAACATAGCTTGTGAGGGTGTTTTCATTTTATTTGTATAGTAACCGATCAATACACACGAGAGTGTTGTCAAGAAGACCTATTATTAGCTCACCTGACTTAAACTCCCTATGGAATCTGTTTCAGTAAGTATTTAAGACTGACATTTCTCGGGCATTTATGTTTTGATTTGTGTTTTGTGGTGATCTGCGTTTGTCCAGACCTGGTGTGGAAATAAACACATACGTTTTTCACAATATTTTAGAGTTTGTTAAGTGGCTGTCATTTTTAAAATGACTTGGCATTTTAATTTGGTGACTACATAGCCAGAATCATCTGGTGAAGACTGGAAACCGAACCATTGACAAATACTCTAGTTGCGACGGAGGGGAGTCAGCAGTAGGGGAAACATTCACACCGACATGAACACTAGCTTGAAGACACTGTTTCGGATAATCCAACAGTATGGACAGTCCATCACTCTTCTGAGCCAGTCGCCAGAGGCACCGCAATTCGCTGTGCAGAGTTGCGCCCCTATGATCCTGGATTCGATTTACGGTTCGCTCGGATTATGTTTCCAGGATTTTCAGCACCCTATCCGTGCTCTTGGGTTTCACAAAAGTGGTGAACGTCAAAGACCTGCATATGAAAGCCGACGGTGTCACTTTGGTAGCATTAATGTAATTTTCGAAATCGAAATTTCTCATAAATTAAGTTATTTTCACGAAAAGTTGTGTTTTTTCTCGTTACTTTGGGGGCGCTCAGGTAGCCTAGTGATTAGAGAGTTCGCTCATCACGCCGAAGACCCGGGTTCGATTCCCGACATGGGTACAATGTGTGAAGTCCATTTCTGGTGTCCCTCGCCGTGATATTGCTGGAAGATTGCTAAAATATTGCTAAAAGTGGCGTTAAACCATACTCACTCACTCACTCACTCACTCTTATTACTTTGAATATTTTCCTTTGATTTCAAATTAATCTCCTAAACGCCAAATTTCGATTCTTATCTCGTACTTTCGATTATTTTAGTTTCTGTCTCGTTATTTCAAGTTTATTTCAAATAGAAATTAAGTCCTAACATTGTTTTGTCGGAAGAAATAAGGAATTGTCTACCTCATCTTCCATGGATTCTTTACTGTAAATATGACTCTTGAAACCTATGGCTTGTGCCTCAATTTGTGGTAGTTATTCATACCTTACAGGAAATAAACAAATGACCTAAAATGGATTTTTCACTTTACTGGGTGTATTGTATTGTGTGGTAAGTATGGCACTTGAGTCACTCGAATTGGTCTCACACCCAGACCCTTAATATACAGCTACCCCTAATAGTAGCAGTATGTACAGATTAGGTTAACATGCGCCAGAGAAAGGTAACTTAATAAGAAACAGAACATGAGGCGAATTATCCAAACAAACATGTCATTTTAAAGCCAGGGGTATTGAACCTGTTCTGTATAGAAGGGGTGTGTGCATGGATCTAAAATAGACTGTTACTGTACGAGTTGCTTCCCCTACCTACTTGACAACGAAAGCAAAACACTGGTTACTTACTGGTTGTACAGACGGGAGGACTGCCCGCACAAAGTGATAATCTCTCTGTAAGTTGTTCATGTTTAATACTATCATATACTCCCACATTGTCTCCATTTTTAGGGTAGGTCTATCTCTGTCCGCTGCTATCTTAATGTTGTTGTTTAATTTGGAAAGTCTTGGGTAAAAGGCGGTGTACTATTGTGGCCCCGCCCTATGTGGATAGAACTGCTTGACACACTCTGATGTCACCTTACACACATCATTCATTTGTCCATTCTAAACAGTGTGTCTTACATATACCATCCTAACATAGCTTGTGAGGGTGTTTTCATTTTATTTGTATAGTAACCGATCAATACACACGAGAGTGTTGTCAAGAAGATCTGTTATTAGCTCACCTGACTTAAACTCCCTATGGAATCTGTTTCAGTAAGTATTTAAGACTGACATTTCTCGTGCATTTATGTTTTAATTTATGTTTTGTGGTGATCTGCGTTTGTCCAGACCTGGTGTGGAAATAAACACATAAGTATTTCACAATATTTTAGAGTTTGTTAAGTGGCTGTCATTTTTAAAATGACTTGGCATTTTAAATTGGTGACTACATAGCCAGAATCATCTGGTGAAGACTGGAAAGCGAACCATTGACAAATACTCTAGTTGCGACGGAGGGGAGTCAGCAGTAGGGGAGACATTCACACCGACATCAACACTAGCTTGAAGACACTGTTTCGGATGATCCAACAGTATGGACAGTCCATCACTCTTCTGAGCCAGTCGCCAGAGGCACCGCAATTCGCTGTGCAGAGTTGCGCCCCTATGATCCTGGATTCGATTTACGGTTCGCTCGGATTATGTTTCCAGGATTTTCAGCACCCTATCCGTGCTCTTGGGTTTCACAAAAGTGGTGAACGTCAAAGACCTGCATATGAAAGCCGACGGTGTCACTTTGGTAGCATTAATGTAATTTTCGAAATCGAAATTTCTCATAAATTAAGTTATTTACACGAAATGTTGTGTTTTTTCTCGTTACTTTGGGGGCGCTCAGGTAGCCTAGTGATTAGAGAGTTCGCTCATGACGCCGAAGACCCGGGTTCGATTCCCGACATGGGTACAATGTGTGAAGTCCATTTCTGGTGTCCCTCGCCGTGATATTGCTGGAAGATTGCTAAAATATTGCTAAAAGTGGCGTTAAACCATACTCACTCACTCACTCACTCACTCTTATTACTTTGAATATTTTCCTTTGATTTCAAATTAATCTCCTAAACGCCAAATTTCGATTCTTATCTCGTACTTTCGATTATTTTAGTTTCTGTCTCGTTATTTCAAGTTTATTTCAAATAGAAATTAAGTCCTAACATTGTTTTGTCGGAAGAAATAAGGAATTGTCTACCTCATCTTCCATGGATTCTTTACTGTAAATATGACTCTTGAAACCTATGGCTTGTGCCTCAATTTGTGGTAGTTATTCATACCTAACAGGAAATAAACAAATGACCTAAAATGGATTTTTCACTTTACTGGGTGTATTGTATTGTGTGGTAAGTATGGCACTTGAGTCACTCGAATTGGTCTCACACCCAGACCCTTAATATACAGCTACCCCTAATAGTAGCAGTATGTACAGATTAGGTTAACATGCGCCAGAGAAAGGTAACTTAATAAGAAACAGAACATGAGGCGAATTATCCAAACAAACATGTCATTTTAAAGCCAGGGGTATTGAACCTGTTCTGTATAGAAGGGGTGTGTGCATGGATCTAAAATAGACTGTTACTGTACGAGTTGCTTCCCCTACCTACTTGACAACGAAAGCAAAACACTGGTTACTTACTGGTTGTACAGACGGGAGGACTGCCCGCACAAAGTGATAATCTCTCTGTAAGTTGTTCATGTTTAATACTATCATATACTCCCACATTGTCTCCATTTTTAGGGTAGGTCTATCTCTGTCCGCTGCTATCTTAATGTTGTTGTTTAATTTGGAAAGTCTTGGGTAAAAGGCGGTGTACTATTGTGGCCCCGCCCTATGTGGATAGAACTGCTTGACACACTCTGATGTCACCTTACACACATCATTCATTTGTCCATTCTAAACAGTGTGTCTTACATATACCATCCTAACATAGCTTGTGAGGGTGTTTTCATTTTATTTGTATAGTAACCGATCAATACACACGAGAGTGTTGTCAAGAAGATCTGTTATTAGCTCACCTGACTTAAACTCCCTATGGAATCTGTTTCAGTAAGTATTTAAGACTGACATTTCTCGTGCATTTATGTTTTAATTTATGTTTTGTGGTGATCTGCGTTTGTCCAGACCTGGTGTGGAAATAAACACATAAGTATTTCACAATATTTTAGAGTTTGTTAAGTGGCTGTCATTTTTAAAATGACTTGGCATTTTAAATTGGTGACTACATAGCCAGAATCATCTGGTGAAGACTGGAAAGCGAACCATTGACAAATACTCTAGTTGCGACGGAGGGGAGTCAGCAGTAGGGGAGACATTCACACCGACATCAACACTAGCTTGAAGACACTGTTTCGGATGATCCAACAGTATGGACAGTCCATCACTCTTCTGAGCCAGTCGCCAGAGGCACCGCAATTCGCTGTGCAGAGTTGCGCCCCTATGATCCTGGATTCGATTTACGGTTCGCTCGGATTATGTTTCCAGGATTTTCAGCACCCTATCCGTGCTCTTGGGTTTCACAAAAGTGGTGAACGTCAAAGACCTGCATATGAAAGCCGACGGTGTCACTTTGGTAGCATTAATGTAATTTTCGAAATCGAAATTTCTCATAAATTAAGTTATTTTCACGAAATGTTGTGTTTTTTCTCGTTACTTTGGGGGCGCTCAGGTAGCCTAGTGATTAGAGAGTTCGCTCATGACGCCGAAGACCCGGGTTCGATTCCCGACATGGGTACAATGTGTGAAGTCCATTTCTGGTGTCCCTCGCCGTGATATTGCTGGAAGATTGCTAAAATATTGCTAAAAGTGGCGTTAAACCATACTCACTCACTCACTCACTCACTCTTATTACTTTGAATATTTTCCTTTGATTTCAAATTAATCTCCTAAACGCCAAATTTCGATTCTTATCTCGTACTTTCGATTATTTTAGTTTCTGTCTCGTTATTTCAAGTTTATTTCAAATAGAAATTAAGTCCTAACATTGTTTTGTCGGAAGAAATAAGGAATTGTCTACCTCATCTTCCATGGATTCTTTACTGTAAATATGACTCTTGAAACCTATGGCTTGTGCCTCAATTTGTGGTAGTTATTCATACCTAACAGGAAATAAACAAATGACCTAAAATGGATTTTTCACTTTACTGGGTGTATTGTATTGTGTGGTAAGTATGGCACTTGAGTCACTCGAATTGGTCTCACACCCAGACCCTTAATATACAGCTACCCCTAATAGTAGCAGTATGTACAGATTAGGTTAACATGCGCCAGAGAAAGGTAACTTAATAAGAAACAGAACATGAGGCGAATTATCCAAACAAACATGTCATTTTAAAGCCAGGGGTATTGAACCTGTTCTGTATAGAAGGGGTGTGTGCATGGATCTAAAATAGACTGTTACTGTACGAGTTGCTTCCCCTACCTACTTGACAACGAAAGCAAAACACTGGTTACTTACTGGTTGTACAGACGGGAGGACTGCCCGCACAAAGTGATAATCTCTCTGTAAGTTGTTCATGTTTAATACTATCATATACTCCCACATTGTCTCCATTTTTAGGGTAGGTCTATCTCTGTCCGCTGCTATCTTAATGTTGTTGTTTAATTTGGAAAGTCTTGGGTAAAAGGCGGTGTACTATTGTGGCCCCGCCCTATGTGGATAGAACTGCTTGACACACTCTGATGTCACCTTACACACATCATTCATTTGTCCATTCTAAACAGTGTGTCTTACATATACCATCCTAACATAGCTTGTGAGGGTGTTTTCATTTTATTTGTATAGTAACCGATCAATACACACGAGAGTGTTGTCAAGAAGATCTGTTATTAGCTCACCTGACTTAAACTCCCTATGGAATCTGTTTCAGTAAGTATTTAAGACTGACATTTCTCGTGCATTTATGTTTTAATTTATGTTTTGTGGTGATCTGCGTTTGTCCAGACCTGGTGTGGAAATAAACACATGAGTATTTCACAATATTTTAGAGTTTGTTAAGTGGCTGTCATTTTTAAAATGACTTGGCATTTTAAATTGGTGACTACATAGCCAGAATCATCTGGTGAAGACTGGAAAGCGAACCATTGACAAATACTCTAGTTGCGACGGAGGGGAGTCAGCAGTAGGGGAGACATTCACACCGACATCAACACTAGCTTGAAGACACTGTTTCGGATGATCCAAAAGTATGGACAGTCCATCACTCTTCTGAGCCAGTCGCCAGAGGCACCGCAATTCGCTGTGCAGAGTTGCGCCCCTATGATCCTGGATTCGATTTACGGTTCGCTCGGATTATGTTTCCAGGATTTTCAGCACCCTATCCGTGCTCTTGGGTTTCACAAAAGTGGTGAACGTCAAAGACCTGCATATGAAAGCCGACGGTGTCACTTTGGTAGCATTAATGTAATTTTCGAAATCGAAATTTCTCATAAATTAAGTTATTTTCACGAAATGTTGTGTTTTTTCTCGTTACTTTGGGGGCGCTCAGGTAGCCTAGTGATTAGAGAGTTCGCTCATCACGCCGAAGACCCGGGTTCGATTCCCGACATGGGTACAATGTGTGAAGTCCATTTCTGGTGTCCCCCGCCGTGATATTGCTGGAATATTGCTAAAATATTGCTAAAAGTGGCGTAAAACCATACTCACTCACTCACTCACTCACTCACTCACTCTCATTACTTTGAATATTTTCCTGTGATTTCAAATTAATCTCCTAAACGCCAAATTTCGATTCTTATCTCGTACTTTCAATTAATTTAGTTTCTGTCTCGTTATTTCAAGTTTATTTCAAATAGAAATTAAGTCCTAACATTTTTTTTGTCGGAAGAAATAAGGAATTGTCTACCTCATCTTCCATGGATTCTTTACTGTAAATATGACTCTTGAAACCTATGGCTTGTGCCTCAATTTGTGATAGTTATTCATACCTTACAGGAAATAAACAAATGACCTAAAATGGATTTTTCACTTTACTGGGTGTATTGTATTGTGTGGTAAGTATGGCACTTGAGTCACTCGAATTGGTCTCACACCCAGACCCTTAATATACAGCTACCCCTAATAGTAGCAGTATGTACAGATTAGGTTAACATGCGCCAGAGAAAGGTAACTTAATGAGAAACAGAACATGAGGCGAATTATCCAAACAAACATGTCATTTTAAAGCCAGGGGTTTTGAACCTGTTCTGTATAGAAGGGGTGTGTGCATGGATCTAAAATAGACTGTTACTGTACGAGTTGCTTCCCCTACCTACTTGACAACGAAAGCAAAACACTGGTTACTTACTGGTTGTACAGACGGGAGGACCGCCCGCACAAAGTGATAATCTCTCTGTAAGTTGTTCATGTTTAATACTATCATATACTCCCACATTGTCTCCATTTTTAGGGTAGGTCTATCTCTGTCCGCTGCTATCTTAATGTTGTTGTTTAATTTGGAAAGTCTTGGGTATACGGCGGTGTACTATTGTGGCCCCGCCCTATGTGGATAGAACTGCTTGACACACTCTGATGTCACCTTACACACGTCATTCCTTTGAAAATGTCCGTTCTTAACAGTGTGTCTCCATTTATCATCCTAACACAAATTTCAAAGAGATGTTCACTATGTTTATGAAGTCACCGATCAATATACACGAGGCATAGGAACTCGATTATAGCGTGTACATAGCACAATATATTCGTATAACTGCAGTGGTTTTGTGAATAAATCACGCAAGGCAAGTAGATATTCAGATGCCATTTTTTTAATAGATTATATGAACGGAGGCCTGTGGAAATAATACACAAAGTTAAAATATGCAAAATACATACCAATACAAATGAAACATTCCCTTATAACAAATATTAGGATCTGATATTATCCCATTGATAGTCTCTCTGTAAGTTGTTCATGTTAAAATACTATCATATACTTCGAAAGTCTTGGGTATACGGCGGTGTACTATTGTGGCCTCGCCCTATGTGGATAAAACTAGTTCACACATTCTGATGTCACCTTACGTCATTCATTTCAAAGTGATCTTTCTAAACAGTGTGTCTTTCATACACCACCCTAACACAGCTTGAAACGATAGTGCAAACGGAATGCTCACTTGGTTCGTGTGGTGCCCAGAGTAAATGTTCTGGCTGTCCCGTTCCATGACTCTTATGAGTCAACCCCTTCACTGTGCGATGCGTGTGGCTAGCTTGTGTCTGTGCCTGCAATTCCCATGGTGGCCGCAAACCACTGGATGTTGCAGAGTGAGCCATATATTGCTTTATGTGCTTATCTTGTTTTCAATTGAGCTGATGCCATGGCTTGCTTGTCTGGCATCCTGAGACGACATCGTCTGGTAACATATTCTCCTCAGAAACCACAGTACCAATGACGCTTCAAGTTCACATGATTCTTCTGAATGATAATGATGCCTGAATTTGTTCAAGAGATTTGAATCCGTTGTTCAATATTGATGTTATATTACTCGGACATTATTGTTAAAAAAGTAATTTGGTAGAAGTGTGTAGTTAGATGTGTGTCTCTTACAGTAGCGTTAATAAGTACAACACTGTGTAAGCCATATATGTTGCCCGCTCCTTATTGTTCTAAATGTCATGTAATTTAATACATGTATAGTTGGTAGTGGGGCCCAACGTGTATATGTTATGTCAACTGCTATAGTTGATATTTTCATATTTGCACTTTGACCATTTTGTTAAATTCTTTTACAATGCATTTCATTGCACTGTAAACATATTCACAGAAACATCTTGATGTTACCCCATATTGGTAATCACATGGAAAAGGGATTGTTTATGGCTTTTTCTCAGCTATTTAAACATCTAATTTAATTTGGTACATCTGTTGTGTAGTGTTTAATATGTATGTCTCTGTTATTTCGTAAAATACGAAAAATAATAATTGACCACTTTGACCATATGGAAAGCAAATAACGATTTGACTTCATATCCAGGTGAGCTACAGTGGCGTGGCAGAGAGTTCTCAATCTTTATACACCAATACCAAATGGCCACGTGTAGGACTGTCCTACAGATGAACGTTGTACACATGTAGACGTTTTTGTTGTAGAATGATGAGTTTGATGACATCTTAGATTAAAGACACTGGTGGATGACAGGAAAGAATGAAGAATGTTCAGAGATATAAAATAGAACAATATACTTAGTCACTGAATATCAATGGGATGGAGAAACGTAAAGGACAGACGGATGAAAGTCACACAGAGCATGGAGGATGTACACCACCAAAGCGCAGGGTGAAACACAATGACGATGACACGGCACCAGATGGGGAAAACAAGGAACTTGCAGGTACTGCCACAGACAACCCGCAAGAAACGACCGAAGAAGCAGGCAGCACTGTGGAGAATACAGAAAATATAGACATTGAACATGTAGATGAAGGTATGTATGCCTAATAGACAAAATATATTTTGGTGATATTCAACTCTCTTGCCTCAGGCAGATGATTTCAGAAGGAGCTGAAACTATGTGAAAATTAAGAAAACGAGCCAATATAAAATAAAAGTATTGCAAATCAGTCTTCAGATCCATGTCTGGCAACTTGTAATGCATGATGGCTCCTGTAATCTGAGTATCTGTTCCAACTGTCACCAAATGTTTACAACCTACATGTTAATGACTATTTATGTTTGGTAAATGGCTTAGAAAAGGACACACCACATGTATGAGATGCTATGGCCTGCTGTCTGTTGTCCTCAAATTTACTCTTCACATTTTCTTACATCTCACAGAACTAAAGAAATTGTGCAGCCTGTCAATATGAGTTTTGGACTATCACTGGTATCTTTTCAAACAAGGAGCTGATGCTTTAAAGTCAAAAACATTCTCAAACAAAAATCAGTTTGTGTAACCCAGCGTCAAAAACCTATTTCATAGTTATATTAAAATAATCGAGTCTTATATTTCATATTTTAACAAAATAAACACCTTCAATAATTTGTTTCAAAAGCAATATTCAATTTTTGATGCATTAAACGATTAACCTTTGCCAGACCGAACATCTCACAACCAAGATGTTTTGCAACCACCGCAGTTGTTTCCCCTTTCAACAGTTAGAGTTTATCCAGATTTAAGTCAATCATTTTGGCCTATAATTATTTGTTTGTTTTTTTAACTTGAAGACTTCAATTATTTAAACATACTACGTTTAAACTTGAATGTATTAAGTGAAGTACCTAGATCTATGTATTTATATTTTTTTCTCAGCTATTTTGATTTCTTATAGGGAGCAGACAAAATGATGAAGATAAAGATGGTGGGCACCAATCAACCTTATTAGGAATGTTTTTCAAAAACAATATTCTTTATTTTCAATAATGATTTACATTTATGCATCTTAAAATATTTTTGGTATTTTGGATAGGATGGAATCATCTCAAAATTAATTTCATATTATCATTTTCAGGTAAAAACTCAGGCTGATTTTTTTCAGAATTATCAGACAATACAGAGGATTAAAGGAATTTGAATTATGTTTGTCTCACGTACATGTATATTCTTTTAACCAAAGAGGTTTTCTTATTATTTACCATGTTTATTGAAAAAACAGTTCTTTAATAATGCAACTGTTGTATTATCATAGACGATAAAGAACCCCAATATGCATAGCTAGCTTAATTATAAAGATAATTATTCAGCATTTCTTTGGATGATAAGCTGGACATATGGAGAAAAAAGAAATGTTATTTTCCTGGATTATTCTCCCATTACAAGGTTTACAGTGGTTTATTTTTTTCACACAATCTTATTGGCTGCCTGAGAGTGGAAAGCTGTGTCACTATTTTAATCACAGACCTTAATTTATTCTAATGTGTAATGTGTAAATTTTCAGAACTTGGTAAGTAAAGAAAAACTCAAATTTATGGATGATGAAGAAACGACCAACAAGAGGTGATCTTATAACATTTACCATTAACCTAATTTCTTAACATAAGCAATGACAAATTTAAAATTAAATTCTTTTTACAAAAAAATCACATATGAACAGGTCACTAAATATATATTTATTATGAGTCTTGTTTTCATGATAATAAACATGTTAAATTTTAAATACCTATTATCAGTAATTCTTAATTTATAATCTGATAAAACAAAAAGAAAGAACAAAAGTTTGGATGTAACTGTAGCAGTAAAATAACAACGTAATATTACAAGGGTATTAAAATGTTTGTATAGTTATTGAAATGATAATTTATTGTTTGCATATATCCTATGTACTTATGTTTCACACACAATAAAGTATTGTCCTTGTCAAATTCACATTGAGTCATACTCAAATATGGGAAAAGTAGATAACTCATTTAACATAAGTAACATTTTTTTGTGATATGATGTTAAATATTATGGTCAAAAGAAACATTATCCACTGAATTAGTAAATAATTTCTTTTTGCTCACCATGTTCAGGAACAAAAAAATAAATATAAAAAAGACAACATATGAAGTCATCATAATTTTACATATTAGATTATTCACTGTAAAGTTCATTTTGAAGACGAAAATTCGTTCAAAAATATTGCAATTCATTGATGGAGTTGAGGAGATTTACCTAGCAGTAATCAGCTGATCAGTTGCCTGAGTTAATAGAATCTTGCCTGATCAATCCTGCTGACAGTTCCTATGGCCCTTGTTTTCTGTTAACATTATGTTACAAAAAAGACAATATTTAATTTCTTCATATTGGGGTTTATTACATTAGTTTCTAACGGACAAATAAACGAATAATGTATTTACATACACTCAAAAGGTGAACCTATCACTGCCTATTTAGTGTTGTGCATTGAGATTGATAGTCACGGCAAGACGAATGTAAATAAAGTTAGGGGCCGAGTAATCCAAAGCCATCAACAAATATCAAATCACATTAATAATTCTGAAAACGTTCCTCCCATCAACTTTTAATTGTTAACAAAAAACATAACATGAAGGCTAACAAGTGGCTTGCCTGTCACGGAAAACTCGTGTGAGTTGCCTTCGCTAGATCCATTTTGCCTGTTTATGGTACAGTTGTCTTACTGAACATATTCAAAATCGAGGCTGGGGGTATCCTGAGTGGTTACTAAACACGGGAAATCTTCAACTACGAGCTCGACTTTTTATGGCGTATTGTTATGGGAGAAAAAAGATTAACCACTGTGTTCGGTTGTTACCGAAATATCTACACACTCGTGATTAATCTACCACGATTAGAACTCGACAAAGCGTCGTTCTAATCGTGGCAGATTAATCACTTGTGTGTATATTTTTTGGTAACAACCGAACACAGTGGTTAATCCTCTATGGCATCATCACAACCTCACAACGTCACTTAACCATTCCAAACTACTTAACATTGCGTACAACAAGTCCGCACTGAAAAACGCAAATTAATCATGTAATTACACTGTAGTGGTTGTAAAAAGAGTTCATTATATATCTGAACTTAAGTTTGTATTCTATTTTATTAATTTTATTCAAAATTTCATTCAATATTGTTTCAGCTCATTTCGGCGAAATTATATTTGAAGTGATCAGGAGATCGCACAACTAACCGTTATTTACAGCAACCACGGTCATGTTACCGCTATTGACGCCTTGAAACAAACTTTAGTGGATAGAGAATGGATATATATATCATAAATGCAATACATTGACTTGCTGAAAGTCATATTTGTTGTAGTTTGACTATTATATGTCAACAAAAGGTTTTAGCTATCGCGGGCGCGGGAGCATCGACGGTGATTGGTCAAATCGTTCCATACAAAAAACATATCCGGGAATAGCGATCAGCTGTACCAAAGTGCTACGCTTTATGGTTAATAATTTATATCACATATATATAGATAATAGTAAAGCTGCAACTAAAATAACATGATATTGGAATAAATTATTCCTGATAAAATATAGTTTCAGATACAATTCTTCTGCTCATGTATCAAAACAAATTATATTATTTCGTATTTTTTTATCGTATCACCGGTAGATTCCGAGAAACATGTGTACAGCTGGTTGCTACTTCCGGCTTAGTTTTTGAGAAAATACGCACGGTAATCTTAATCATATAAAAACAATGCAAGTTAGATATACAATTTAATCGGTAAATCATCATGTCCTGTGATGTTTTATCTCAAATTTCAAATTTTTATTGACCAAGTTCATTATAGTATGTTCGTTTCCCTGGATTCGCTGAAGGGATATGATGTCATTTTATTCTGCAAAAGACAATACGTTTTTTTTAGCATATGTAGGGATTTTGTATGCACTGATGACATGCTTCACGATCATTATGAATGCTGACCCATGGGGCTTTTGTTACAAAGCATGGTAAAACAGTTACATCTCTATTTTCTGAGGTTCAGGAAAATTTGTCAAACATGAAAACAAATGTCATCTGAAGTTTACTGAGAAACCAAATTTGTGAAATCATAACGTTTTTGTAAATTGTTTTGGTGAGACATTTAGGCAGGAATTTGGCCTATGGCCACCATTTGTGTTCCCCTTTTGCTGATCTGTTTCTTCATGCATATAAATCGGAAATTTCTCCTCAGATTGGCAAAGTCAAAACAAAGTAAATTGGCAAAGAGGCTTTTTATCTTCAGGTATATTGATGATCGGATATCGTTCAATAACCATCAAATAGCCAATTTCCTTTTACTGATTAATCCCCCAAAATAGAAATATAAGGGACCCATAAAACCATATCATTTATTTCATATTTAGATCTATGCATAAAGATAAAGAGTAACAAAATGGAGTGAGTGAGTATGGTTTTACGCCGCTTTTAGCAATAATCGAGCAATATCACAGCGGGGGACATCAGATATAGGCTTCACACATTGTACCCATGTCGGGAATCGAACCCGGGTCTTCGGCGTGACGAGCGAACGCCTTAACCACTAGGCTACCCGACCGCCCCTGTGACATAATGGAAAACTTCAACTTTGCCTTAATGTCCAGCAATATTCCAGCCTTGCTGTCTACATTACACAAGCTTTAAGGTACAATCGAAGATTTTAAAGAGCATAAAATGACTCTTGCTCAGAAGTTACAAGGTTACAACATTCAAGGCCTCAGTAAAGCTTTCAAAAGGTTTTATGGTAGACGTGTGGAGGACATTTCCAAATTTGACGCATCAGTGACAAAAATTATGTCCAATGCAATTCGATATTTGGTAAGGTAAGGTAAGGTAAGGTAAGGTAAGGTAAGGTAAGGTAAGGTAAGGTAAGGTAAGGTAAGGTAAGGTAAGGTAAGGTAAGGTAAGGTAAGGTAAGGTAAGGTAAGGCAAGGCAGAGATAGCCATAACCCTACATAACCTTCATGCAAGATTCATCGGACCTTAGAACAAAGCTTTAATAAGCTCTGCTCCGATTCAGCGTGGCCACTTATGAACAAACATAACAAGACAGTTATCTTTAACGAAAATACAATAATTAACATGAACGTTCATTGTTTTGTCTCTTCATGAAAGTTGTCAGTTTTCACTGGAGCATCTATGAAAGCTTCTGTCATATCTTCTCTGTTTCATATGACAGCCCAAGGTGCCTGGAATCGGAATGTTGGTTCACCTCAGACCACCTAGGGGGAAGAGAAGGATGTGAAGACAGTGATAGGAATGGCTGGAGGCACAGCCACCAAATGCAACATTGTAGGACAAGGAAACATATTTGGTAAGTCATGAGCGAATACTATATCCATTCTTGCTGGATACTATATTCGATAAACAAGTCGCCTGTTTGGAATTTCGTCAACTAATGGTAATATAAGCGCAAAGTCAACTTCAAAAGACAAACACCACCTTTCTTTAAACCCAACAACGCCTGTATCCCCACTGTGAAATAAACATGTTTCAGTTCCTTGTTCTATCTGAATTTTCACTGTACGCCCCTGTACTAAAGCGGTGAAACTCGAAAAAACTGAGTCTGATAGGTGTCAGTGACACTGACAGGAGGGGCAAGGGCAAAATAAGAAAAGATGCCCGTCATGTACACACAATATTTTATGCCAGCGATCAATACCAAAAGCTATTCTCATTGTTGGATGTTTTAAATCACAATGTCGGAAGTCATTCACACTTTCACAGAGATTTGTAACTGAAATGTTCAGATTGAGTGATCGAAATTGGGAATATATTAATTCAAATTTGGGATTTTTTCAACGACATTCGCCGTTTATTGTAAAATATTGACACAATTGACAACCCCCTACTAGTCAGGCTGGAGCCTTTTTTCATTCATAAATATCGTGAGTTAAAATATATCAAGCCATGCTTTGGCTGTGTTATCATTATCCCCTTCGAAGTAAATTTTGTTGAAAGAAGGAATGTACACAACTGCAAGATCAGATCACTCAATCTGAACAAGTGAACAAATCTCTGTGAAAGAGTGAATGACTTGCACGGGAATCACGCATGCACGAATACGGTGTTAGCGTTGGGCGTCTCAACGTGCGTGATTCCCGTGCAACCTTTCGAGTTGAGTTGATTGGTTGAACTGTGTCATATGGCCCTGTGACGCAGGGGTAACATGATGCAGATGGCTGTTACAATGAAAGCTCGTTCCACCCGTGACAACAGGTCCGGTTGTTGATGAAATATAGTGATAGCTAAATAGACACAGATTGTTTATTCATGCACCGATTGTCTTTAAATGTAATATCCAGTAATGTATGACTGTTTAATCATCTTATACCAACTTTGACTTGAGTAGGTCCGATAGTTTTTCAGATATTGTAGTAAACGTCGGTAGTTTAAATTACCTTCCAGAATTTTATATGCTTCAAGCTTTCTGGCCCATTTCTGGTGTCCCCCACCGTGATATTGCTGGAATATTGCTAAAAGCGGCGATAAACCATACTCACTCACTCACCCACTCAAGCTTTCCGTGTACTTGATCCAGAAAACTGCCCAGATGATGTGGCAGATGGTCTGCCTTGCTAAATATTTTGCGGAACCTATATATATTTAACAATCATGATATGTGAATTCAAGATGAATGATTTGTATCAGGCTGTTCGCAAAGATAGTGTCCTTGGTGAGTGTTTTCCAATGATGACGCATCTCCTACACAGGGCACTGCTTATCCTTTCTTCCACTGAAGAGGTTGAGCATGGATTCAGCTTGATGAAAAACTTGTGCACTTTCCTCCCGTCAAGACTAACTCAACTATTAATCCGCTTCGACCTTTTTCACAGACAAATCTCTTAGCCTGTCCTTGATTAAAAATCTGCTATTTTTAACCCTTTGCTACCAGTCGCTTCTGACATTGTGTCATATGTACGATATGTCCAACTCCTCGCACGTTGCTTCCTGCTCCAGGTTGTTCAGTACCCCAGTATGACCTGTCCAACTCCTCTAACGTTGTTTCCCTGCTCCAGGTTGTTCACTATCCCAGTATGACCTGTCCAAATCCTCTAACGTTGTTTTCCTGCTCCAGGTTGTTCAGTGTCCCAGTATGACCTGTCCAAATCCTCTAACGTTGTTTTCCTGCTCCAGGTTGTTCAGTTTCCCAGTATGACCTGTCCAACTCCTCTAACGTTGTTTTCCTGCTCCAGGTTGTTCAGTGTCCCAGTATGACCTGTCCAAATCCTCTAACGTTATTTTCCTGCTCCAGGTTGTTCAGTGTCCCAGTATGACCTGTCCAACTCCTCTAACGTTGTTTCCTGCTCCAGGTTGTTCAGTGTCCCAGTATGACCTGTCCAACTCCTCTAACGTTGTTTTCCTGCTCCAGGTTGTTCAGTGTCCCAGTATGACCTGTCCAACTCGTCTAACGTTGTTTCCTCCTCCAGGTTGTTCAGTGTCCCAGTATGACCTGTCCAACTCCTCTAACGTTGTTTTCCTGCTCCAGGTTGTTCAGTGTCCCAGTATGACCTGTCCAACTCGTCTAACGTTGCTTTCCTGCTCCAGGTTGTTCAGTGTCCCAGTATGACCTGTCCAACTCCTCTAACGTTGTTTTCCTGCTCCAGGTTGTTCAGTGTCCCAGTATGACCTGTCCAACTCGTCTAACGTTGCTTTCCTGCTCCAGGTTGTTCAGTGTCCCAGTATGACCTGTCCAACATCTCTTACATTTCAGTTAGCAATCACGGACATCAAGGCTGTGCATCACAAGGTAAATGTCATAGTTTTTTAACTTTACATATACTCAACAACAAAAGTTCCTGTGACACCAATATTTTAGTGTATTTTTCAAACAAGTAAAGTTTGGATTTCAATATTGTAGTATATGTATGGAATAAAGTAACAAAAACTCAACTGCTACAGAAAAGCATGCATTCCATGCAAAGGTTAACTTTTATGCAAGCCCCATGCATTTCACTACCCAAGAATGGGTATCAAACATGTGCGTTAACGGGATTCCATATGCATTGTTTACCATGGTGCTGACAACAACCACTCAGAAGAACAACAAAATTACGCAATTAGTCAACATTACAAAATGCCACGCCTTTCTGAAAATGAGATCTGCGAGCCATTGGTATGCTTGAAGCAGGATCGAGTCAATGTGATGTTGCAAGACAATTTAACGTCCACAGAAACACAATTTGGTGTTTAGGGCAACGTTGGCAACAGACGAATGCAGTCAGTGACTATCCTCAAAGTGGCAGGCCATGCGTAATCAATAATCGACAAGACAACTGGATTCGAACAACACACCTATGGAATCGATTCCAGCCAGCAACAGTGACTGCAACAAGCATCCCTGGCCTTCGACGAATATCTTCACAAACCGTACGTCGCCACCTCAGATGTGCAGGGATTGTCGCCAGAAGACCCGCCAGTCGTCCCATTTTGACAGGAAACCACCGTCAAGCACGTCTACAGTGGTGCAGACAGCATCTACGCTGGACGGCCATGCAGTGGGGACAAGTTCTATTCACTGACGAGTCTCGGTTTCACCTCAGCCACAGCGATGGACGGGTTCGAGTGTACCGACGTCGAGGTTAACGTTATGTCAATCATTGTGTCATGGAAGAATGCTTACTTGCCTCAACATCTGAGTGATGCCAGAGCAAACTTCTCTGTAGAATCGGACACAGATTCAGATACTAGTGATTGTGACAGTGATTCCGACTCTGCATCTGATCGGTATGACACAGAGTAGGATGATGAACTGTGCACTAAAGTAAGGTTAGAAAAGCATTACTGGTCAATGGATTCTGAAATATGCTGCGTTTTTGGCCAAGGATCCTGTGACTTGGCTGAAGCATTCTTCGTGCAGCCAACCATTTTCGATTTTTAAGGTCAAGGTAACCCTTTTTAATTTTAAAAGTTGCTTGGTTGAATTTGTCATGTCAGAAAACATATTATTAGACACTAAAATCATGACTATCGGACAAAGTTAACTGTGTTTGTGAATTTCACCGACTGCCAAAAGTGCGTTGACCTTTCAACGTTTTTGGCCATAGCTCCCCCATTTAAGGAAGTATAACAAACTATATATTTCAAGGTTCCTTATGACTGCACGAGTAATTTGATATGCATATCGACACAATTTTGAATTTTGACCCCTGTTTGACTTTTGTACTTGACCCTTCCCCAAAATGCCCGGGATTTTCAACCGAGCAGCCAAAGTCAAAATTGTTCAGTATACATCAGGAAACTCAAAAACACTTTCAAACTTTTGTTTCCATGATTTGGTCACGGGACCTACAGGTTGGTCTTCTAGTATAAGGTCGTTCTTCTCAGCTGAGTACAGGCAAAGGTAAATGTCTGTGAGGAGCCAGAACTGGTAGAAGGGAGAAGCTCGCGGTTTTGGAGGACCTTTCTTGGAAACCCAACATACTACGTCAAAGTTACAGGCTCAACATAGACATCCAAATGGGAAAAAAACAGGCGCATTGACGCAGGGTTTTATTTTTCCCGTGTTCCTAGTCCCCTAGAAGGGTTCAAACAAAATGTGAATGATCCACTACATGGCCATGTTCAACAGAGATTAACGGAAGATGATCATGTTGGCAGCTCCCAGGATCCTGTTCAACCGGGGAAGTTCATGAGTAGTATCGACCTTGAGAATGCGAAGCTGCTTATCCCTATTCATCTGTCAGACAGGAATTACATGAGTTTTTTTTCATTTGACATTTCCACGGCCCGGTGGATTTTTATGCGAGTGACGAAACCCATCACGGCGTACCTCGACATCTGATATTTCAACTGGACTGGATGATAAACTTATTCACAACTCCTGATTCCAACATGGGCTTTACCTTTCATCAGCTATCACTTCAACAGAGCAGCAGGCCTTCTTAAAGTGACCGTAGATCAGTGGTACAAGGTTCAGGAGCCGATACCCCCGGGATTAAAGGGTCCAGTGCGCCTGAAAGATTGTCAAGTCCTCATACGTATCTTGACAATCAGCACATGACTTGATGCTATTGGATTGCCTTCAGTTACGGCCGCTTCAAATGTTTCTCCAACCCTACCTCATACACGATGAGAATCCCTTGATTGTCTTCCATCTAATACATTACGTTTTGATCTGATGGTGGATACTCCCATTAAACGCCTTTGGAGGAATCTCTTTGGAGAGGTGGGGAGCAGACGACAGCAAGGTAGTCTTGTACATCCTCAAACACACTTGGCGTCACTCAGACTGCAGCTATCAGTGGATGCTTCGAACAGACGCCTTTGGTCTGACATCTTGGATACCCGAACACAGTTGTATTCACAGCCAGCCTCAATCACCATCTTCACACCTTGACCATAAGGAAGCAGCTTTGATATCCAAAGGCTGCTCCAGAGGCTTCTCATCATTGTCTTTCCGTCAGGGTCATGACAAATCACCTATGAAAGCTACTTTATTGTTCATCGACCACTTTCTAGTGTACTTGTATGGAAGGGGTCATCTGAAGGCTACACACATACACACATAACCAAACTCCAACTCATGTTCAAAGCCTACAAACTTGAAGTCTAAAAGCAGAAGTTTCGTCCACCTGTTATGGACAGGTGTTGCAACACAACCGCGACATGATTGTTTGTTTGTTTGTTGTTTAACGCTGCACTCAGCAATCTTCCAGCTATATGACGGCAGTCTGTAAATAATCGAGCTGGACCATACAATCATACAATCCAGTGATTGACATCATGAGCATCGATCCACGCCTTTGGGATACGATGACATGCATCAACCAAGTCAGCGAGAATGACCACCAGATCCCGTTCGTCACCTACGGCAATCATGGGTTTCTGAAGACCTATTCTATCCCAGATCTTCACGGGTCACTGTTTGAACTGTCTCGTCAAAGTGCAGTACATCTGGGCATCTGTTGGCAATTTACAGCAGTATAAACAACTTCCATGTCAACCAGATCGGCGTTTCAGCGTCCTGCCATTATCACATACAGCAGAATCTGAAGATGAAGCAGAATTGTATTACGGCCCTACCTCACTTGACAACTCCATGGTATTAAAAAGTGCCTCTATGTTCCGACTTTAATGTGCTGGTCAGAAGTATCTAAAATCATGATCAGCTTCTCGCTCTGGTCTACGATTCTACAGACGTACTCAGCAGCAAATATACTTCCTCCTGAAGCAAACAATCCCAATGAAATCAGAGCATTTACGATGACGCCACATGGCAACTGCACTGTGGCTTTGATAATGGAGGGATGCTTTTGAAATCTGACACACTCTTCCCAAGCCATGATCTGCAAGACCTGTAAGTAGAGGATATAGGAGGCATCACAATTATGGGTCATTGGTGTTACGACAACTTAACCCCAATCCAGGACTTCGCTGATAGTGCACCACTAGGCACTATCCCTGTTTCCCCCACCGTCAGATTGTGTTGATGTTAACACTGGGGGTGACAGTCGATTTGAGTCACACATCTCGCCTACTTCTGTATCTAAACACAGGCATACGATTTCTTCTTCCTTCTTCCTTCTTTTGTTTATAATAACTAATGAAGAAGCTATAAAATGAACTGCCGGCGTCTATTTGATTTTTTTTACGACCTAATCAGCGATATGCTGATTCATCTGACAGATCAAGTCACCGAAGAGCAGCCTCACTCAAGCCAAGACCCTTTGAAGGTTTCCCCACCACCTTCCTGTGGGAATAAACTTGCATAATGTCACAGGTCGCGGTATTTAAAGAAAACGAGGGGCTCAAAGTGAAGCCCTTTTCCCTCTACATTCTACATAGACTCAATACAAGCCAAACACTACGTGTCGATTCCATAATTGAAAAAAAACTGTACCATAAAGATTTTAGTGTGAAACCAATAAACAAGCAACAAGTGGTAAGCAATCAACAAATGTATTACAACATTAACTAGGTTGACACATCAATACACACTACTGCACGGCAATTACAATGGCAGTACACAATAGAGTAGTAGTACAATATTCAACAACAAAACATTATGTGAGGGCAGTGGTCAGTATCAAATACAATTAGAGCACAAGTCAGTGGTAATACTGTTTATTTACCCAGTCGCGACAGCGTTCAAATTTCTGAGGCGGACCTAGACAGGAATTCAGGGGTGATGGGTGAGCCTCATACGGAAGCTGGTCTGGTTGTAATGAAATGGGTGAGAGAGATGTGACAGGCATGCTGTTGTCTCCTTAAATAACTAGAGCTGAAGTAGCTACTGGAATTTTCTTGCCTTCACACAGCCCTCATCAGGCTAGGGGCTCTAGAACATCACCAAATATATCATGGCCCAAGTCCATGGTATACCGGAAGTTTACACGCCACACCAGTATTTAAATATAGTAACTTCCTCAAAATATACAACATTCCTGACAAAGAATCACTGTAGAAATACAATGCAATGGGCGTCGACCGAATCTCAACAGAAATCGAAACAATGTATTATCTCCTGCCCACGAGTTCCTTGAGCCCTGAGTCGCCTGGGCACCGGTGTGGGATTGCCTAAATGTCGGGCCAAGAACAGTCGGGCCGGGCCGGGGGTCAGCGGGTAATACTAAAATGGATTACAGAATAATAAAACGAAACGTGCATATCTAGGCAGATCTCAAATGTCAAGAAACGTATAGTTTTGCTCATTTAATTGAAATCGAATCAAAGTGCATCTGCAGCAATGTAATAAACTGATAATTATGACTACATACCGAGAGTCCTCGTAGAAAAGTCAGTGTCTTGACAGTGTCCTTTCTTTGATGAGAAGGTTTCTCACCGACCTTAGCGTGTAGGGATGTGATGTCCTGGGCAGGAAATGACAGTGTTTTGATTACTCGTCTTTCATTATTTAACGTGTTTGGCATCCCTTATTAACCTTTACTAATTCATGTTAAACCAACACAAGATGTTTTCTGCAAGTGGATATTCGCGAATGTCACGACACGTGTTAATAACCGTCAAAGCACTTCTAAAATTACTACACATACTTTACATCTCTAGACTAGTATTATATCTACCTATATACCACTTTAGTGTCTCACATTGCGGTAGAAAACACGTTGCTCAAAGTGAAGCCCTTTTCCCTGTACATTCTCTCTATCAGAAGTGATTGGTCTGTGTTTGATCCGACTTAGCCCGGGCTGTCAAAATTAACTTTAAACTGACAGATGTATGATCAAATGTGTTTCCATCTATAGACCAGTATCATATCTACCGATATATAACTTTATAATGTCACAGTACACCGCATTTAAAGGAAACTCATTCACTAAAGCAATATATGTAATGCAGGATAAGTCAAATTGATCAATATCTGATATATTATATACTTATCCTACATTACTGAGGCAATGTTACCACCCCTTCTGCTTTTCCCCGCAGGGACCTTCTTTGGAATGAACTTGATTCGCTCAACACCTTGGGTGACGTGATACCTGGTGGTAGCCGTGTTTGGGCAAATTGTTTCTTGCTGGTGTTTTCTCTCCCCTCTCTTGGTGAGAGATCTCCGTTGGGATTACGTTTTTGTTTTACAGCAAGAGATTGCATTGTATATATGTACATAAAGCGACAAAACCCTTTCCATATCCAATAGAAACTCTGCATAAAGCAGAGTCGATTGTACCATTCCGACTATATCATGATACCAGGTGTTCATGAAAAGGCGAGCAGGGTAAGTATATAGATATCAAATATATCGGATTTTGATAATTATGTCAAATGGAGGTCGTTATATGTGGTTGGCCAAGTGTGTCCTTAACCTTTGCACGATATTTAGTATATGATAGGAACAGACTGAATATTGGAAAATTAGGTGCATACAATTGAATGCAAGGCACTTTCTGTTACCATCCTTTGGTATAATGACAATATCCCAGGTTGGATTGGGAAGCACAAGTTTCGTAAATATGTATTCTATACTTTACAATGTAACCCCACACACTGCACATTCTTTGTTTGAAGTAGATTGTGTGTACCTATTGCAAACATACTTATCCCCTGCCACGAAGAGAAACAAAACTCTAAGGTAACCCTTGGTTGGGGATAGTGATGACGCTGTTTTCTTTTCTTTGAGTGTTTCTTTGTTTTAAAAATAATGGTTTCTAGTTTCATAATTCTGTGATGATGTAGTGTAATGCTCTGATGTCTTTTTCAGAGTCTCTTGGCATCAGGATCAAGCAGCTGAATAAAGTGTTTAAGGAAACTTATATCTTTCATGAAGCAGAAGAACTTCTGGAAAGGCACAACCATGTGGCAATTTGTGGAGCTCCTGGAGAAGGGAAAACATGCACTGCTCTCAAGATATGTGAGAAATATCTCCACAAAAAACACGAAGTTGTATTTGTTGAAAATATTGAAGTGTTTGATGTGGATACAATCATTCAACGAACATGTGACATGCTGGTTGTGTTTGATGATATATTTGGTTCTGCAGCGGTTCCTTCCAATTTGGAGAAAATTCGCAAAGTCTTGACAGCCCTGGTTGATGCTTTGGTAAACATTTCAATCCAACAGGAACAAGCAGCCGAGAATAAGCAAGAAGAGACTAAACAAACCCACAAACTCCACTTTATTTTCACATCCAGAAGCTACAACTTGAATGAAGCATGTGGAAGAATGCACCAGTTCAAGGTAAATCTTTTCAAGCCAGAAAGTGTCATTGATATGACCAAGACCGGCCTGACTACCAAGGAGAAGGAATCTATTGTGAATTCGTTTAGGGAAAGAAGTAAATGTGATATCTCCTATGAGGACATGAAAACCATTACTCAGTTACAAGACAGCATGTTTGGATTTCCTCTGATCTGTCAACTGTATTGTACCAACCCAGCCTTCCAGATGCACAACATTATTGACTTCTTCCAGAAACCTGTGACCTACCTGAGAGGGGACCTTGACGCCATTGTCCGTGAAGGCAGCAGCAGGTCGGCAGCTCTGGTTCTCCTCGTCCTGTGTGGAGGGAAATTGAACCTTGCCTCTTTTAAGGGGAAGGAGAAGAGTCTCACTGATCTGTTTCAGGCTGTAAAGGAGGAGATAGCGTCTTGCACTCGGACAGGCATTGGCAGGGAGATCATCAACTTTACTGGCACCTACTCTACAGTGGAGAATCATGAAGCCTCCTTCTCTCATCCATCCATCTATGATGCTGCAGCATGTGCCTTGGGGAATCTCAATGAAGTGTTTTTACTGGAACATTGTTCCCTGCAGTTTTTATATGAAAGAGTGAGGCTGAACAAGGATGATCACCTAAAGACAACCCACACTGATGATGTCACAAACATGATCTGCATCACCTCAAGTCTCCACCCGTTAGTGATCAGCAGATTGGTGGAGGGTGTCCGAGAAGGATGCTTCAGATGGACAGTAGGCCACCCTGTATTCAGAAGTGCTCAAATAGTCTCCGACTTCTTGACACAGATGACGACAGACTTGCCAGATGTTGTTCACAGGAAGGATAAGAGCTCAGGTGAATGTTTTCTGTATTGGGTTTCACTGTCAACTAACCATTCACTGTTTGAACGCTCAGTGTCACTGATGTGTAGAGAGGGAAGTCTTTCACATTCTGTACTCGCTGACTTTTATGATAGTATCATAGGCTGTACACAACATGGCAATCTCAGGCACCTGCAACATATTGCTGCTGTACTCAAACAACACGGGGAATACGATGTAGACAGGAGGACAAAGGGAGAGAAGACTCTGCTAATGATTGCTGCTGAGGCAGGACAGTTGGATGTGTTCAACGTCCTTCTCCAAGAGGGAGCTGATGTTTCAGCGACAGACAAGGACCGTTACAACTGTCTTCATTATTCATGTAAATCAGGAAGCAAAGATATTGTAAATGTTATTATTGAGAAGTTTCAACACCTCATCAATGACCGCAATCGTGAGGGAAACACCCCTGTTATGGTGTGTACTGAGTCAGGGCAGGTTGAAATCCTCAAGTTCCTTGTTTCACACAAAGCAGATCTTACTCCTCAGAATGTTTTCAATGTGAACGAAATAGCATGTATCAACGACCATGTATCGGTTGTAGAGTATCTGCTGACATGTGAACACATAACCATAGACATGCAAGGAGGGTGGTCTAGACAAACAGCAGTTATGATGGCAGCCGAAGGAGGACGGTATGATGTTTATAATCTGCTTGTGTTGGAGGGAGCTGATCTGTCACTTACTGATGCATACATCAGGGACTGCCTGATGTTGGCATGTAGAGGAGGTAACGTGTCTATAGTGAAACACCTCCTGTCCTTGAAAACATTTAACATCAACAGACGATTTGGGTTTTGGAATCAAACAGCAGTTACGTTGGCAGCTGAAAGAGGACACTATGATGTTTATAATCTTCTTGTGTTGGAGGGAGCTGATCTGTCACTTACTGGTAGAAACAACAGGGACTGCCTGATGTTTGCATGTAAGGGAGGTAACGTGTCTATAGTGAAACACCTCCTGTCCTTGAAAACATTTGACATCAACAGACGATGGAGGTCACGGAAACAAACAGCAGTTATGTTGGCAGCTGAAGGAGGACATTATGATGTTTATAATCTTCTTGTGTTGGAGGGAGCTGATCTGTCACTTACTGATAGTTTCAACATGGACTGCCTGATATTTGCATGTAAGGGAGGTAACGTGTCTATAGTGAAACACCTCCTGTCCTTGAAAACATTTGACATCAACAGACGATGGGGGTCACGGAAACAAACAGCTGTTATGATGGCAGCTGAAAGAGGACAGTATGATGTTTATAATCTTCTTGTGTTGGAGGGAGCTGATGTGTCTTTTACTGATGGAGATAGCATGGACTGCCTGATGTTGGCATGTAAGGGAGGTAACGTGACTATAGTGAAACACCTCCTGTCCTTGAAAACATTTGACATCAACAGACGATGGGGGTCACAGAAACAAACAGCTGTTATGATGGCAGCTGAAAGAGGACAGTATGATGTTTATAATCTTCTTGTGTTGGAGGGAGCTGATGTGTCACTTACTGATGGAGATAGCATGGACTGCCTGATGTTGGCATGTAGAGGAGGTAACGTGACTATAGTGAAACACCTCCTGTCCTTGAAAACATTTGACATCAACAGACGATGGGGGTCACAGAAACAAACAGCTGTTATGATGGCAGCTGAAAGAGGACACTATGATGTTTATAATCTTCTTGTGTTGGAAGGAGCTGATGTGTCACTTACTGATGGAGATAGCATGGACTGCCTGATGTTGGCATGTAAGAGAGGTAACGTGTATATCGTGAAACACCTCCTGTTCTTGAAAACATTTGACATCAACAGACGATGGGGGTCACGGAAACAAACAGCTGTTATGTTGGCAGCTGAAGGAGGACATTATGATGTTTATAATCTTCTTGTGTTGGAGGGAGCTGATCTGTCACTAACTGATGGACAAAACAGGGACTGCCTGATGCTGGCATGTAGAGGAGGTAACGTGTCTATAGTGGAACACCTCCTGTCCTTGAAAACATTTGACATTAGCAGAGGGGAAGGTAACAGAAGGTTAGAGGAATGTGAAACTTTGGCTAAAATGAATTATTACAGCGAGGAAATAGTGAATCTTCTGAGGTACTCTTTTGAATAACATTATGTTGTTCTTGACTGGATATCACTGCATCCTTGTACGTTGTGTTGTTCTTGACTGGAGATCACTGCATCCTTGTACGTTATTTTGTTCTTGACTGGAGATCACTGCATCATTGTACGATATGTTCTTAAATGGAGATCACTGCATCCTTGTACGATATGTTCTTGACTGGAGATCACTGCATCCTTGTACGTTATGTTCTTGACTGGAGATCACTGCATCCTTGTACGTTATGTTCTTGACTGGAGATCACTGCATCCTTGTACGTTATGTTCTTGACTGGAGATCACTGCATCCTTGTACGTTATGTTCTTGACTGGAGATCACTGCATCCTTGTACGTTATGTTCTTGACTGGAGATCACTGCATCCTTGTACGTTATGTTCTTGACTGGAGATCACTGCATCCTTGTACGTTATGTTCTTGACTGGAGATCACTGCATCCTTGTACGTTATGTTCTTGACTGGAGATCACTGCATCCTTGTACGTTATGTTCTTGACTGGAGATCACTGCATCCTTGTACATAAACACCTCAGAGCACAGAGCACAGATCACATCTCAGAGCAAAAGATCACATCGCAGAGCACAGATCACATCGCAGAGCACAGATCACACCTCAGAGCACAGATCACACCTCAGAGCACAGATCACATCGCAGAGCACAGATCACACCTCAGAGCACAGATCACACCTCAGAGCACAGATCACACCTCAGAGCACAGATCACACCTCAGAGCACAGATCACATCGCAGAGCACAGATCACACCTCAGAGCACAGATCACACCTCAGAGCACAGATCACACCTCAGAGCACAGATCACATCGCAGAGCACAGATCACACCTCAGAGCACAGATCACACCTCAGAGCACAGATCACACCTCAAAGCACAGATCACATCGCAGAGCACAGATCACACCTCTGAGCACAGGTCACATCTCAGAGCACAGATCACATCGCAGAGCACAGATCACATCGCAGAGCACAGATCACATCGCAGAGCACAGATCACATCTCAGAGCACAGATCACATCGCAGAGCACAGATCACACCTCAGAGCACAGATCACACCTCAGAGCACAGATCACATCGCAGAGCACAGATCACATCGCAGAGCACAGATCACATCGCAGAGCACAGATCACAGATCACACCTCATAGCACAGATCACACCTCAGAGCACAGATCACATCGCAGAGCACAGATCACATTGCAGAGCACAGATCACACCTCAGAGCACAGATCACATCGCAGAGCACAGATCACATCACAGAGCACAGATCACATCGCAGAGCACAGATCACATCGCAGAGCACAGATCACATCGCAGAGCACAGATCACATCGCAGAGCGCAGATCACATCGCAGAGCACAGATCACACCTCAGAGCACAGATCACACCTCAGAGCACAGATCACATCCCAGAGCACAGATCACACCTCAGAGCACAGATTACAGATCACACCTCAGAGCACAGATCACAGATCACACCTCAGAGCACAGATCACACCTCAGAGCACAGATCACACCTCAGAGCACAGATCTCACCTCAGAGCACAGATCACACCTCAGAGCACAGATCACATCTCAGAGCACAGATCACATCACAGAGCACAGAGCACATCGCAGAGCACAGATCACATCGCAGAGCACAGATCACATCGCAGAGCACAGATCACATCTCAGAGCACAGATCACATCACAGAGCACAGATCACATCGCAGAGCACAGATCACATCGCAGAGCACAGATCACACCCAAGAGCACAGATCGCATCTCAGAGCACAGATCACATCGCAGAGCACAGATCACATCTCAGATCACAGATAACACCACAGATCACACCTCGGGGCACAGATCACACCTCGCGGCACACAGTGGACTGAACCACCCATCACCATGTCAGTGTGTTTCAATCGTATGTATGTTACTGAAAAGTAACGTCATTACCGTAAATAAACTGTTCTAGTACATCATGATATAAGCTTGAATTTAAACGTGTGTAGTTGTGTATATTTTGTGCGATGATATTAATGCATAACTATATTACTATTACTACATGAGCATATGCTTCAATATGCCAGTTACAGAGCATGGCGGGTCGCCTCCATCGAACTGTGTCAAATAACAATGTCATTATTTCGGTACAGGTTCATTATTGTTTATGTCTTCTATGGACTACTCCTTGTGTGATGGACATGTGTTGTAAATTGGTTGTGTTTATGGTTATCATCCCAAACTAGCTCCCACAGGAGATATTGCTTGGGTGGGATCAAGCGATATCTACACTGTAGATATCGCTGCAATGAAATTGCATCAGAATGCTTTGCAGACCATTGTGACGTCATTGGTTACCATGAAGCTGTTAGCAGTACTTTTTACACTTAGAACACTGCTTCTTGCTGTCTACAAACTGAAAAAAAAGTGGAAGAATAATGTTGGATGATAAATAAAATCTCACCCTCGTCTCTAGGAGTTTTCTCACTTTTATCACTTTACCTTGCAAGTGTCTGATCTCCCTTGACACCTTACACAATCCCTGGTACACATCTTGCCAGTGTCTGATCTCCCTTGACACCTACACAATCCCTAGTTACCCGTAGCCTGTGTCTGATCTCCCTTGACACCTACACAATCCCTGGTACACCCGTAGCCTGTGTCTGATCTTCCTTGATACCTACTCAATCCCGGATACACCTGTAGCCTGTGTCTGATCTTCCTTGATACCTACACAATCCCTAGTTACCCGTAGCCTGTGTCTGATCTCCCTTGACACCTACACAATCCCTGGTACACCCGTAGCCTGTGTCTGATCTTCCTTCATACCTACTCAATCCCGGATACACCTGTAGCCAGTGTTGGATCGTCCTTGATACCTACTCAATCCCGGATACACCCGTAGCCAGTGTCTGATCGTCCTTGATACCTACTCAATCCCGGATACACCCGTAGCCAGTGTCTGATCGTCCTTGATACCTACTCAATCCCGGATACACCCGTAGCCAGTGTCTGATCGTCCTTGATACCTACTCAATCCCGGATACACCCGTAGCCAGTGTTGGATCGTCCTTGATACCTACTCAATCCCGGATACACCCGTAGCCAGTGTTGGATCGTCCTTGATACCTACTCAATCCCGGATACACCTGTAGCCTGTGTCTGATCGTCCTTGATACCTACTCAATCCCGGATACACCTGTAGGCTGTGTCTGATCTTCCTTGATACCTACACAATCCCTGGTACACATGTAGCCAGTGTCGGATCGTCATTGATACTTATACAATCCCTGGTACACCCGTAGCCAGTGTCGGATCGTCCTTGATACCTACTCAATCCCTGGTACACATGTAGCCAGTGTCGGATCGTCCTTGATACTTACACAATCCCTGGTACACCCGTAGCCAGTGTCGGATCGTCCTTGATACTTATACAATCCCTGGTACACCCGTAGCCAGTGTCGGATCGTCCTTGATACTTACACAATCCCTAGTACACCCGTAGCCAGTGTCTGATCGTCCTTGATACCTACTCAATCCCGGATACACCCGTAGCCAGTGTCTGATCGTCCTTGATACCTACTCAATCCCGGATACACCCGTAGCCAGTGTCTGATCGTCCTTGATACCTACTCAATCCCGGATACACCCGTAGCCAGTGTTGGATCGTCCTTGATACCTACTCAATCCCGGATACACCCGTAGCCAGTGTTGGATCGTCCTTGATACCTACTCAATCCCGGATACACCTGTAGCCTGTGTCTGATCGTCCTTGATACCTACTCAATCCCGGATACACCTGTAGCCTGTGTCTGATCTTCCTTGATACCTACACAATCCCTGGTACACATGTAGCCAGTGTCGGATCGTCATTGATACTTATACAATCCCTGGTACACCCGTAGCCAGTGTCGGATCGTCCTTGATACCTACTCAATCCCTGGTACACCCGTAGCCAGTGTCGGATCGTCCTTGATACCTACTCAATCCCGGATACACCCGTAGCCAGTGTCTGATCGTCCTTGATACTTACACAATCCCTGGTACACCCGTAGCCAGTGTCGGATCGTCCTTGATACTTACACAATCCCTGGTACACCCGTAGCCAGTGTCGGATCGTCCTTGATACTTATACAATCCCTGGTACACCCGTAGCCAGTGTCGGATCGTCCTTGATACTTACACAATCCCTGGTACACCCGTAGCCAGTGTCGGATCGTCCTTGATACTTACACAATCCCTGGTACACATGTAGGCTATGTCTGATCTACCCTGATACCTACACACTAGCCTGTGTCTGATCTTCCTGGTAACCAATCCCGGATGAATAAGCAGAATCTGCTTTCTGCAGGAAACGCACACTCTGCAAGTCGGGGATCTGCCGACGTTGTGCTCTCCTTACCCAGTGTCGTCTTCGACGTTGATGTTCAAGGTCAAGGCCATTCCACAGATTGGAGTAGGCTCGAAAGCCGGTGACACGGAGACGTCGTAGCTCAGTGCGTCGACTGATGCGGCATCCTGACGTGGCTGCTGTCGTTTCCTTCGCTGTGACGAACCTGTGCGTGCAAGTCTACCCAGTAACGTGTGTACTATAGACAGGTGCGTGCACGTCTACCAAAATGCGTGTGTACTATAGCCAGGTGCGTGCACGTCTACCCAGTAATGTGTGTACTATAGATATGTGCTTGCACGTCTACCCAGTAACGTGTGTACTAGAGACAGGTGCGTGCACGTCTACCCAGTAACGTGCTGAACGTTGATTCAGTTTCCTTGACCGTTATACACTCTCCAAAAAGAAACGCACAGGTATATTTTAGTAAATTTATATATATTTCATTCAATATCATAGATACAAATATGAAATTGTAGAGCTCGATAGTCACATGTTGTCGTTGTACAAAGGCATTGAAAACTGTTCCGATGTGGGGGAAGGGGGAGGGTGTTTCTGAGTAAGCTGTTGAGCGTAGTGTAAATACCCAAGCAAATAATAATCTTCCATGTACAATGAACCAGGTAATAATAACACCGCCGCAAATCAACAATAGACGCTATAAACACCTCGCATCCTGTGCCACGCTGCTCCCCGGTCTGTTCACTGCATGTACTGTTACCAGAGACTGACTCAGTACATGGAAGTTCCGCAATCCGGCCGCTATCTCTGACATTCCACCACGGTATTACACCTACACACAAACAAAAACAAAATGTTTGTACGTCTTATCACGCTTCCTCTGATTGTAATCCTGGCAGTGAACAACACAGTGTTACTGGTAGAGAGGGGCTCAGGAACGTGAGGGAGAGGATGTGACCAGTCACACGTAATGTTGGGAATCTGGTTTGCCTAGAATCTTCTGAAGATTCAACCACGCCGTGCTTCGATCGTAAACAACGAAACGTGACATTGTGACGTCATAGTCAATTCTTGTTACTCCGCAGTCTGCGCGTGTAGTCATTGCAGAACAATCTCAAATATCAGGAAGAGAGTTTATGGATGTAAACTTCTTTTGTATGAGGCAACAACATTTCGGAGTATATACTTACTCCTTCACCAGGTGTGTATATTCCTTGTGTGTATCGCTTCTAAATGCCTTTGGGGCTGGTGGGGCAGCCTAGTGGTTAAAGCGTTCGCTCGTCATGCCGAAGACCCGGGTTCGATTCCCGACATGGTTACATTGTGTGAAGCCAATTTCTGGTGTCCCCCGCCGTGATATTGCTGGAATATTGCTAAAAGCGGCTATCACCCTTCACCCCCTACACCCTTAAACCCCATGTCCCACGCAACCTCATCCCTTTATCCCATGAACCACAAGACCTCCTCCTTGGCCTAGTGGTAGAGCATCCGCCTGGAGAGCAGAAGGCCGCGTCATACCAAAAGACTTAAAAGATGGTACTTGTTGTTACCCTGTTTGGCTAAAGAGGGCCGTCATACCAAAACAATTAAAAGATGGTACTTGTTGTCACCCTGTTTGGCTAAAAAGGGCCGTCATACCAAAACAATTAAAAGATGGTACTTGTTGTCACCCTGTTTGGCTAAAAAGGGCCGTCATACCAAAACAATTAAAAGATGGTACTTGTTGTCACCCTGTTTGGCTAAAAAGACCGTCATACCAAAACAATTAAAAGATGGTACTTGTTGTCACCCTGTTTGGCTAAAAAGGGCCGTCATACCAAAACAATTAAAAGATGGTACTTGTTGTCACCCTGTTTGGCTAAAAAGGGCCGTCATACCAAAACAATTAAAAGATGGTACTTGTTGTCACCCTGTTTGGCTAAAAAGGGCCGTCATACCAAAACAATTAAAAGATGGTACTTGTTGTCACCCTGTTTGGCTAAAAAGGGCCGTCATACCAAAACAATTAAAAGATGGTACTTGTTGTCACCCTGTTTGGCTAAAAAGGGCCGTCATACCAAAACAATTAAAAGATGGTACTCGTTGTCACCCTGTTTGGCTAAAAAGGGCCGTCATACCAAAACAATTAAAAGATGGTACTCGTTGTCACCCTGTTTGGCTAAAAAGGGCCGTCATACCAAAACAATTAAAAGATGGTAATTGTTGGTACCCTGTTTGGCTAAAAAGTGGCTAAAACAAGGACTGCATGGTCGGCTCGGAGACAGTATACTGTGAAAAAATCTTGGACGCGACGTTAAACTCCATTTCACCTCCCCTCACCCATCAACAAAACTAGCTTATAACGTTACTACGACTGTAACGGTAAACTCTCCTGTAGTCGTATACCTACCGCCTGCTTTCACGTGGATACAAATAACATTCAAATGTTGTTCGCTTACATCACACATAACATTAAACACAATATGTGAAATAAATTTCAGTAAAAAATAAATCACTTAAACCCAAAGAAAGGTATTTCCCCGTTATACCTTCGTTACCATAAATAACTTGGCAACACTTGTGGAATCCCTTCCTCGTCAGAGCAGTGGTATTCTGGGATGAGTCACCAGCCAATCAGCGCCTCCGACACAGAAGATTCCTCGACACTGTGGGAACACGGCTGCGTGTGTGCGATGTTTTCATTGTTAGTCATTCCCTGATGATGACTGGAGGTCCAATCCCCATATTTGATAGTTGCTATTGAAAACATTAAAAGTATCTTTGATTGCGTTTCATATCAGTAATGTGTGTGTGTGTGTGTGTGTGTGTGTGTGTGTGTGTGTGTGTGTTTGAGAGAGAGAGAGAAAGAGAGAGGTGTCAGGCAAGGAGTGACGTCATACCTCGACCATGTTCCCGACGTATGCGTGTCCGTTAGCCTTTATAGAGTCTAGTTACGAAATTAAGGCAAGTGTGTCCACTGATTTTCATAACTAGACTTTGATATAGTAGGCTGATGGACACGCTTGCCTCGGAAAACATGTACTACAACGGCATGTTCGAGTCTCAAGCTGTTAATAATGGATTGTCTGCCCCATGGGTCGATCCCAGATCTTAGTGAGTGAGTGAGGTTTAACGCCGCTTTTAGCAATATTCCAATAATATCACGACGGGAGACACCACAGATGGGCTTCACACATTGCCTCCATGTAGGGAATGGAATCCAGGTCTTTGGCGTGACGAGCTAACGCTTTAGCCACTGGGGTACCTCACCGGCCCTCTCAGATATTAAGTTACAACCACAGAGTGGGCAAACTGTTTACAAAAACACCAACATGTCGGAGTTCCAGGACTGATGCCTTTCATTGTCCCGATGTGTGAAGCTCAATGTGTTTGTACCTTACGGTCGTGATATTGTTGGAATATGGAAGCGGCGTAAAACCATCCTCATTCACTCCCTTTTTGTAACTGCGTTCGCCGCGCTCTATATGACGCGCAGACTACACAACCACGGACACGTCTGCCCTCGTGTCTGGTGCGTCTCCACATTACATTATACGCGTTCTACATGTCCTTGGAGTCACGTGATTACCAGCAGCTGTTAGAGAGAGAAGTGCTCAAAGTTGTGATAATACCAGACCCTGGTCACTGAGCAGAAGTATTGATCACGTGATGTGAGTTGGTTTTATGGAATCTCGTAATGTCTCGGGTATTGAATCGCATCTTCACTGCGCATGTCACTGGACCAGATGTCGCAGACAGCTGATGCATGGCGCGTGGAATTGATCATTGGTTTGTGTCAGATATGTGGCCCATATATTCTGCTCCTAACCCACATGTGCCATTTGCTATTTAGATTGTATGTATTATTCATACGTAAAGTAACATGTGATATACAGCTCCATTGTCCGGTAACGAATTGCTGTAAATCGTACGTTGTGAATTTGCCTCCTCAATATGAATCATTTTAGAGGCCCTCTTCAAACGCTTGTCAATTGTTGCACAACTTTATTAACAGCGAATGAAGCTTTTTTTTGTTAAACGTGTGTATCTTAATGTCCTGAATGGCATATCGTGTTTGATAGCAGTAACCACAATTGTGCAACTAGGTTTTTGATAGATTGTGCAACCAGGTGTTTGATAGCATTAACGACAATTGTGCAACCAGGTGTTTGATAGAATTAACGACAATTGTGCAACCGGGTGTTTGATAGAATTAACGACAATTGTGCAACCGGGTGTTTGATAGAAGTAACGACAATTGTGCAACCAGGTGTTTGATAGAATTAACTGCAATCGTGCAACCAGTTTTTTGATAGAATTAACTGCAATCGTGCAACCAGGTGTTTGATAGAATTAACTGCAATCGTGCAACCAGGTGTTTGATAAAATTAACGACAATTGTGCAACCAGGTGTTTGATAGAAGTAACGACAATTGTGCAACCGGGTGTTTGATAGAATTAACGACAATTGTGCAACCAGGTGTTTGATAGAATTAACGACAATTGTGCAACCGGGTGTTTGATAGAGTTAACGACAATTGTGCAACCAGGTGTTTGATAGAAGTAACGACAATTGTGCAACCGGGTGTTTGATAGAATTAACGACAATTGTGCAACCAGGTGTTTGATAGAATTAACGACAATTGTGCAACCAGGTGTTTGATAGAATTAACGACAATTGTGCAACCAGGTGTTTGATAGAATTAACGACAATTGTGCAACCGGGTGTTTGATAGAATTAACGACAATTGTGCAACCGGGTGTTTGATAGAAGTAACGACAATTGTGCAACCGGGTGTTTGATAAAATTAACTGCAATCGTGCAACCAGGTGTTTGATCAAATTAACGACAATTGTGCAACCGGATGTTTGATAAAATTAACTGCAATCGTGCAACCAGGTGTTTGATAAAATTAACGACAATTGTGCAACCAGGTG
The DNA here is from genome assembly GCF_023055435.1 of Haliotis rufescens. NCBI lineage: Eukaryota > Metazoa > Mollusca > Gastropoda > Lepetellida > Haliotidae > Haliotis > Haliotis rufescens. Next base: position 60,400,968 of record NW_025964334.1, read on the forward strand.
TTTGATAGAATTAACTGCAATCGTGCAACCAGGTGTTTGATAGTTTGTGCAACCAGGTGTTTGATAGAATTAACGACAATTGTGCAACTGGGTGTTTGAAAGAATTAACGACAATTGTGCAACCAGGTGTTTGATAAAATTAAGTGCAATCGTGCAACCAGGTGTTTGATAAAATTTACGACAATTGTGCAACCAGGTGTTTGATAGACTTAACAACAATTGTGCAACCGGGTGTTTGATAGTTTGTGCAACCAGGTGTTTGATAGATTGTGCAACCAGGTGTTTTGATAGACTTAACAACAATTGTGAAACCTGGTGTTTGATAGAATTAACGAAAATTGTGCAACCAGGTGTTTGATAGAAGTAACGGCAATTGTGCAACCGGGTGTTTGATAGACTTAACGACAATTGTGCAACCAGGTGTTTGATAAAATTAACTGCGATCGTGCAACCAGGTGTTTGATAGAATTAACTGCAATCGTGCAACCAGGTGTTTGATAAAATTAACGACAATTGTGCAACCAGGTGTTTGATAGAATTAACTGCAATCGTGCAACCAGGTGTTTGATAGAATTAACTGCAATCGTGCAACCAGGTGTTTGATAGAATTAACTGCAATCGTGCAACCAGGTGTTTGATAAAATTAACGACAATTGTGCAACCAGTTTTTTGATAGAATTAACTGCAATCGTGCAACCAGGTGTTTGATAGAATTAACTGCAATCGTGCAACCAGGTGTTTGATAGAATTAACTGCAATCGTGCAACCAGTTTTTTGATAGAATTAACTGCAATCGTGCAACCAGGTGTTTGATAGAATTAACTGCAATCGTGCAACCAGGTGTTTGATAAAATTAACGACAATTGTGCAACCAGGTGTTTGATAGAATTAACTGCAATCGTGCAACCAGGTGTTTGATAGAATTAACTGCAATCGTGCAACCAGGTGTTTGATAGCAGTAACTACTACTACTACTACCACCACCAACAACACTACTAATAGTACTAATACCGCTGCTGTTACTACTACTACTTCTACTACTGCCACTACTACTACTACTACTACTGCGACTACTACTACTACCCCTCCTACTGCCACCACTACTACTACTACCACCACCACTTCTACCACTACTATTACAACTACTACCACTAATACTACTACTAGTACTACTGCCACTGCTACTGCCACTACTACCACTACTTCTACTGCTGCTACTTCCACTGCTACTACTACTACTACTACTACTACTACTACTACTACTCGCACCACTAGCACCACCAGTACTACTAATAAAGGTGAAGGACACGGGACAGTGGCAGCTGAGAGGGGTATTAATTAAGGTATTTTGCTGTTATTGTTGAAAGAGAGACCAAGTAGGGAATGACGCAAATCAATCCCGAATATATAGCCATACAGTTGGTTAGGGCCCCGAGTTAATAAGTGGGAGATCCGTGAAGGTCCCGGGGAGAATAGGTCTTCGGCAACCCATTCTTGCCGTAAAAGGTGGCTGCGCTTGTCGTAAGAGGCGACTAACGGGATCGGGTGGTCAGGCTAGCTGACTTGGTTCATGCATGTCACCTTATCCCAATTGCGTGGATCGATGCTCATGATGTCAATCACTGGATTGTCTGGTCCAGACTCGATTATTTACAGTCCGCCGTCGTACAGCTGGAATACTAAGTGCAGCGTTGAACAACAAACACGTGAACAAAAATAAGTGAGATAAAACCGCACAGACATCTTCCAACTGATAAGGGTACGATCTAACACTAGTCCAGCCAGGCTAGGGCTCCGGGTGAATTCAGGTCAGCGAGTTGTTCCAAACCATGACCTATATGGGTATAGGCCATCTACGACGGGATCCGCTGAATGTAATTCCCCTTGGTCCAAGCATGACACATCTGGGGATATATTCCATCCACGACGGGATCCTCTGAATGTCAATCCCCCTTGGCCCCATCATGAGCCTGCATACATCACCTGATGAAGCCAACCACGCACCAATATCGGCCTCCCCAGCACCCGGCCACAGATGTCAATGACCCGCCAGACGGCGCTCTATTAACAGATGGAAATATTGCAATGATAAAACCTCGGCAGTATCGATCATTGCCCAGCAATGCGCAACAGCAGCAGAATCACTTGTTAACGAAGAGACTCCGTCATACGAGTGGGCATTGAGTCATCTTTGCACGTGAGACGTGAGTGAGGCGGCCGTCATCTTTTTGTCGTCTGCCACTATCATATATCTCAGTATCTGTCGTCTGCTCCATCTACGTTGGAGAGACGTCAGTTAATCACACCAGGCTGGTCTGACCAGTCCGAGAACCTGCTCGGGAATTTAGATTTACCGTTTGATTATATCGTTTGCTGCTCCCAGTTCTCGTCTGCTCTCGTCTGCGACTGACTGAGGCAGACGTCTAAAGCATCTGTAATACTATCTCGCCTCATCCAGCATCCTCGGTGTGGGATCTCCCGGCAACAAGCCGCATTCTAGAAGCTTTCTATGACCAGCCTCCGTTCGATATATAACAGCGCCGTGAATCAGTCATCTGACAAACAAACAAAGGAGGAGAAACGGCACTTTCCTCTCGGAGTCGGATACTTGGATACGTACAGGGATTACTACACAACTATCGTAAGTAGGACGTTGTTATTCTCTCAGCTAAGACTGATCCAGGTAGATTCAGTAGCCGTATGGTGCTGAAGATCGTCCATGGTGCCGGTTGTATGGAGAGGCATGTGCCGTGCATGTCCTCGTGTAGGTTGGGAGGGAGAGAGGGGATGGTGGACGGAGGAATGCAGGGAGGGGTTATACTGAGGGACTGAGGAGCTTCAGTAATCTAAACAATGTCTTTGTGTTTGTCCGACAAACGTTAATTAGCAGAGACCAACAATTTTTATATCGTTTTTGTTTCTCTAACTTTGTGACCTTTATACCGTTACTCACATCAACACATAGTGTTGTTATTAATCACGTAACACGCTCGGTTCAGCTTGGTGCTTTCTCTCAAACATCAGACCATGTCCATGTCGTTCAGTCGGGTGATGACGTCACGTAGGTTAGTGCTCCCACTAACCCGGAAACTGATGTCAACAAGTAGTCAAAAAAAAACTTTCAAAAGAATTTTTTTTCAAATGATGTATAATTATTTTTTTACATCCTGCTTAGCTATCAGTAAAGCAGAGTGGATCTGATGACACGTGTCATATTAGCGTGACATAATTTTAACTGACCGCTCTCCGTTCTCCCCAATATGAAATACACAGTCTCTTACACACCCTGAAACAGTTATATCAGGAAATTCTCAAACAAGTCCACACTAATTTGGCAAGTCTGTGTTTCTTCAGTCTCAAGGTAGAAGGTCCTCTGCGCTCTTGAAACAATATGCTATATACCGGATAAACTATAATAAGTGTTAGTCAGTACATATTGTTGTAGGGTACAGGGCAGAGCAGCTGTTGTATAATAGAGACTCTCCACAGACGCTCCCCTACATATCTCATACAGACCCTCCCTACATACTTCCTACAGACCTCCTACATTACATCCATACAGCTCTCCAACAGACCTCCCTATGCAGATCTCCAACAACCCTCCTACAGACCCTCCCCACAAACCTCCTACAGACCTAATATAGACCCTGTCTACAGACCTAATATAGACCCTCGCTACAGACCTCCTACAGACCTCCTACATACCCTACCTACATACCTAATATAGACCCTCGCTACAGACCTCCTACAGACCTCATATAGACCCTCTCTACAGACCCTCCCTACAGACCTCATTTAGACCCTCCCTACAGACCCTCCCTACAGACCGAGGCCTAGATATGCGCCCTAACACAGTACGTGAATTTACTCCTCTCCCCAGATAGTCACGTCTAAAGCAATGTACTGGATTATCGATTCTTCCCAATCATACTGGCTGTTCTCAACTGTGCAACTTGCCGCTGACCTTGGCCAGTTGATAATATACACATCCCCAACAAAGTCTATGTATCAGTTTAATCGGAGACAATTCTATAAGGGAACCCTCGTGTATTAAGGAACTATCAAGTCTCTTTATCTCAGACTAGAACTGGGAAGGGGGTGAGGATAGGTTGCTGGAGCTGAGAAGGAGATGCGTATGGTTGTTTTATTAAATATATGACCTGGGGTCAATTACAGAGACTAGGTGCAGAGTTAACCCAATGCCGAGAGTACACTGTGTTATATTAGCAATATCCACAGAGAGGAAGCGCGTGTTGATCAAGGTGGGGTTATTAAGATGAGGTTCAGGTAATCATAGGATCTCAAGATGTGTCAGAGAAACCACTTCATCTACACGTAACAAGATCTAGAGGAAGCATCATGTACGTCGATATAGTTGACCATGCACCATCACCAACCCCCTAGACACGTGTTGTTAGTGACACACCATCACCAACCTCCTAGACACGTGTTGTTAGTGACACACCATCACCAACCTCCTAGACACGTGTTGTTAGTGACACACCATCACCAACCTCCTAGACACGTGTTGTTAGTGACACACCGTCACCAACCCCTTAGACACGTGTTGTTAGTGACACACCATCACCAACCTCCTAGACACGTGTTGTTAGTGACACACCATCACCAAACCTCCTAGACACGTGTTGTTAGTGACACACCATCACCAACCCCCTAGACACGTGTTGTTAGTGACACACCATCACCAACCTCCTAGACACGTGTTGTTAGTGACACACCCTCACCAACTCCCTAGACACGTATTGTTAGTGACACACCATCACCAACTCCCTAGACACGTGTTGTTAGTGACACACCATCACCAACTCCCTAGACACGTGTTGTTAGTGACACACCCTCACCGAACCCCTAGACACGTGTTGTTAGTGACACACCCATACCAACTCCCTAGACACGTGATGTTAGTGACACACCGTCACCAACTCCCTAGACACGTGTTTTTAGTGACACACCGTCACCAACCCCCTAGACACGTGTTGTTAGTGACACACCGTCACCAACTCCCTAGACACGTGTTGTTAGTGACACACCATCACCAACCCCCTAGACACGTGTTGTTAGTGACACACCATCACCAACCTCCTAGACACGTGTTGTTAGTGACACACCCTCACCAACCCCCTAGGCACGTGTTGTTAGTGACACACCCTCACCATCCTCCTAGACACGTGTTGTTAGTGACACACCGTGACCAACCCCCTAGACACGTGTTGTTAGAGACACACCATCACCAGCCTCCTAGACACGTGTTGTTAGTGACACCCTCACCAACCTCCTAGACACGTGTTGTTAGTGACACACCTTCACCAACCCCCTAGACACGTGTTGTTAGTGACACACCTTCACCAACTCCCTAGACACGTGTTGTAAGTGACACATCCATACCAACTCCCTAGACACGTGTTGTTAGTGACACACCGTCACCAACTCCCTAGACACGTGTTGTTAGTGACACACCCTCACCAACTCCCTAGACACGTGTTGTTAGTGACACACCGTCACCAACCCCCTAGACACGTGTTGTTAGTGACACACCGTCACCAACTCCCTAGACACGTGTTGTTAGTGACACATCCATACCAACTCCCTAGACACGTGTTGTTAGTGACACACCATCACCAACCCCCTAGACACGTGTTGTTAGTGACACACCATCACGAACCTCCTAGACACGTGTTGTTAGTGACACACCCTCACCAACTCCCTAGGCACGTGTTGTTAGTGACACACCCTCACCATCCTCCTAGACACGTGTTGTTAGTGACACACCGTCACCAACCCCCTAGACACGTGTTGTTAGAGACACACCATCACCAGCCTCCTAGACACGTGTTGTTAGTGACACCCTCACCAACCTCCTAGACACGTGTTGTTAGTGACACACCTTCACCAACCCCCTAGACACGTGTTGTTAGTGACACACCATCACCAACCCCCTAGACACGTGTTGTTAGTGACACACCTTCACCAACTCCCTGGACACGTGTTGTTAGTGACACATCCATACCAACTCCCTAGACACGTGTTGTTAGTGACACACCGTCACCAACTCCCTAGACACGTGTTGTTAGTGACACACCCTCACCAACTCCCTAGACACGTGTTGTTAGTGACACACCTTCACCAACTCCCTAGACACGTGTTGTTAGTGACACATCCATACCAACTCCCTAGACACGTGTTGTTAGTGACACACCCTCACCAACACCCTAGACACGTGTTGTTAGTGACACACCCTCACCAACCTCCTAGACACGTGTTGTTAGTGACACACTCTCACCGAACCCCTAGACACGTGTTGTTAGTGACACACCCATACCAACTCCCTAGACACGTGATGTTAGTGACACACCGTCACCAACCCCCTAGACACGTGCTGTTTGGAGTAATGTTGTTCATAGCCTCCTGTGTTGGCCTGGAATTTTGTATCGACATTAGAAATATTTTTTAGCTACAGCTACAAAACCAGATATTTATGTAAAATTATGACCCTGATTTAAAAAAGAAAAGAAAATGCCCTTACAACCATGTAATTCTGTTGCAAAGACAGGCAATTTCACTCTCTTTACCAATCGGAAGCATAATGTGTTTTTTCAAGAATTTTCGGTGACAATTTATTCTTTCTAATCAACGACAGGCACCCCACAACCCCGAATATCAAATAGTCTAGAATATGACTCACACATGACAACAACATCCACCACTGTCATGTATTGTACGCATGTGGCAAGTATGCCATGTATTTCTGGCAGGGCGTTCAGCCAAAACATTAGCTGATAAACACCTCGTCAAATGGCATCTGATGAAGCGTGAACACTGGAGGCCCCAGACTGACGTTTAGTCTCGGAAAGTATATAATTATGATAGAAACAACTGAAAAGGAGCCCCAGTGAGGTGGAGATCCTGAACCTTAGTTAATCTAGACTTGCTTCATTTCGAGCTGAAGCATTACAGTACGGGCTGGGCGGAGGGGGGCACCGTGTGGTTGAGGGACTGTGACCGTCGAGTCCCATAGTCTGTCATAAAGTCCCTGAAACAAATATATCCAATACAGCCCATGCAAGTCTATAATTTTTGGCAAGGCTACATTACTGCAGTACCTGAAAATGGAGAACGTCTCTGGGCTCCTTCTTATTATATTTTATATCTATAATTTAACAGCTGCTTTTTTCTTTTAAATATGTTTATTTCAGGGACTATATGTTGGTCTAATTGTCAGTTTGACGGCTTGTTTACCGGAGAAAGACGCCACACAGATCTGGTAGATGAATGGAGGGGCGAACCTTTCACCTGGTAACGGCACAATATGTATGAATGAATGCAGTGCTTGGACGTGGGGGAGTCGGGGGTTGCTAGTAGCTCTGAGGTGTCAGGGGGAAGGAATTCGCGGCAACAGTCTTGATTTACAGTCTATGCACCGACTCACTCCCTTCCCTCCGGCTGAATGAACTCTGACCCGCAGAGGACTACCTTTCAGCTTCAGGGATTACTTGACCGATCCATCAGTCCAGGTTCTCCGCCATCTTGCTGACGTCACACCTGGCAGATGCTGGTGGAATGTTGTGGCACGTGCCAGTACAATTAAGACCAGAAGTCCGTGCGTGCGTGGGGGAGGTGGGTGCACATGCATCGCTTGTTAGGAGGCCGGTAGTGCACAGCCTATACCTCTGTATTGTCCGACTTAGCACGCCGTAGAGGTTCAGGTTGTGAAGCAGTTCGTACTTCGAGAGATTATACCCCGATCAAGTCCAGTCTTTGTTGTCTGGGTTGTGTAGCAAATAGTTTATTTATCTCCTGTAGACGAGGTCGTTATGTCCTGGTGGCTCAGTGATTGTGACGGATGACTTTCATTTAACATGTTGATTAACAGCTAATGTCAAGTAAATGGATGGGTCCTACTTCATCTATTCTAATTGTGAAACACCGACAATACAGGAAAACCATTTGATATTCAACATGTAATTCATCCCCACCGACAATACAGAAAAAAACATTTGATATTCAATATGTAATACATTCTCACCGACAATACAGAAAAACTATTTGATATTCAACATGTAATACATTCTCAGCGACAATACAGAAAAACCATTTGATATTCAACATGTAATACATTCTCACCGACAATACAGGAAAACCATTTGGTATTCAACGTGTAATACATTCTCACCGACAATACAGAAAAACCATTTAATATTCAACATGTAATACATTCTCACTGACAATACAGGAAAACCATTCGATATTCAACATGTAATACATTCTCACCGACAATACAGAAAAAAACATTTGATATTCAACATGTCATACATTCTCACCAGCAATACAGGAAATCCTGATATGATATTCAACATATAGTACATTCTCACCGACAATACAGGAAAACCTGATATGATATTCAACATGTAATACATTCTCACCGACAATACAGGAAAACCATTTGGTATTCAACATGTAATACATTCTCACCGACAATACAGAAAAACCATTTGATATTCAACATGTAATACATTCTCACCGACAATACAGGAAAACCATTTGGTATTCAACATGTAATACATTCTCACCGACAATACAGAAAAACCATTTAATATTCAACATGTAATACATTCTCACCGACAATACAGGAAAACCATTCGATATTCAACATGTAATACATTCTCACCGACAATACAGAAAAAAACATTTGATATTCAACATGTCATACATTCTCACCAGCAATACAGGAAATCCTGATATGATATTCAACATATAGTACATTCTCACCGACAATACAGGAAAACCTGATATGATATTCAACATGTAATACATTCTCACCGACAATACGGGAAAACCATTTGATATTCAACATGTAATACATTCTCACCGACAATACAGAAAAAAACATTTGATATTCAACATGTCATACATTCTCACCAGCAATACTGGAAATCCTGATATGATATTCAACATATAGTACATTCTCACCGACAATACAGGAAAACCATTTGATATTCAACATGTAATACATTCTCACTGACAATACAGGAAAACCTGATATGATATTCAACATGTAATACATTCTCACTGACAATACAGGGAAACCATTTGATATTCAACATATAGTACATTCTCACCGACAATGCAGGGAAACCATTTGATATTCAACATATAGTACATTCTCACCGACAATACAGGGAAACCATTTGATATTCAACATGTAATACATTCTCACTGACAATACAGGGAAACCATTTGATATTCAACATGTAATACATTCTCGCCGACAATGCAGGAAAACCATTTGATATTCAACATGTAATACATTCTCACCGACAATGCAGGGAAACCATTTGATATTCAACATGTAATACATTCTCACTGACAATACAGGAAAACCATTTGATATTCAACATGTAATACATTCTCACCGACAATGCAGGAAAACCATTTGATATTCAACATGTAATACATTCTCACTGACAATACAGGGAAACCATTTGATATTCAACATGTAATACATTCTCACCGACAATGCAGGGAAACCATTTGATATTCAACATGTAATACATTCTCACCGACAATGCAGGGAAACCATTTGATATTCAACATGTAATACATTCTCACTGACAATACAGGAAAACCATTTGATATTCAACATGTAATACATTCTCACCGACAATGCAGGGAAACCATTTGATATTCAACATGTAATACATTCTCACCGACAATGCAGGAAAACCATTTGATATTCAACATGTAATACATTCTCACTGACAATACAGGGAAACCATTTGATATTCAACATGTAATACATTCTCACCGACAATGCAGGGAAACCATTTGATATTCAACATGTAATACATTCTCACTGACAATACAGGAAAACCATTTGATATTCAACATGTAATACATTCTCGCCGACAATGCAGGAAAACCATTTGATATTCAACATGTAATACATTCTCGCCGACAATGCAGGAAAACCATTTGATATTCAACATGTAATACATTCTCGCCGACAATGCAGGAAAACCATTTGATTTTCAACATGTCATACTTTCTCACTGACAATACAGGAAAACCTGATATGAAATTCAACATGTATGACACCTTTTTATCATCAATGAAGAGCAGCCGTTTTATCAGGTGTTACACGTTCGTATCATCAGTGGAGGACAACCATGTTTTTGTGGACTATATTGTCACTGCTGTTTTCTGACTGATGTAAACGCAGGAGGAAGAAGCACATGTTATATTGTTATCAGTCTAGTATGCAGGTTATATAGGCAGAGATAGAGGTTACACAAAACCAAATGTTTTCTCTTGGACTATTAACGTCATATTTTAATTTTTTTAAATTAACGAAGCATTCAACAGCTATTACCTGTACACGTGTGCACAACCTGGCCTGAAAGCGGCAATACACACAAATACTATTTGAGCCAGCTCCTTTTTCGAGGATGCTAAACGCACCACCCGCACTAAATGTCACTCATCATGTTGAAAAAACATGGTCAGTTTAAATTACTGGATGGATCTACATTAAAAAGCTAAATTCTTACAGAAAAATCTTCCAAATCATCCAATCACAGCAGCCAGATGATCAAATCGGCACTGAAAAGCTTGTCGAGCGACTTATTCTTCCCCGCCCTGAAGGCGGGGAAGTATACGGGAAACGTTAATTTTATGGCATGTATGTCGACATGTTGGTTTATTTGAAAATTCAAGCCACGCAGTTACCGAAACGAAACATACAAATCATGTAATACGGCTGAAATCCACATTCTACATCCCACACTTTTGATTGTTCTGATTTGGTCCGAAGTGGACCCAAGACCAAGTAGGTCAGCCATCTTGTATGAGCCAGGGGGAGGTAACTCTCAGCCCTGACCATCAGATAAGAGAGTGTGAGATATTCGCCTGCCAGGGATGCTGATGCTGGTTCTGTTAACAGTGTGAATTGCTGTCAGGTGGAAGGTATTCTGGCATTGAGGGAAACACTTAGTGCTGGAGTGAGGTGTAGGACAGGGGCTTGCTTCCACCTGCCCATTGTGTCCGGGTTGGCCCTAGTCGCTGTCCAGACCCTAGAGACTATATTAATAAAGGAGTCCAGTTCAAGTCTAGAATGACTTAGCAAGTCTAGATGGCCTCAGCTCCGGGATTTATGGATTGTTCTGGGGTCCATTTGAATTTTACTTCTTATTTTGTCCATACATACTTTTAAATGAGATAACTTTATTTCTGGGACTAAATGTACGTGTGTGTTGGTCCGTGCTGTACAAGGCGGGGTCATGACAGCGGTCATAATTTCATTGTGTGTTGAATATCTTCTCTGTATGTGTAGTATGAATTCATGATCACTGAAATTGCAAAATAGTCTGTTCTTCTCTGGAAGCTGCACTGCATTGGCCCAACTAGTCTCTGAACCATAATACTTTCCCCTCCGCCCTGCCCTTACTGTAATGCTATAGTCTCAATGAAGCAAGTCTAGATTTTCCACAGGCTGAGGAATCTCCCATCTCACTGAAGCTCCTTTTTCAATTTAAATGGAGTTATATGTTTCAATCAAAATTATATATTTTCAGAGACAGCGTTAGTTTATTCTTAGTCCTGCACCATGAATGTGGAATATATCTATTTTATGAAGAAAAAAAATCTAGAAACTCATACAAAAGCAAGTCTAGCCAGCTCAAGCTAGCTCTATTCCACAAATCAGCAGAGGGAATTTTTATTTTATTTTTAGAGTCAAGAAGGATATTGTGTTATATAAGATTTCAGAGACGAAATGTTAGTCTAGTTTATGCTTTAAGCTTCTTCATACGAGTCTTGTAGCAGGGAGTATGACTGTTAACATAGATACTCCCTGTTCGAATAGGAGGAGTTTATTTCCGGTCTGCAATGTCTGAATTGAAAATGAAGGATGCCTCTGCGAAAAAAAGATAAACTTTCCAGTATCTTGTCAAGCGAAATGAAGAACATGGACTGCCTCGGTGTTCTGTCTGACTTCTCGCAGACATATAACCAGGCGGATCCACGAGCCGGTAACCTGGTCCATTAGTGCCCAGCGGGAGGTCCCAGCATGACGTCACCATGTATCCCGTCATGCACACTTCCTGTGTTATCACACGGGTCCCATCAACCAACTCGCACACAAGTTATCTCATGGATCATATCTCCCGGTTTGTGGCTGATGGGGGGTGCACGAGAAGAGGGGTGGGGCATTTTACCAACAGATAACCTTCTGATGCCTTTAATTAGGCTTGATGGTGGGGTTTGAAGTTGGGTAGTAATCACAGTATTAATAAAGAGGTAGAAAGATTATCTTATCAGCAGGAGCTCAGACCATGGCGCTGAAAGTAGTGATATACTCATCATCCGCCATATCATGGGCACTAGGAATTGGGCACATCTAGCTGGTACCACGGACTTGTATAACTTGTTATATAGGTCCGTGCTGGTACTAAGTGTTTTGGGGTCGTCTGACAGGGTTTATTTTATATCTTTTGAGTGAATAATTTAGTTACTGGCACCTTTATGTCAGCCACTTGCGCCGATTCTGGCTAAACCAACAACACTCTGGGACTCAGTCTGTGGTGAATCATTGATGTCCATCTACCAGTGATTACACATAGAACCGCGACCAGACGACTCCCAGAATAGTTGATGAGTAGGTAGTTACTCTACCATACATATTACATACAATAAACTCGCTCCTTATCATATATATTACACACCATAGGCTCGCTCCTTACCATACGTATTACACACTATAGACTGGCTCCTTATCATACATATTACACACTATAGACTGTCTCCTTATCATACACGACATCAACATAGACCCGCGCCTTATCCTACATATTTCACACTATAGACTCGCTCCTTATCATACATATTACACACTATAGACTGTCTCCTTATCATGCACATCAACATAGACCCACGCCTTATCCTACATTTTACACACTATAGACTCGCTCCTTATCATAAGTATAACACACTATAGACTGCCTCCTTATCATACACGACATCAACATAGACCCGCGCCTTATCCTACATATTTCACACTATAGACTCGCTCCTTATCATACATATTACACACTATAGACTGTCTCCTTATCATACACATCAACATAGACCCGCGCCTTATCCTACATATTACACACTATAGACTCGCTCCTTATCATAAGTATAACACACTATAGACTGGCTCCTTATCATACGCATTACACACTATAGACTGGCTCCTTACCATACACGACATCAACATAGACCCGCGCCTCACCATACATATTTCACACCATAGACTCGCTCCTCATCATAAATATTACACACTATAGACTCGCTCCTTATCATACACATACCATAGACTCGCTCCTTACCATACAATAACACAGCACATATTCGCTCCTTACGATACAGTTGCAAAGCACAAACTCGCTCCTTACCATACAGGCTCGTTGACTTGGTTGATGCATGTCAGTCTATCCCAATTGAGTGAATCGATGCTCATGATGTCAATCACTGGATTGTCTGGCCGAGACTCGATTATTTGCAGACCGTCATATAGCTGGAATATTGCTTAGTGCGACGTTAAACAACAAACAAACACAGCACAGCCATTCACATTACACAGAACGAACTCGCTCGTTATCATGCATATTACACAGCAAAGACTCGCTCCTTGTAATACATATTATATCAGTATATCCTCGCGCCTTATCATACATATGATACAGACAAGAGGCCGACCAAAAGCCCATTCGTAGGGTCAACTACCGACTACAGGCGGACTGATTTAGATAGTTGGCCAATAGCTTCATCCATTTACATTACACAACTGACACGAGGGCCATCTGAAGTGATTTGTGGGAATGTCGTGTGATTGCCTCATGGAAACGACTTGGCATCCTTCCAGTCCGTAAACGTGTAATGAGCTTACATGGTGGACGGTGATTATAGGAGCTCAGCGACGAATGTGTATTTATAGATTGTGATTGAGCTGAACGGGAGATGTCGGTATAGATATCGTTTATATATATGCTGGATCGTGTGATGTGACGAAGGGAAGGGGGAGCGGTGAGCTGTATCAAAACGCAGCGGTTACAACTGGCAACAGGGTGGCCGGGCGGTTGAGGTGTTTGGCACTGTTGCAAAAACTCCGGGTTCTATTCCCTAAATTGCTGTCATCTCGTCCGCTTTTTAAAAATTTCAGTCAAACACCATTGTGTCGAAGTTGAAGGGACCTCCTTAATACTTCGAGTTATCCGAGATTCGACACAACCGAAAATGATGAAAAAAGAAGGATCAGCGTTTACTTCGAGACAGGCGGAAGTTCGATACATCAGAGTTCGACATAACGGGGTTTAACTGCAGTTCAATTCGTGATCTCTGAAAGTGTAGACTTTCTATTCCAAAATCAGAAAAAAATGCACTGCACAATGTGTTCTGACATGCATCGGTATTATATCAGGGGGTCTATTATAGCAGGGGTCTATTATATCAGGGGGTCTATTATAGCAGGGGTCTATTATATCAGGGGGTCTATTATAGCAGGGAGTCTATTATAGCAGGGAGTCTATTATAGCAGGGAGTCTATTATATCAGGGGGTCAATTATATCAGGGGGTCTAATATAGCGGGGGTCTATTATATCAGGGGGTCAATTATATCAGGGGGTCTATTATATTAGGGGGTCAATTATATCAGGGGGTCTATTATATCAGGAGGTCCATTATATCAGGGGGTCTATTATAGCAGGGAGTTTATTTATAGCAGGGAGTCTATTATAGCAGGGGGTCTATTATAGCAGGGAGTCTATTATATCAGGGGGTCAATTATATCAGGGGGTCTATTATAGCGGGGGTCTATTATATCAGGGGGTCTATTATAGCAGGGAGTATATTATAGCAGGGAGTCTATTATAGCAGGGAGTCTATTATATCAGGGGGTCAATTATATCAGGGGGTCTATTATAGCGGGGGTCTATTATATCAGGGGGTCTATTATAGCGGGGGTCTATTATATCAGGGGGTCTATTATAGCGGGGGTCTATTATAGCAGGGAGTCTATTATATCAGGGGGTCTCTTATAGCAGGGAGTATATTGAAGAACGTGTGTACTTTTTGTACTTAAATGTTTTGACATTGAAGAATGAGCACAAAGAGGTAACGTGACATGTCTCTATGACGTCATCTTCTGTGACGGACCTTACCTTCCACGGCCCCGTTCCACAAAGCGATCTCAGCGCTAAGATGATCTTAGCTCCCATTCTTTGACATAGGCTTACGACAGTCGTAGCGCTAAGATCGCTTTGTGGAACGGGATTCTGGTGACGACGAGGAATCTGCAACCAGAGATTCTGACGAATATAACACTCGCCATCGTCGAGTAGATTCAAACCCAGGACATGAGACGATAATATACATAAGCTTGATTCAGCAACGGTCTAGACCTGACTACTGTCGGTTAGACAAACGCACATACATAGCTCCGTGCATGTGGAACAAGTTAAGCAAGGTTCCCGAGATTAATGGTCCATGTCAGGTGTACATTCATCCATGTTGGATACCAATGTCTCCCCTGCTGACGACCACAGACTGATCGTGCATGTGCTGTGTAATATCAGCAGGGGCCATCAAATAGACATGGTCTCTGATTCAAGCTGTACTCAGATGGTTGTATAATTTTAAGTACGATCAACGTGATGAACGAGTGAGTATGATTGTACGCCGCTTTTAACAATATTCACCAGAAAGGGGCTTCACACATTGTACCCATGTCGGGAATCGAACCCGGTTCTTCGGCGTGACGAGCGAACGCTTTAGCCACTAGGCTACCTGACCGCCCCCACGTGATGAACGAAAGACCACGTGTCCATAGCTGAATATATAAATCTACTAACATTGACTCCAGTACGCGTGACAGCGAGGGATAGACAGCTTCTTGGTCGTGAATGTTGTCACTTGGATACGCTGGACACACATGGTTGAATACCCAGCATGCCCAGTGAAAATACCTCATTCCAGTTGCCATGGCAGTCTGAGAATTTAACCTATTTTATTTCTTTTCAAGTACAAGTTGCTTACATTCCTGTTGGATACATAGAACATATTCATGATGCGACCATGACGGCGGTGTTTTAGTACTCCTGACAGAAATGTCTTTCCAAATAGCAAGTGTTGATACTGGAATGAAAGTGTGAGTGAGTATGGTTTTACGCCGCTTTAAGCAATATTCCAGCAATATCACGGCGGGGGACACTGGAAATGGGCTTCACACATTGTACCCATGTCGGGAATCGAACCCGGGTCTTCGGCGTGACGAGCGAACGCTTTAACCACTTAGCTACCCGACCGCCCCACTGGAATGACAGAACTGTCCATTAAACAAAGTCTATATTTGGCAGTCTTCTGATTCATTTCTCGATACATCCACTACTGCAAGCAGGCCATACGTCGATCATTTGTCACTGACCTGTCAAAATCAATATCCCAAGTAAAGACAGACACCAAGCCTATCGCCGACATCAGTGTGTGTGCTGTAAGCTGGATGTTCGGCTGTTCGTAATAGGCGTTTAGTTAATAGTTCATCATCCGTGTACAACACCGGTCGATATGTTACGATCGTGAGTCTTTGTTCAATTGATTAGTTAGGGATAAAGAGGCTCCTGTAGACATTTCTGGTGTATGTTGCACACTGCGTGGACTAATTGATTAATCGCATGCAGAACGCGCGGATGTGGATGAACTTCCGGTTGTGCGATGCCTCGTAAAGTAGATCCCTACACGGCGAGAATGGCGGAGCGTGCGTTATTGTGAAGTAGAGTGTATGTACTGTAGATATAATAGAGGTGGAATAACTTGAAACAGGTTGTGAATCTGTCAGGCTACAACGCACCACTGGTTGCCATGCACGGGTTGTCAACAGGGTGAAGATGCACTAGGCACCGTGGTGCTATTTTTAGTGTTTTATAATATCAATCGTTTAATGTATCGATCACTGATTTCCAAATCGATCTATTGATACTACAAATACAATGTTATACATTTGTCGAAAGATGTCAGAAATGTTGCCTGCCTGCCTTGAATATTAGAAATATGTGTCCTGTTTCAGGTCATCACGTTAGGGCTATTGTCTCGACAGAACATCACGTTAGGGCTACCGTGTCTTCAGGTCATCACGTTAGGGCTACTGTGTCTTCAGGTCATCACGTCAGGGCTACTGTGTCTTCAGGTCATCACGTCAGGGCTACTGTCTCGACAGAACATGTTAGGGCTACTGTGTCGACAGAACATCACGTTAGGGCTACTGTGTCTTCAGGTCATCACGTCAGGGCTACTGTGTCTTCAGGTCATCACGTCAGGGCTACTGTCTCGACAGAACATGTTAGGGCTACTGTGTCGACAGAACATCACGTTAGGGCTACTGTGTCTTCAGGTCATCACGTTAGGGCTACTGTGTCTTCAGGTCATCACGTCAGGGCTACTGTGTCTTCAGGTCATCACGTCAGGGCTACTGTCTCGACAGAACATGTTAGGGCTACTGTGTCGACAGAACATCACGTTAGGGCTACTGTGTCTTCAGGTCATCACGTCAGGGCTACTGTGTCTTCAGGTCATCACGTCAGGGCTACTGTCTCGACAGAACATGTTAGGGCTACTGTGTCGACAGAACATCACGTTAGGGCTACTGTGTCGACAGAACATCACGTTAGGGCTACTGTGTCTTCAGAACATCACGTTAGGGCTACTGTCTCGACAGAACATGTTAGGGCTACTGTGTCGACAGAACATCACGTTAGGGCTACTGTCTCGACAGAACATCATGTTAGGGCTACTGTGTCGACAGAACATCACGTTAGGGCTACTGTCTCGACAGAACATCATGTTAGGGCTACTGTGTCGACAGAACATCACGTTAGGGCTACTGTCTCGACAGAACATCATGTTAGGGCTACTGTGTCGACAGATCACGTTAGTGCTAACGTGTCTTCAGGTCATCACGTTAGGGCTACTGTGTTTTCAGGTCATCACGTTAGTGCTAATGTGTCTTCACATCACGTTAGAGCTACTGTGTCTTCAGGTGATTACATTAGGGCTAATGTGTCGGGGTAGGGGGGGTGGGGGGCCGGGGTGGGGGGCCTCGGTGACTTAAATGAAATCAGGGTAGAGAAAGTATGGAGGACAATTCAGCGTCCGTACGACCAGCCTCTTGTTTCTCAGGCACAGCCATAAACAAATCCTAACGTTCAGAACATACATTCCCGACCATCCCACTGCAGTCAGTCCGGTTGATGTAGACAGTCGGCTTCTGAGATAGGAAACCCCAAGACAGAGATGTGCTCCATCGCATTTCAAGTGATCACCTGTTGAGTTGATAGCAGATAGTGTTTCCCCAACAACAACTGTAAATAATGCCAGATCAGGAGGTATGTGACGACTTCCCTAACAACTGTTAATGCCGGAATGTCGATGTGAGGTGTCTGCGTGTCTGTGTAAGGATGCCCAGGTGTTTGTGTGTGCGAAAGGGTGCCCGTGTGTGTGTGTGCGTAAGTGTGTGCGTGTTTGTCTACGTGTGTATGCGTGAGTGTGTGTGCATGAGTGTGTGCGAAGGTATGTGTGTGTGTGTATGCATGTATTTGCGCCTGTATCTCTGTGTATGTGTGTGTGTGTTGCTGTATGTATGTGTGTGTGTGTGTTGCTGTGTGTGTGTGTGTGTGTGTGTGTGTGTGTGTGTGTGTGTGTGTGTGTGTGTGTGTGTGTGTGTTGCTGTATGTATGTGTGTGTGCGTGCGTGCGTGCGTGGGCGTCCAGTGACAGTGACATCTCGACGCCTCAAATAACCACGCCCTTCTCGAGTCAGGGGTCGGGATCTTGACCTCTGGGTGGGTGTGGCCAACTGGAATCGCTAAGGTGATCACGTTACTGCCCCCACTGTCCCCTTAGGCAATTCACCCGATCTATATATCTGGACTTGGTGCCTGGAGAATGTCTTTAATGATGTGCTTCTGTCAGGATTCATCTGCTGGTTTGTTTTATTGCTGATCACATAGATCTGTTCTGAATTAACTGCGGAGACTGGTAAATATAATGCCTTGCCATATTTGTGCTTGTTTGTCCGAACAACGTTTAATTTCCCCGTGCACACTTCTAGACTGCGTTGTGACTGGTTTATTTCCTCACCACGTGAAATCCTACGTAATGCACGTGCACAAGCAAGCCATTGAAGTACGAAGTGTGTGCGAGACCACCCAGTTTCTCTGTGATGTATGGAAGGTGTATGAGGACATAAACTATATCCTGTCCGGCAGAAGCAAAGGTTTAGATTTTCGGCCTTCGGATAAACAAGGGCGAAATCTAAACTGACCACACCTGTAGGTGTGTGATCAGTCAGTGAAGGGGCTGCCAGCCAAAGTTAACGAGGTTTCCTCCCAGAATGCGCAACCTACATGGCACTTCATGTATATGTGAGGGCACGGGTGGCCCAGTCGTCTAAGGCGCCGCGATTCGCTGTGCAGAGTTGCGTCCCTTGGGCACGCCTGAAACCTATGATTGTGGGTTCGAATCCCGGTTCGCCCCAATTATGTTTCTAGGTTTGTCAGCACCATACCCGTGCTCGTGGGTTTCCCCGAAGTGGTGAATGTCTGAGACTGTATCACTTCGGGCTTTCCTCCCACGTTAAGCTGACACGCCGCGATATAACTGGAATACTGTTAAAAGCGGCGTTAAACCGAACCGAACTGCAATAACGTCCAGTTTCAGCGACTTGCGTATACAATGCAACTTGCGGCCTCGCATCTTCATCACCGACAGAAATAGTAGGTATACAATGGAAGCTTGTTCTGAAACCCATACACAAAGTTGCTTTGGCTGATTTTCTCTTTACACGTAACATATAACTTGAGATTAAACTACGTGTCTCGGTATGGTTGCTCTATTCAACATTTGATATTTATTGGTGGCATGTGTTTCGCGATGCACATTCCACGACATGCGATACAAACAATCCCGTGCTTCGCGAGTTTCCTTTTGGAGACAGCGGCGCTTATCTCGGCGGAGATTTGAAGCATGTGAAGGGTATTTTGTGGTTTACACTGGAGTTCAGTGTTGAGATCTTCATCTTCGACTAATGAGGCACAGCTGCCTGGATGTGATAACGAGGCTCACCGCCTCACGCCGTCATCAGGGAACCAATCAGAAGCCAGTATGATGTAACCCGATTCAATTCTTTAAAAAAAAAACGAAACATTCTTTGGTGTTATTTAACACGAAATTACTTACAACAAGACACTTTCTGATACACAACTGTAATGTCATAAAACGTCCTTTGAATAGTGACATCACACAGATGGAAAGTGTCAGCAAAGACCTATAATAATAATTTATAAATCTATTAAAATACTATGGTCTCTGCTGTCAGCTTCCCCTTGTTTCACAAAAATCTTTAGCCTTGCTCCAAGGCTGTACTGAAAGAAAAATCCATGGGTGTGAAGGAATCGTATCCTCCAAAAAGGCAAGTCTAGATACGCGGAGAGTACTAAGGACTCCAGTCTCTTATAGGGACAACTTCTTCTTATTTACAGAATCTAGAAGTTAGGATTTCATTAATAACTATTCCCTTAGAGACTTGCGCAAGTCTTGTGCACCACAGTGTGCGAGTGTGCGGTGGCCATCCGCACCTCCTCACCGACAGAACCCAGCGCGGAGAGGCAGACCCAGGCTAAACTTGACGGAAGTTTCATTCATGTGTCGCTCTAAAGTTTGAGATGTATATATCTATTTTTAAGATTTTGCTAGTCATCATCGTGGAATGTTCCTGAAGAAAATATGAGGTGAGGTGAAATGGGGCTTAACGTCGCGTCCAAGATTATTGCACTTATATAGCGACGTGCATGCACGTATGTGTGTGGATGCTTGTACTAGTCCGGACTGATGCCGATTTATAGTGCTAGCCCACTGAGATACCATGCCGCAATTTAGCATGAATACCCCACTCAGACACACTATACTGACTCCGAGCCAACCAGTCGTTGTTTTAGCCCCTTAATGTCGAACGCCAGGCAGGGTAACAACAAGTACCATCTTTTAACGTCTTTTGGTATGACGCGGGATCGAACCCCGGAAGAAAATATGAAGTCATGCATGTACATTAGACTCTAGATGTGTATGAACATACGTTAGTGAACAGTGATATTAATATAATACTGTTCCCCTCACGTTAATCTGACATAATATAACTACAGTACTGTACGAAACGGCGCTAAACACAACTCGCTTGAATTAGCTGCCGCTTCCGTTGTCACGTGGTTTTTCACACGAACTTGTTCTCATACTCACTTACCGTATTCGACGTAATAAGCGCCCAGGGCGCTCTCAAAGTTAGAAATAGGGAGCTCTTATTAGAATATTATTTTGGTGAAAAAACAGAGTTGAAAGATAAATTTCGTGGTTTATGCTGACACCCTGAAATGTTTATATACGACAGATATATTTTTCAGAATTTAATTGCCCATAATTGAGGGTGCTTATTACACACGAGTGCGTATTATTCACGAATAAATAAGTCTTGTGTACATTTATCAATCTGAAGGGGTGCTAATTGGGATTGTTCACTAGCCAATATATTAGCAAATATCGCCATGGGCGCTTATTAGAGCGGAGCGCTTATTAAGTCGAATACGGTATATAGTCATGCGTCGCTCCAGTCTGAATCACATTTCAACAAACCGACCGCATGGTGTTACAACGTGTTACATTGTGTACAATGTCATTTTAACAGAGTTCAGGCGTGGTGACAACTCCCTATACATCACACGATGTGACATCACATGCAGATTCAGTCTTTTTTTCCCATAGACCACCGACGGTGGTACAAGAGCATATAGAAAGTCGAGATAAATATAATATGTACATCAAGACGGCTGTGTATATTTAGGTTTAGCATTCAAAGCGGTAAATACAATTAATACATATTTTGATAGACGTTTAAGCTCGTTTAGTTTAGTTGGTGAAAATGAAAACACATTTGACCAAGTTAAATATCTTCTAGGAATAAGCTTGACAATGAAATATATAATGGAATTCATCTCCTATAGCTGGGGAGTTACAGAGTGAACATAGACGTTGTTCTCTAGGTACATTATTCCAGCGGCCAGTCTCGACCGGTAAATTGTGGTTATTAGTGCGATTTATTTAAGAGCGGGTAATAAACAGATTGAGGTAGGTAGAGATAGTTTTCAAATAATGGCATTTCTTAAAGATGTTTATAATAGAAACTTTTTTGAACACGACAATATTGATCTTCTCCAGGATTGAAGAAAATAATCGGCCAATATTCTTTCCACAGACTAGCCACTTCGTTTGTCTGTTTGTTTGTTGTTTAACGCCGCACTCAGCAATATTCCAGCTATATGATTGCGGTCTGTTAATAATCGAGTCTGGACCAGACAATCTAGTGATTGAAATCATGAGCATCGATCCACGTAATTTGTGTTGAAATTGGTGTTGAAATTACAGAGAATATTACACTGAAAAAAAACGTCACCATGGATAGATATATGAGAAACCTTATTTGTCCAAACACTGTAAACATACTTTGAGACATATTAAAAAGATGAAACTTAGCAAAACTAATCATCAAGGTTGAAATTAAAGTGTCAAATGTTCTTACAGTGAAACACAACACTAGTCTCTGAGAAAATGGCATCTCAAGTCAGTATCTCGTGTGTCCGCCATGTGCATTGATGACTGCCGTGCAACGTCGATACATGGAATGTATGAGGCGGTTGGTGAAGGCCATAGGCACTTGAGCCCACACTCTGAGGAACCCTGACGCAGTTCAGCTGCAGTTGTCGGCCTTGGTCGGACGTCATTCAGCCGTCTTTGAATCTCGTCCAACAGGTGCTCAATGGGATTTAAATCGGGACTGAGGGCAGGCCACTGCCTGGTTCTAATGCCATTCTGCTGGAGGACGTCTCTTGTTGCTTTCGCAGTGTAGGTACGGGTGTTATCATGCTGAAACTCGTGGTTGCGTCGACGTGCCAAATGAGGTATGGCGTGTGGTCTCAAGACTTGACCAATGGACGGACCTGCTGAGACACCATTGCCTCTCCCTGGACCGATGTTCTGGAAGACCACAGGGCCGACCCTCTGTCCAAGACCAATTCCACCCCACACCATGATGCTCGGACCACCCCACGAGTCTCTCTCAACAACACAAGCATCCGAATAACGTTCCCCGCGGCGTCGCCAGACTCTCTCTCTCTCTCTACCATCTGCTGTTGAGATACAGTAGCAGCTCTCGTCTGAGGAGAGGACTCTTCTCCACTGCTGGTGGCGCCAATGCTGGTGGTGTGTTGCCTACTGAAGATGGGTCCTCGGTGATGCTTGCGTCAGTGGAGGTGTCTGCTCATCAATCGTCAACTCACAGTGTCCACACTAATGGGTCGCTGGTGTGTCCCCATGATCTGTCGAGCAGTTTCCGCAGCAGTCACAACGCGATCTTGAAGATGCTGTCTCACAATCCGACGATCCTGAAGTCGGGTCGTGACCCTTGGTCAGTCACAGTAGTGTTGGTGGTCTGGTACTGTTGCTGGAGCCTGTATATGGTCCTTACGTGGACTTGAAATGCATTGGCTGCTTGCCGGGCGGTTTGTCCAGCTTGCAATCGTCCAAGGCTTGGTGTCGCTGATTTCTTGTCAATCTTGGCATGTGGTAGCAATTCAATAACGAATGAATGTTATCCAATCTGGGTGGATTTTTATAGGGCAAGAAATGGGGCAAAGCATGTGCATTTCAATATGCACGGAACTCACGTGCATCGGGTTACCATGGCCGTTGCCGTGATGCGGTTGGGCGATCGGTGTATTGTCATCTGCTTTGCTTTTTTATTATCAAATTTCATTTTTCCTGACAAGGTAATGTTACATTTTAGAAAGTATGACAAAAATCACCCAGATATTTACATGACAACTTTTCATGCAATGTTACTTGGGGTTACGTTTCTTTTGCGGTACAGTATATATACTTGGGTCAGGCCACGGGAACTAAATAAACACTCTAAATTATATAACCAAGGGTGAATATTGGTGTTTACGTTAGCATCCATCGTAATGAATTATTTTGTGGAGATCGTATAACATGTCTATTCCAAAAACCTATAATTCTCTCAGCTCCTCTAATATTCAGGGGGTTCTGCCTAATTCCCCATAGACCAAAAAAGAAGGAGTAGACAAGTTAAACACGTATCAGCACATATCCCGAACTGTACGAGATTAGCACGGGTTATTTGGTATCACTGCTGGCGTGTTTGTTTGGAAGTAACGGTTTCTCTACGTCTTCCGCTGACAGATCGTGAAGTGATGTCACGCAAGTTAATGGGTTGTGATGTTTTCCTAACAACAGGTTAATTCACTATGTCTGCGTCTGCGGCTGTGCAGAAAGTGTCAACACGAGTAGTTAGCAGGAAGGCAGCATACTTACATGCACGTGCCTGACATGTCGGACTGGGGGAATGCTGCAAATGTGTTGGTTTCCAAACACTTGTGAAATATCTATATACTAGTATATGCAAGTACTCAGAATGACTCTCAATTAATCTTACAGGACACCTTGGAGTTTATCACATTGGAATGCTTGACTCAACAGGTGTGAGAGAGAGAGGGGAGAGAGAGGGGGGGGAGAGGGAGGGAGGGGGGAGAGAGAGGGAGAGCTGAGGGGAGAGACAGGGGGAGAGGGGAAAAGAGGGGGAGAGTGGTGGGGGGGAGAAGGGGAAGGAGAAAGGAGAGAGAGGGGGGGAGAGAGATGGAGAGAGGGAAAGGGAGAGGAGGGGGGGGAGAGAGATCACATGCCTACTTGTCTACGACTACTTACATTTGAGCCTTGTTTACTAAATGTTTACTAAATGTTTAGTAAATGTTCAAATACTATGGGACGTTTAACACAATACAATTAGTACATATCGGTTTTAATTCTAGTAACGTGATGTAAACAGCTGCAGTTGTTGATGCGCTAGAAAACATCCCCCACTGTCGCTCACTCACCTGTCCATTTAGTACGACGTACAATAACTGTCACTCGTCAAGAAGGGTGTACAGGATAGATTGTACATAACCTGCATCAACCCTTTGTCTGGGTTACAGCAGGTATGTGGGTATGTACTCGCCCAGCTGGGATCTCAAGGTGTGTGTCCCCTCAGGTAAATTAATTACCAGCTCCCAACTGACATTGATTGACAGCACCCTGTGATGAGTGACAGTATGTGTCTATATCACGACGACCTGCCGTATGTCGCCACGTGCCTGTGTGTCTGTGCCATGTGGATAGCATTAAACGGTATGCATTTCACTCAGTAATAAACTTTATTGATTGTAATGTCAGCGCGCAATCTGAGGTTGATGGGGGACCAGCTTGGCAGCGAGCAACATGTTGTCATTAAATGATCGTGTGAGGCAATCTGTCTTACTTTTAATCAGTGTTCTAGACAGGGTCTTGCCCCACTTTGTCTTTAATCGTGTAATGATTAACTCGGGGTAGTTTTAATGTTAGAGGGGGGTACCCGTGATCTGATATCAACGATCAGATAGGATCTCAACGATATGGCGACTCATTCCCTGACGGAGCGCGTGTGTAGAACAGAGATTTGATTGGTTTAGTTAGTTTGTTAGTTAGTCGCCTCTTACGACAAGTATGGTCGCCTTTTACGGCAAGCATGGGTTGCTGAAGACCTATTCTACCCCGGAGCTTCACGGGTCGATTGGTTGAGAACGGGGCAATATTATTAACAGAAAGACAGATAGATATGCCACCTCCCTACTAAAAAATATATTGCTACCTCCCAGTTATATTACATAAAGGGCTTGTGATGTTTTGCAACATCACCCCACCCCCACCCCCACCCCCACACCCCACAGGATCCGCCCCTCACTATCAAGGTTGAGGCGACTGCTGTTGTTGCTCTCAGTGTTAAAGAGGTCGCCTTCTGCCTTTGCAATTTCGGCTGACCTGCCCTTCTTTGGGACTCGCGTGTGTGAGTGGGGTACACATGTCTATTGTGACTGCAGCGATAGACGACAGACTATATACATATATACCTGTGTGTACAATTTCGTTCCGTCTCCATGGGCCCCTGTTATGGCTGTGTTGATCTTAATTTAATGGCCTGTCTCTTAACAATTAGAATCGGAGACATATACTGCATGACATGCTCACTACGCACAAATACAACCCCCCCCCCCCCCCACCCCACCCCCACCCCACCCCCCAACCCCCCCCCCCCCCCACCCCCCCCCCCACCCCACCCCCCCAACCCCCCCCCCCCCCCCCCCCACCCCCCCCCCCCCCCCCCCCTATCCCCTACCACCTCACCTCTCTCTGCTGACCGGCCGTCTCGAGTGCAGGCGGGTTGTTATGTCACGTGACGACCGTGTCCTATCTGCCTGAGTGAGTACGACAAGAATGTTGATGTTTGTGAAGTGTGTTTACTGCACCCAACACGTAAACAGCAATATATTCCTTGTTTATGACAGTCCTCATTTCGGTCATAACGGCATCCAACGGCACAGACGAGAGGTACATATATTTTTCACAGCCTGGTGTCGTGTATCATGTCTAGAGTTATCAATATCCCGACTTTCAGAAAAGCACCTCAATCTCATTAAATCTTAGTTTACCGGTAGCGAGAACTGAGGTCTAATTTAAATGAGATTGCACTTTCCTATAAACACTTCTAGATCTATTAATATCACGAGCATCCTAGTGCAGCCCTGACGCCCGTGGTATTAATAGATCTAGAAATATTTGCGCAACGACACCAGGGCCTGTGGTATGTGTCTGGTATTGAGCTACAACGCAGTCAGTTATCGACTCAAGTCAAGGATGCATTATAATACCATGTTTCATGTTTCTGTTGATAAAGCCTAAAGGCAATTTTAACCTTGATTTCCAGGTGTTCAGTGAACCGGGACTGCACGTATTTAAGTCCCCTCATTATTTAACACATAGGCTTAAAAACGAAAATAAATAGAACGCTTTTAAGCCCATGGGCTTGAATTAAATTGAAAAATGATTGATCTCCCATACACGTTACTTTATGGCTGCTGTTCACCAATATTGCCCCTTCAACACAGTTCTTGGCTTCCACAGGTACAAGGCCGGGGTAGAATAGGTCTTCAGAAACCCAAGCTTGCCGTAAAAGGTGACAAAGCTTGTCGTAAGAGGCGACTAACGGGATCGGGTGGTCAGGCTCGCTGCCTTGGTTGATGCATGTCATCGTATCCCAATGGCGTGGATCGATGCTCATGATGTCAATCACTGGATTGTCTGGCCCAGACTCGATTATTTACAGACCGTCGTCATAAAGCTGGACTATTGCTGATTGCGGCGTTAAACAACAAACAAACAACAACATTTACAAGGCACATTGGCCCCTCAATGAAGGTGATGTTCTGGATATTCAGTGTCACATTAAACGCATAACTGTGATAGTGGTTTGTTGTTGTTGCTTTGACAGGTAGCAATTCAAGATAGAACGTGTTCTTGACTCATAATGTTCCAGTTGAAAAAGAGAATCATGTCTAATGTTAAAGTGTTGCTCCCTCATTTCATTTGTGAGTATTTTTTATTACACTTGGGATATTCATTCTACCTGTCATTATTTCGTCCTTTTCTATTTTAAGCCTTTGGCGTAAATTTGGCTAAAATGTTACTCAACTTAAATAGGCAAATTCCGAAAGTAAGACCAGGGCTTAAAAACGTGCAGTCCCGGTTAGTTCGCGTCAATGCTTCTGACTTCACAGACACTTGAGATACGACTTCAGAGGTACTGGCGACGCCGATGGCCATGTCATCTGAGGCGCGGTGATTCGCTGTGCAGAGTTGCGTTATTTAGGCGGGCCAGGAACCTATGGTCGTGGTTCGAATCCCGGCTGATCTGGATTGTGTATCTAGCTTTGTCATCACAATACACGCGGGTTTCACCAGAGTGGTAGACACCCTTGCTTCGCTTCGGGCTTTCTCCGCATTAAGCTGACACGCCGTGATGTAGCGAGAATACTGTTCAAAGCGGCGTAAAACCCAACTCACTCACTCATATCTGCCTGAAGTGTTACGGCCATATCTTCCTGTTGTGTAACGTCTTATCTGCTGGTCGTCTGTTGTTTGTTGACTGCTGGTCATCTGCGGGTTTTCTTATGGTCACTCCACGTCACTCACTCACTATTGACGACACCCACCCCAACCCACCCTCCACACCCACCCAACCCCGAGATCAACAACTCGTCACGGATGACTGGGTTTTCTAGTTCAGCACGCCATACACAGTGCACTGATAGATTATCAGTTAAGACGCACACAAGTTCATTTTCTATACTGTCTTCTAACGCTTGGTTGAAAGGAGCTAAGTCGGCGTTATTGTGTGCCCGGGTATAATAACCATTTATATCCCTCCTGTTTACTTGTTTACTTGTTTACTGACTCATAATGGCGGAATGAATTCCAGTGTGAGTTTCACTCAATTCAATAACTTGTATAACCATACACACCTATCCCTTTCTGCGCTGCTTGATTGCCGAGTATACCGTGTATCACAATAACTGTATCTATGTTGCCGTACACTGAAGTGCTAATGGTTTATAAGTGCTCACTCTGTTTAGCATTCACACAAAGCAGGAGACTCAAAGACTTGATCGATCAATAACTGGTGTAGGTACATTCGACAGTTATCTGCAGTGAGTGTCCCGGACGGGTGCGGGACGATCCCTGACCCCCGTCATTATCCCCGTGAACCTGTTCACCATCATGGCTTTATAAGCATTGTGGTGCACGGGCTGTGTGGCAGTATAAGGCGCGAGTAGGGGGGTAGAGGCTTATATCGCACAGTCACAACCGTCCCGTCCTCCGCGAGGCAGACATGTGAGTATATGCCATATTATTTACATGTGTGTGTATAGCTGAGATGAGCGTGATACTATTTTACCGAGATGTTACAACTGATGTGTATATACTACATAGCTGACGTATATGTTGTGAAGGCCCTTGCTGTGTAGTACTTGGTAACGTGCTTGTTTGAAGGGCATCGGTCCACCGATGAAACAATTGACGATTAGCCAAGACTATTGTTAGAGAACGAGACCACAACGCTTTATGATCTCTATGGAACAGACAGTTGGATATCAGACGTCGTCCAACATGAGAACTGACACCCAGGATATACACGACCGTGGACGCAAACGAAGAATTGAACGCACGGCGGCAGTTACCTGGCTGTGATATCTATAATGCTGGCTGTGATATCTATAATGCTGGCTGTGATATCTATAATGCTGGCTCCACCCTTATCCGCCCCCTCCCCTACCCCACACCACCACCCGCTCATGGAGATTCGAGGTCACAATAGATCCCTCGCACCAATTCTCGTTTACCCACGTGGAATCCTGGTTACCACAGCCATTGCTGGTCGTAAGATCTTAGTAAAGGATCGGGTGGTCAGATTTGGTGACTTGAGGGATAAGATGTCGTCGTACCCCAACGGCAGGGATCGGTGCTCGTGATGGAAATCACTGGATTGTCTTGTTCAGACTTATAGTTGCATATCGCTGGAATATTTCGGCGTTACACAAGACACAACTATTACCGGTTGTTGTGCCACGCTTCACCGAATCAATGATTCGAATCATGAAGTTGATAAGCCTCTACCGTATTGACAACAATTAGGTTAATCAGCAGACGATTAGCTTCGTATTACTGAGGTATAATTAGCTACTGGGACAATAGTACTACATTAACTGTGCACAGCGCCGAGCTATGAGACGCAAGCATTACCGATATTAGTCATCAAGCTCGGCAGTATAAGACGATTTTCCACATCTGTGGATACTGTAATTACCGCCACACTCATACACCTGGGCAACACATACCGTACTACTATCTCAACTACTTATTATGGTGCCTAGTGACCGTCAAACGGTCGGGACCGTGTGTGGCTGCATGAGAGGTCACTCGGTGTATACAGGTGTATTATCTAACAGGCTGTACAAATATCGCGGCTTTATACGGGCGCTTGCAGATTTATTGAATTACTTATATTTGGGCTGTCGATATTACAGTCTTCACCGATATGAACAGATCCGAGCGATAAGAAATATAACAATGCAATACTTCTTGACGACCTTTTCGCGATAACGCATTTGGTATTTAAAAATTGCAATACTTATATAGCTACAAGCGTAGAAGTCGCCCTGCTGACGCAGATTTTCACTTGTATACCGTGTTGTTCACTATGAAGACGCCAGATGTATTGACGATACGGTATTGTTCGCTGCACATGATCTTTGACATTACAGTATTGTTCGCTATTAGTAATCTATCACATTACAGCATTGTTCGCTATTAGTAATCTATCACATGACAGCATTGTTCGCTATTAGTAATCTATCACATTACAGTATTGTTCGCTGCAGGGGCTCTTTGACATTACAGTATTGTTCGCTATTAGTAATCTATCACATTACAGTACTGTTCGCTATTAGTAATCTATCACATGACAGTATTATTCGCCATTAGTAATCTATCATATTACAGCATTGTTCGCTGCAGGGGCTCTTTGACATTACAGTATTGTTCGCTATTAGTAATCTATCACATTACAGTATTGTTCGCTTTTAGTAATCTATCACATTACAGTATTGTTCGCTATTAAAAATCTATGACATTACGGTATTGTTCGCTATTAGTAATCCATCACATTACAGTATTGTTCGCTATTAGTAATGTATCACATTACAGTATTGTTCGCTATTAGTAATCTATCACATTACAGTATTGTTCGCTATTAGTAATCTATAACATTACAGTATTGTTCGCTATTAGTAATCTATCACATTACATTATTGTTCGCTGCAGGGGCTCTATGACATTACGATACTATTCGCCTTTATACAGCTGGAATATTGATGGGTGCGGCGTTAAACAAGAAACAAACAAGCAATACTATTCACTATATGTGTTCTATGACATTGCAAAATATTGATAGCTATTAGTGATATTTGACATTAAAATATTGTTCGCTGCTGATGCTCTTTGACATTAGAATATTGTCGTTCTCTATGCCATATCCAGATATACCACCGTAACTTATCTAGCAGGCCCCTGTGCTCACTGACCCACGCTAAGAGATGATCAGACTGTGGATTATTTTATTTTTTTAGTAATTATTTTTACTAAAAGCCTAGGCACGTTTAATTAAAACTAGCCAAGTCTAGATTGCTTTATTCCACGTATGAAAACAGCAGAAGAGGAAAGGTTCTTCCAAAGAAAAAAGAACAGAAATATCTTAAAGACATGTTTTCATTAACTAAGTGTTAGTCACTATACACTGCACCCAGGCACCAGCTATTTTCTCATGTCGCTTTATTATAAAATAATAAATATGAAAGAAATTTCTTATTATCGTGACTATCAGTTTGTCTGCCAACATGTTACATCTCGTGCATGGCGTTGCTGGTCCTTTGTCTCAGGAGCTGGATGCATAGCCTTGCTCCAAGGCCGTACTGAAAGATAAGTTCATGGATGTGTAGTAATTCTATCCTCCTAATAGGCAAGTCTAGAAAAGATAAGATAATATTTATTGCAGAAACATTCCATTACGGAACAGATGCAATTATATTAAATAACAAAACATTATGATTCATATATACATACATACAATAGTCATACATTCCTGTAAACACAAAAACCAATATTTTTCAAAATCAATATTACATATTTTATCATACATAAGATATGTCTAGATGTGTGGACAGTAAGGACTCCAGTCTCTTATAGGGACAACTTGTTCTTATTATTTATATAATCTAGAAATTATTATTTAAACTAATAATTATTGCCTTAGAGACTTGTGCAAGTCTAAAACAGGCTTGCAGCACTCGGGAAGCTTCATTTGCCTGGTTTTGTCAAATTCGTGCCGGTCTCATGCTTACATCTCGTCGTGGCTGCATCTGACATGCATGGAACTCCCCACCGGAACCATGGAGGTCAAGTAGACGGTATTTATAGAACAGAGACTGTTGAGCATTAAACATTACTAATGTGCAGATTATAAGCTTTACACGCACAGCCGGGAATGGCGGTACGCGCATGTGTGTAGAATTACGTATAGATCTATACGTATGGTGGACATAGATCAGGGTTGGTATTTTAAACATAGATAGGCACGATTTGCACGTGTAGCAGTAGAGGTAGTACTGTCTGTTGTTAGATATATATCTCCATCCCGTGTCAGCAGCCTCCGTATCCGAGCCAGATAGACTGCGTCTATTTATATACAAGGCGTCAGTGTTTGGTGGCAGACGGGAGATGAGGTCAGGGCGGAGTGATATCCATGTGCTGCACGTGCTCTGACCTTCTCACCGTGGCAGATGAAGGTGATCTTACACCTTGGGTCAACTCCCGAATTACTTGTGATATTTGTCGGGGATAATAATACATGACATATCACTTACATCGTATCCTTCCGCCAGACGAATGAACACATGTCATTCATTCTGTGTTCTTGCGCGGCGTTGAGAAGTGCTCTAAATGCAGGCAATATTTCCCGCGAGGGTTCCTGGGATAGCTAGTATTCCCCCTGGGCGGTGGTGTATTCTAGTGGGTAAAGCGTTCGGTCGTCACACCGAAGAACCGGGTTCGAATCCCGACATGGGTGGGTACAACGTGTGGAGCCCATTTCTGGTGTCCCCCGCCGTGATATTGCTGGAATATTGCTAAAAGCGGCGTAAAGCCACACCAGTGGCACTCGGGGCTAATGGCGGATCATATTGTCATTAATTATTCATAATACACACTAATTATTCATTATACACAGTGGTTGTGAACTTATGGCATTTGGTTGTATGAATATTTCAGTCTTGGTTGTTATACGTCATATTGATGTGGAGTCTGGCACAGCTTGAATAGCCCGGGGGGAAACCAGATGATTGATGTAGACTGGGACACTTGCTAGATGATTGATGTAGACTTGGGCACGTGCTAGATGATTGATGAAGAC
Organism: Haliotis rufescens; assembly: GCF_023055435.1. Lineage (NCBI taxonomy): Eukaryota > Metazoa > Mollusca > Gastropoda > Lepetellida > Haliotidae > Haliotis > Haliotis rufescens. The sequence continues at coordinate 60,434,011 of NW_025964334.1, forward strand.
TTGGGCACGTACTAGATGATTGACGTAGACTGGGGCACGTGCTAGATGATTGATGTAGACTGAGGCACGTGCTAGATGATTGATGTAGACTTGGGCACGTACTAGATGATTGACGTAGACTGGGGCACGTGCTAGATGATTGATGTAGACTGGGACACTTGCTAGATGATTGATGTAGGCTTGGACACGTGCTAGATGATTGATGTTGACTTGGACACGTACTAGATGATTGATGTAGACTTGGACACGTACTACATGATTGATGTAGACTTGGGCACGTGCTAGATGATTGATGTAGACTTGGGCACGTGCTAGATGATTTATGTAGACTTGGACACGTACTAGATGATTGATGTAGACTGGAACACGTGCTAGATGATTGATGTAGACTGGGACACGTGCTAGATGATTGATAATGACTGAGACACGCGCTAGATGATTGATGTAGACTGGGACACGTGCTAGATGGTTGATATAGACTGAGACGCGTACTAGATGATTGACGTAGACTGAGACACGTACTGTATGATTGATGTAGACTGAGACACGTGCTAGATGATTGATGTAGACTGAGACAAGGTATTTGGAAGTCCCCATTTGTGTAGTGAGATGAACACGACGCCAGCGCATCACTCGGGGTGTATTGTACTTTACTCGGTCTCACGGGAAATATGAACGTTCGCCTCCTTGCTTCAGACTAACGCTTATTCTCTAAACAATTTTCTAAGCATCTCCATTCTATGGAAAAGAAGATACTGAGAGATGGCCAATGCATGACAGTCAGGGTTGGGCGGAAGGGAAGTAATACTCACCCTTGCTTGTGTATTCCGAGATGGGAGCGCGAAGCATGTACTGGTTGAAGCGTCGTAAAATCTTTAAATAATAATCGGAATAAAAGCGACGCAATATCCATAAGAACTCTCTGTCAAAGACAGGCTCGATTGTGCGATTCCGACTTTGTCATGTGAGTATGAGTTTATGAATCACTATCACACAGTGATGATACCAGGTGTTCGCGAAAAAGTCAGCGTGTCCCGCCCCATCAATGGCACCCGTCGCAAACACATGCTAAGGCAAGTCAGATTTTCACCTACAAACAATCCCACGGGAACATATGGTACAAGTCAAAGTAGAGAATTGCATCGGACATTTGTGTGGATATATTATCACATGTCTAACACACAACGTTAGCTTTACTGAGGCCTTGAATGTTGTAACCTTGATCAAACAACTTCTGAGCAAGAGTCACATGACGCTCTTTGAAATCTCTGTGGAAAGAACATGCTCGCTCGTATATCATATGTTGTGAAATGTAGACAACAGGGGCTGGAGCCGCTGGAATATTGCTTGACATGAAGGGGAAGTTGACTGCTGGAAAATTGAAATCATGTCTGTCTGACATTTTCAGTGGACTCTCCTTTCCATATCACGGTTTGAAGGAATGTCTGTCGTTCACTTTGAACAAATATCTTGTACTGTCTGTGGTGTGGCTCGTACAGTGGGTCCTGCGGAGTTAGATGGTGCAGGCGAGTGTGCGGTGGATACGTTTGCATTACGGGAATTGTAGATGAATCACATGTAAGTCTATACAGGTTCATGTGGGTGTGATTTGATAACGCCCCCTAGAGCTAGTGTATTGATAACACGCCTAAGGACTACAGCGTCTTGATAACACCTAGAGCTACATGAAAATGATAATACGCAGAACTAAAACCTCTTATAGCGAGTGATTTGATAAGACCTAGATCCACACTTATATCTACAGTGTATTGATAATAACTAGTTCGCAACTCTTTTTTTAAACTATTCCGTGAACAATCTATACATATGTTTTACCAGGAACGGCATTCCACTCTAGAAAACAGTTCAAGGTATGACTTGTTTAGAACTGTTAAGAGTCTTGTTCAACCAGAAAAATACCTGTATACATTAGCATCAAGACCCTTCGCGTCCATTTATTCAATTTAGGCTCGGATGGTTAGATCTCATGATAAATGAAGGAAGAAAAATGTCCACTGAAAAGTCAAAGAGGTTATACCCATTACGTCATTCAGCTATAGAAAATGAAAGTCATTTTTTTTGTATGTCCTTATTATTGTGATCTGAGAAATAAGTTTATACCAGAACGCTATCTGTCAAATCATCCTGTACCTGCTTTTATTTCTCTTCTTTCTTCAAAAGATGCTGCTGTCATATTAAAACTGGCTACATATGTTAAAAATGCAATTTTCCCCAGAAACAAATTGTTCAACATGAGTATATATCCAAATATGTAAAACTACTTACTTGAAACTCTTTTGTATATGGACCGGAGGCCTTACATGCAATACATATCTTTGACCCCTTGATTGATCCAGTGTATTGTTAACACCTCCAGCCGCGAGTGTATTGACATACAATCTTCTACACAGAGGGGATGAATGTATTAACGCGCTCTCTCCATGTTTCAGGTACTGACGAGCCCCGTGCAACGATATGGCAACACGGATCCCCATCACTAAGGACTCGTTTGGATTTGAAGACCGTCAGGACGACATTTGGCAGAAGATGGAGCACGACATGGAGCGCAGGAGGAAAGAGTGGGAGAATGAGATTGAGAAGATGTCCACGGACTTCTTCTCCATGAGGCCAGACCGGACACAACGCAGCTTCGACCCCATACAGGACAGGATCGGCATCGCCGAAAGCCACGACGACGGCAAGAGCGTCATCGAGAAGAACGAGCATGGCCAACCCGTGTTCAAGGCAAGGTTCAATGTCAAGGACTACAAACCGGAAGAGGTCAATGTCAAGATGGACGCCAATAAGATCATCGTCCAGGCCAAGCATGAAGAAAACAGTGGAGGGGCGTCTGTGAGTCGGGAATACTGCCGAGAGGTCAACATTCCGAAAGAGATCGACCCCTTGGCATTGCAGTGCAGCATCTCGCCCGAGGGGAAATTGACGGTAGAAGCACCTGTCCCCGTTCCCGACTATCAGAAGGATGCGCCCGTACCAGCCCCCGACTATCAGAGGGAGGCACCCGTACCAGCCCCCGACTATCAGAGGGAGGCGCCCGTACCAGCCCCCGACTATCAGAGGGAGGCCCATGTACCAGCCCCCGACTATCTGAGAGAAGCACCGGGTACGCCAACTAAGATTAGCATCAGCCAATCATCTAACGCTTCTCACTCCCCATATCATTCAGGGACGTCTTCCCCAGCATCGTTCCAACATCCACAACAGCAGCAAAGAGTTTCTACACCGCCTTATAAGCCCCAGCCTACACAATTCACACCGCCACCTGTCAATCAACCCCAGCAATTCCAGTCTCCCCCCTCGTCAGGTCAGTTCCAACAGCCATCTTCTGGCTCATCGTATGGTCAATATCCGTCACATCCGGGATCTTCTGGGCAGTTCCAAGTTCCTCCCTATCAAGGACAGAGCCATTCTAAAACACCTCAAGCTTTCAACACATCTGTCGTCAATTCCTCATCCACACAACGCACAGCATCCCCCGTGGGCTTCCCAGAGAAGAAGTTCAAGGTCGAAGCCGACATTGAGGATTTCAACCCGGAAGATCTTACCGTGAAGACCCAGGATAAGAAGATCGTTATCACAGCGCGGAAAGAGGTCAAAACGGGCAATAGGACGTCAACCCGCGAGATGAGCCGAGAGTTCGCCATCCCTGAGAACGTGGACCCGTACAGCGTCAAGGCCTTTTTCACCGAGGGCGGGAAACTCATCCTGGAGGCTCCGTACAGGCAGACGACTTCCGGTCAGTATTCCAATGGCGGGGGAAATCACTCCAGTTCGCCCATGACTGGCAGGTAAATATGTGTTGCCTGGAAACTTTGTTAAAGAGAAGGATATTATTTTCCGAAGGACGAATGACTTGTGGACAACATTCTGGCTGTTTGAACGAGGTGTGAGATGACGTTGACGGGTGGACACAGGAAGCAGGACCGCCGTGCCATGGTGCTTGTGTATGTGCAATCAAGATTTCAGAGATTCCAGATCGCCCTGTTGATCACGTGGTACCAATAACTTTCACTGCAGATGATATTTTTTGATGCAACCGAATAACCAAAGCAATCACGAGTTATTGCCCTTTGATCATTAGTGATGTAGTTGATGTTGTACCGTGGTGCATTGCTTCTTGCTGTTCCTTCAAGAGTAATCTCACTTGATCGAACATAATTTTGTGGCACCGCAGATCATATTTTGTTGATACCTTTAAAACATTTGCTATGACTCCATATAAATTATACATACGATAACTTATTTAGACAGACAACACAAAGGTCAGTGACCTCATGTGATCAGTAGCCAAGTATTAAGTCATCATGGTTCGGACACATTGCTATGGTGAACATATAATATTGTCCGTGTATTAGACATTGTATTTTTATTACCGTGTTTAGTCAGTCCTGTTTGTATCCCTTGATTGTAGCCCTAGACTCAGAAGGATGAGTGTGCACGCAGTTTTGTAAACACATTAAATATGTTCAATGTCTGAAGATTATGATATAATAGAAAAGTTGTTTTAGGAAAATATTAATCCAGCCGAGAAAGACACATGCATACATTTTTCGCCTTGGTTTCGACACCATGCTTGCTTTAAAAGAATATCCAATAGAAAGTGATAGATCTAATATATGTGTCACGACGTATCTGCTACTACTCGCCTGAAAAGGTAAGATCTGTTGATATGAGCTCTAGGTCTGTTACTGGCTGGGTTTATGAAGTACAGGCTATATTATGTTAGGTCTATGGAGATTAGATCTGTTAATTACTGCTTCGGAGTCAGATACTGCTAGACCAATCACTATAGACCTGACACTGCTAGGTAGAAGATCTGCTGCTACTGCTGCTATTAATGTTGACACTGCTAGGTATTAGATCTGTTACTGTGAGACCGTTAATGTTGACGCTGCCAGAGATGAGATGTGACACTGCTATTGATTAGAACCGTGCGACTCCCGAAGCGGGTCATGGGGGGGGGGGGGGGGGGGGGGGGGGGCTGCAGCCGAGGTGTCACGTGCTCGCTGCTGGGACAGGTGGCAGCACTCAGACAATATCTTATGCATTTCGTTATTTAGTTTACGTCCAACTGCAGATGCCTTTATTATATTATTTGATACATCTATTGTCACCTTTTGTAAATAAAGTATGTATTCCATGTGTCATGTGTGTCTGTGATGGTGCGAGGCTCTGATGCCAGACGACCAGCAGACGACCAGCAGACGACTAGCAGACGGCAGACGGCAGACGACCAGCAGACGACCAACAGACGACCAGCAGTCGACCAGCAGAAGATCAGCAGACGACCAGCAGACGACCAGCAGACGACCAGCAGAAGATCAGCAGACGACCAGCAGACGACCAGCAGAAGACCAGCAGAAGACCAGCAGACGACCAGCAGACGACCAGCAGACGACCAGCAGAAGACCAGCAGACGACCAGCAGGTGACCAGCAGTCAACAAACAACAGACCACCAGCAGATATGACCGTTACACTACAGGCAGATATGACCGTTACACTACAGGCAGATATGACCGTTACACTACAGGCAGATATGACTGTTACGCTCCAGGTAGATATGAGTGAATGAGTTGGGTTTTACGTCGCTTTTAACAGTATTCCAGTTATATCACGGCGTGTCAGCTTAATGTGGGAGGAAAGCCCGAAGTGATGCACCCACGAGCACGGGTATGGTGCTGATAAACCTAGAAACATAATCGGGGCGAACCGGGATTCGAACCCACAATCATAGGTTTATGGCGTGTCCAAGGGACGCAACTCTGCACAGCGAATCGCGGCGCCTCAAACGACTGGGCAACCCGTGCCCCCCTCAGCAACCGCCGCCGCTGCAAACCAGGCCTAGCAACAGCACACATTACACTGTGTGGTCAGTCGATGGGAACACGTTGTTAACACTCGTCACACCAGTTAAAGACACATGCAGATACTTACTTGGATTTCAACTACATGGATGTAACGGCTGCTTTATCGGAACAATGTATGCATCATACAAATAATTTTACGGACGTTTGTAACTGGTGGCCATGTTCAAGGATCGTTTCAAAGCAACTGTTTGAGGCGTCAGTAAAATCTGGTATGCGTTTCGTCAAAAAGAATACTGTTATTGCGTTGTTTGTTTGTGGTTAAACATATTCCATGTACTCTACAACACCCGGTGGTGCACAGACTCCATGTAGTGTACAACACCCGGTGGTACACAGACTCCATGTACTGTACAACACAGACTCCATGTACTGTACAACACAGACTCCATGTACTGTATGACACAGACTCCATGTACTGTATGACACAGACTCCATGTACTGTACAACACAGACTCCACGTACTGTATGACACAGACTCCATGTATTGTATGACACAGACTCCATGTACTGTATGACACAGACTCCATGTACTGTACAACACAGACTCCATGTACTGTACAACACAGACTCTATGTACTGTACAACACAGACTCCATGTACTGTACAACACAGACTCCATGTACTGTACAACACAGACTCCATGTACTGTACAACACAGACTCCATGTACTGTATGGCACATACTCCATGTACTGTATGACACAGACTCCATGTACTGTATGACACTGACTCTATGTACTGTATGACACAGACTCCATGTACTGTATGACACAGACTCCATGTACTGTACAACACAGACTCCATGTACTGTATGACACAGACTCCATGTACTGTATGACACAGACTCCATGTACTGTATGACACAGACTCCATGTACTGTATGACACAGACTCCATGTACTGTATGACACTGACTCTATGTACTGTATGACACAGACTCCATGTACTGTACAACACAGACTCCATGTACTGTATGACACAGACTCCATGTACTGTACAACACAGACTCCATGTGCTGTACAACACAGACTCTATGTACTGTACAACACAGACACCATGTACTGTACAACACAGACTCTATGTACTGTACAACACAGACTCTATGTACTGTACAACACAGACTCTATGTACTGTACAACACAGACTCCATGTACTGTACAACACAGACTCTATGTACTGTACAACACAGACTCCATGTACTGTATGACACAGACTCCATGTACTGTACAACACAGACTCCATGTACTGTACAACACAGACTCCATGTACTGTATGACACAGACTCTATGTACTGTACAACACAGACTCCATGTACTGTATGACACAGACTCCATGTACTGTACAACACAGACTCCATGTACTGTACAACACAGACTCCATGTACTGTACAACACAGACTCCATGTACTGTATGACACAGACTCCATGTACTGTACAACAAAGACTCCATGTACTGTACAACACAGACTCCATGTACTGTACAACACAGACTCCATGTACTGTATGACACAGACTCCATGTACTGTACAACACAGACTCCATGTACTGTACAACACAGACACCATGTACTGTACAACACAGACTCCATGTACTGTATGACACAGACTCCATGTACTGTATGACACAGACTCCATGTACTGTACAACACACACTCCATATACTGTACAACACTGACTCTATGTACTGTATGACACAGACTCCATGTACTGTATGACACAGACTCCATGTACTGTATGACACAGACTCCATGTACTGTACAACACAGACTCCATGTACTGTATGACACAGACTCCATGTACTTTACAACACAGACTCCATGTACTGTACAACACAGACTCCATGTACTGTATGACACAGACTCCATGTACTGTATGACACAGACTCCATGTACTGTATGACACAGACTCCATGTACTGTATGACACTGACTCCATGTACTGTATGACACAGACTCCATGTACTGTATGACACTGACTCTATGTACTGTATGACACAGACTCCATGTACTGTATGACACAGACTCCATGTACTGTACAACACAGACTCCATGTACTGTATGACACAGACTCCATGTACTGTATGACACTGACCCTATGTACTGTATGACACAGACTCCATGTACTGTATGACACAGACTCCATGTACTGTACAACACAGACTCCATGTACTGTATGAAACATACTCCATGTACTGTACAACACTGACTCCATGTACTGTATGACACAGACTCCATGTACTGTACAACACAGACTCCATGTACTGTACAACACAGACTCCATGTACTGTATGACACAGACTCCATGTACTGTATGACACAGACTCCATGTACTGTACAACACAGACTCCATGTACTGTATGACAAAGACTCCATGTACTGTATGACACAGACTCCATGTACTGTATGACACAGACTCCATGTACTGTACAACACAGACTCCATGTACTGTATGACACAGACTCCATGTACTGTATGACACAGGCTCCATGTACTGTATGACACAGACTCCATGTACTGTATGACACAGACTCCATGTACTGTATGACACAGACTCTATGTACTGTACAACACAGACTCTATGTACTGTACAACACAGACTCCATGTACTGTACAACACAGACACCATGTACTGTACAACACAGACTCCATGTACTGTATGACACAGACTCCATGTACTGTATGACACAGACTCCATGTACTGTACAACACACACTCCATGTACTGTACAACACTGACTCTATGTACTGTATGACACAGACTCCATGTACTGTATGACACTGACCCTATGTACTGTATGACACAGACTCCATGTACTGTATGACACAGACTCCATGTACTGTACAACACAGACTCCATGTACTGTATGACACAGACTCCATGTACTGTACAACACAGACTCCATGTACTGTACAACACAGACTCTATGTACTGTACAACACAGACACCATGTACTGTACAACACAGACTCTATGTACTGTACAACACAGACTCTATGTACTGTACAACACAGACTCTATGTACTGTACAACACAGACTCCATGTACTGTACAACACAGACTCTATGTACTGTACAACACAGACTCCATGTACTGTATGACACAGACTCCATGTACTGTACAACACAGACTCCATGTACTGTACAACACAGACTCCATGTACTGTATGACACAGACTCTATGTACTGTACAACACAGACTCCATGTACTGTATGACACAGACTCCATGTACTGTACAACACAGACTCCATGTACTGTACAACACAGACTCCATGTACTGTACAACACAGACTCCATGTACTGTATGACACAGACTCCATGTACTGTACAACAAAGACTCCATGTACTGTACAACACAGACTCCATGTACTGTACAACACAGACTCCATGTACTGTATGACACAGACTCCATGTACTGTACAACACAGACTCCATGTACTGTACAACACAGACACCATGTACTGTACAACACAGACTCCATGTACTGTATGACACAGACTCCATGTACTGTATGACACAGACTCCATGTACTGTACAACACACACTCCATATACTGTACAACACTGACTCTATGTACTGTATGACACAGACTCCATGTACTGTATGACACAGACTCCATGTACTGTATGACACAGACTCCATGTACTGTACAACACAGACTCCATGTACTGTATGACACAGACTCCATGTACTTTACAACACAGACTCCATGTACTGTACAACACAGACTCCATGTACTGTATGACACAGACTCCATGTACTGTATGACACAGACTCCATGTACTGTATGACACAGACTCCATGTACTGTATGACACTGACTCCATGTACTGTATGACACAGACTCCATGTACTGTATGACACTGACTCTATGTACTGTATGACACAGACTCCATGTACTGTATGACACAGACTCCATGTACTGTACAACACAGACTCCATGTACTGTATGACACAGACTCCATGTACTGTATGACACTGACCCTATGTACTGTATGACACAGACTCCATGTACTGTATGACACAGACTCCATGTACTGTACAACACAGACTCCATGTACTGTATGAAACATACTCCATGTACTGTACAACACTGACTCCATGTACTGTATGACACAGACTCCATGTACTGTACAACACAGACTCCATGTACTGTACAACACAGACTCCATGTACTGTATGACACAGACTCCATGTACTGTATGACACAGACTCCATGTACTGTACAACACAGACTCCATGTACTGTATGACAAAGACTCCATGTACTGTATGACACAGACTCCATGTACTGTATGACACAGACTCCATGTACTGTACAACACAGACTCCATGTACTGTATGACACAGACTCCATGTACTGTATGACACAGGCTCCATGTACTGTATGACACAGACTCCATGTACTGTATGACACAGACTCCATGTACTGTATGACACAGACTCTATGTACTGTACAACACAGACTCTATGTACTGTACAACACAGACTCCATGTACTGTACAACACAGACACCATGTACTGTACAACACAGACTCCATGTACTGTATGACACAGACTCCATGTACTGTATGACACAGACTCCATGTACTGTACAACACACACTCCATGTACTGTACAACACTGACTCTATGTACTGTATGACACAGACTCCATGTACTGTATGACACTGACCCTATGTACTGTATGACACAGACTCCATGTACTGTATGACACAGACTCCATGTACTGTACAACACAGACTCCATGTACTGTATGACACAGACTCCATGTACTGTATGACACTGACTCTATGTACTGTATGACACAGACTCCATGTACTGTATGACACAGACTCCATGTACTGTACAACACAGACTCCATGTACTGTATGACACAGACTCCATGTACTGTATGACACTGACCCTATGTACTGTATGACACAGACTCCATGTACTGTATGACACAGACTCCATGTACTGTACAACACAGACTCCATGTACTGTATGAAACATACTCCATGTACTGTACAACACTGACTCCATGTACTGTATGACACAGACTCCATGTACTGTACAACACAGACTCCATGTACTGTACAACACAGACTCCATGTACTGTATGACACAGACTCCATGTACTGTATGACACAGACTCCATGTACTGTACAACACAGACTCCATGTACTGTATGACAAAGACTCCATGTACTGTATGACACAGACTCCATGTACTGTATGACACAGACTCCATGTACTGTACAACACAGACTCCATGTACTGTATGACACAGACTCCATGTACTGTATGACACAGGCTCCATGTACTGTATGACACAGACTCCATGTACTGTATGACACAGACTCCATGTACTGTATGACACAGACTCTATGTACTGTACAACACAGACTCTATGTACTGTACAACACAGACTCCATGTACTGTATGACAAAGACTCCATGTACTGTACAACACAGACTCTATGTACTGTACAACACAGACTCTATGTACTGTATGACACAGACACCATGTACTGTACAACACAGACTCCATGTACTGTACAACACAGACTCCATGTACTGTACAACACAGACTCCATGTACTGTACAACACAGACTCCATGTACTGTATGACACAGACTCTATGTACTGTACAACACAGACTCCATGTACTGTACAACACAGACTCTATGTACTGTACAACACAGACTCCATGTACTGTATGACACAGACTCCATGTACTGTACAACACAGACTCCATGTACTGTATGACAAAGACTCCATGTACTGTATGACACAGACTCCATGTACTGTATGACACAGACTCCATGTACTGTACAACACAGACTCCATGTACTGTATGACACAGACTCCATGTACTGTATGACACAGGCTCCATGTACTGTATGACACAGACTCCATGTACTGTATGACACAGACTCCATGTACTGTATGACACAGACTCCATGTACTGTATGACACAGACTCCATGTACTGTACAACACAGACTCCATGTACTGTACAACACAGACACCATGTACTGTACAACACAGACTCCATGTACTGTATGACACAGACTCCATGTACTGTATGACACAGACTCCATGTACTGTACAACACACACTCCATGTACTGTACAACACTGACTCTATGTACTGTATGACACAGACTCCATGTACTGTATGACACAGACTCCATGTACTGTATGACACAGACTCCATGTACTGTACAACACAGACTCCATGTACTGTATGACACAGACTCCATGTACTTTACAACACAGACTCCATGTACTGTACAACACAGACTCCATGTACTGTATGACACAGACTCCATGTACTGTATGACACAGACTCCATGTACTCTATGACACAGACTCCATGTACTGTATGACACTGACTCCATGTACTGTATGACACAGACTCCATGTACTGTATGACACTGACTCTATGTACTGTATGACACAGACTCCATGTACTGTATGACACAGACTCCATGTACTGTACAACACAGACTCCATGTACTGTATGACACAGACTCCATGTACTGTATGACACTGACCCTATGTACTGTATGACACAGACTCCATGTACTGTATGACACAGACTCCATGTACTGTATGACACAGACTCCATGTACTGTATGACACAGACTCCATGTACTGTATGACACTGACTCCATGTACTGTATGACACAGACTCCATGTACTGTACAACACAGACTCCATGTACTGTACAACACAGACTCCATGTACTGTATGACACAGACTCCATGTACTGTATGACACAGACTCCATGTACTGTACAACACAGACTCCATGTACTGTATGACAAAGACTCCATGTACTGTATGACACAGACTCCATGTACTGTATGACACAGACTCCATGTACTGTACAACACAGACTCCATGTACTGTATGACACAGACTCCATGTACTGTATGACACAGGCTCCATGTACTGTATGACACAGACTCCATGTACTGTATGACACAGACTCCATGTACTGTATGACACAGACTCTATGTACTGTACAACACAGACTCTATGTACTGTACAACACAGACTCCATGTACTGTATGACAAAGACTCCATGTACTGTACAACACAGACTCCATGTACTGTACAACACAGACTCTATGTACTGTACAACACAGACTCCATGTACTGTACAACACAGACTCCATGTAATGTACAACACAGACTCCATGTAATGTACAACACAGACTCCATGTAATGTACAACACAGACTATATGTACTGTACAACACAGAACTTATGTACTGTACAACACTTGGTGGTACACAGACCTCATGTACTGTACACCACTCAGTCGTACACAGACTCCATGTACTGTACAACACAGACTCCATGTAGTGTACAACACTGACTCTATGTACTGTACAACACTGACTCTGTGTAGTGTACAACACTGACTCTATGTGAGTGTACAACACCCGGTGGAACCCAGACTTCTCGTACTGTACAACACCCGGTGGTACCCAGACTTTTTGTACTGTACAACACTCGGTGGTACACATACTCCATGTACTGTACAACACTGGCTATATGTACTGTACAACACAGACTCCATGTACTGTACAACACAGACTCTATGTACTGTACAACACAGACTCCATGTACTGTACAACACAGACTCCATGTACTGTATGACACAGACTCTATGTACTGTACAACACTGGCTCTATGTACTGTATGACACAGACTCCATGTACTGTACAACACAGACTCCATGTACTGTATGACACAGACTCCATGTACTGTACAACACAGACTCCATGTACTGTACAACACAGACTCCATGTAATGTACAACACAGACTCCATGTACTGTATGACACAGACTCCATGTACTGTACAACACAGACTCTATGTACTGTATGACACAGACTCCATGTACTGTACAACACAGACTCCATGTACTGTATGACACAGACTCCATGTACTGTACAACACAGACTCCATGTAATGTACAACACAGACTCCATGTACTGTATGACACAGACTCCATGTACTGTACAACACAGACTCTATGTACTGTATGACACAGACTCTATGTACTGTACAACACAGACTCCATGTACTGTACAACACAGACTCCATGTACTGTACAACACAGACTCCATGTACTGTATGACACAGACTCCATGTACTGTACAACACAGACTCTATGTACTGTATGACACAGACTCCATGTACTGTACAACACAGACTCCATGTAATGTACAACACAGACTCCATGTACTGTATGACACAGACTCTATGTACTGTACAACACAGACTCTATGTACTGTACAACACAGACTCCATGTACTGTATGACACAGACTCCATGTACTGTATGACACAGACTCCATGTACTGTACAACACAGACTCCATGTACTGTATGACACAGACTCCATGTACTGTATGGCACATACTCCATGTACTGTACAACACACACTCCATGTACTGTACAACACAGACTCCATGTACTGTATGACACAGACTCCATGTACTGTACAACACAGACTCCATGTACTGTATGACACAGACTCCATGTATTGTATGACACAGACTCCATGTACTGTACAACACAGACTCCATGTACTGTACAACACAGACTCTATGTACTGTACAACACAGACTCCATGTACTGTACAACACAGACTCTATGTACTGTATGACACAGACTCCATGTACTGTACAAAATAGACTCCATGTACTGTACAACACAGACTCCATGTACTGTACAACACAGACTCCATGTACTGTACAACACAGACACCATGTACTGTACAACACAGACTCCATGTACTGTATGACACAGACTCCATGTACTGTATGACACAGACTCCATGTACTGTACAACACAGACTCTATGTACTGTACAACACAGACTCCATGTAATGTACAACACAGACTCCATGTACTGTATGACACAGACTCCATGTACTGTACAACACAGACTCCATGTACTGTACAACACAGACTCCATGTACTGTATGACACAGACTCCATGTACTGTATGACACAGACTCTATGTACTGTACAACACTGACTCCATGTACTGTATGACACAGACTCCATGTACTGTACAACACAGACTATATGTACTGTATGACAAAGACTCCATGTACTGTACAACACAGACTCCATGTACTGTACAACACAGACTCCATGTACTGTATGGCACATACTCCATGTACTGTATGACACAGACTCTATGTACTGTACAACACTGACTCCATGTACTGTACAACACAGACTCCATGTACTGTATGACACAGACTCCATGTACTGTATGACACAGACTCTATGTACTGTACAACACTGACTCCATGTACTGTATGACACAGACTCCATGTACTGTACAACACAGACTCCATGTACTGTACAACACAGACTCCATGTACTGTACAACACAGACTCCATGTACTGTACAACACAGACCTTATGTACTGTACAACACTTGGTCGTACACAGACTCCATGTACTGTACAACACCCGGTGGTACACAGACCCGATGTACTGTACAACACAGACTCCATGTACTGTACAACAAAGACCCTATGTACTGTACAACACTTGGTGGTACACAGACTCCATGTACTGTACAACACCCGGTGGTACACAGACCCTATGTACTGTACAACACAGACTCCATGTAATTTTCAACACCCGGTGGTACACAGACCCTATGTACTGTACAACACTTGGTGGTACACAGACTCCATTTATGTTGATGTTGACGCTGTGCAGCATGTTAATGATGGTTTTCAAGTTATCACACGTAGAGATCTGGCTGATGCTCTCACTCCGATGTGGACTACCGCTGAGTGACGTGCAGACACCTTCACGTGGAAGTATACATATGGGTGCCTCGGTCGGTCAGCAAAATGGCCAACATGTCACGAACAACAACTGGAAGTCACTGACCCTAATGTTACCATTGGTTTTGTTTTCTGTTCATGTTTTTCAGCTACTACCACGACCCTCTCCTTACCAAAGTCTCAGCAACAAAACTACACCCTACACAACAAACATCTATGCACAATACATTACAGCTATACACAACACACACCAGCTACACACAACATACTACAGCAATTCACAACACACACCAGCTACACACAACACACTACAGCAATTCACAACACACACCAGCTATACACAACACACTACAGCTGTACACAACACACTACAGCTACACACAACACACTACAGCTATACACAACACACTACAGCTACACACAACACACTACAGCTGTACACAACACACTACAGCTATACACAACACACTACAGCTGTACACAACACACTACAGCTACACACAACACACTACAGCTGTACACAACACACTACAGCTACACACAACACACTACACCTACACACAACACACTACAGCTGTACACAACACACTACAGCTACACACAACACACTACAGCTGTACACAACACACTACAGCTACACACAATACAACAGCTATACACAACACACTACAGCTACATACAACACACTACAGCTATACACAACACACTACAGCTACACACAACACACTAAAGCTATACACAACACACTACAGCTATACACAACACACTACAGCTACACACAACACACTACAGCTATACACAACACACTACAGCTACACACAATACAACAGCTATACACAACACACTACAGCTACACACAACACACTACAGCTACATACAACACACTACAGCTATACACAACCCACTGCAGCTACACACAACACACTACAGCTACACACAACGCACTGCAGCTACACCCAATACACTACAGCTGTACACACCACACCACAGCTATGCACACCGCAGAACAACTATTCTAAACACACTTCGGTTATACACAACGCAATACAGCTACACACAACACACTACAGCTATACACAACCCACTGCAGCTACACCCAACACATTAAAGCTATACACAACACACTTCAGCTATACACAACACACTACGACTACACACAATACAACAGCTACACACAACACACTACAGCTACATACAACACACTACAGCTATAAACAACACACTACAGCTACACACAACACTACAGCTACACACAACACACAACAGCTACACACAACGCACTGCAGCTACACCCAATACACTACAGCTGTACACACCACAGCTATGCACACCGCAGTACAACTATTCTAAACACACTTCGGTTATACACAACGCAATACAGCTACACACAACACACTACAGCTACACACAACACACTACAGCTATACACAACCCACTGCAGCTACACCCAACACATTACAGCTATACACAACACACTACAGCTATACACAACACACTACGACTACACACAACACAATACAGCTATACACAACACACTACAGCTCTACATAACACACTACAGCTACACACAACACACTACAGCTATAATCAATACACTAGAGCTACACACGACACACTACAGCTATACATAACACACTACAGCTACACACAACACACTACAGCTATACTCAAAACACTACAGCTATACTCAATACACTAGAGCTACACACAACACACTACAGCTATACATAACACACTACAGCTACACACAACACACTAGAGCTATACCCAACACACTAGAGCTACACACAACACACTACAGCTATACATAACACACTACAGCTACACACAACACAATACAGCTATACACAACACACTACAGCTACACACAATACTAGAGCTATACACAACACACTACAGCTACACACAACACACTAGAGCTATACACAACACACTACAGCTACACACAATACTACAGCTATACACAACACACTACAGCTATACACAACACACTACACCTATACACAACACACTACAGCTACACACAATACTACAGCTATACACAACACACTACAGCTACACACAACACACTACAGCTACACACAATACTACAGCTATACACCACACACTACAGCTACACACAACACACTACAGCTATACACAACACACTACAGCTACACACAATACTACAGCTATACACAACACAATACAGCTATACACAACACACTACAGCTACACACAACACACTAGAGCTATACACAACACACTACAGCGACACACAACACTCTACAGCTACACACAACACATTATAGCAACACACAATACTACAGGTATGCACAACACACTACAACTACACACAACACACTACAGCTACACACAACACACTACAGCTATACACAACGCACTACAGCTACACACAACACTCTACAGCTACACACAACACACTACAGCTACACACAATACTACAGCTATACACAACACACTACAGCTACACACAACAGATGAGAGCTACACACAACACACTAAGGTATACACAACACACCACAGGTATACACAACACACCACAGCTATACACAACACTCTACAGCTAAACACGATACAACACCTCTACACACAATACACTACAGCTATACACAACACACCACAGCTATGCACAACGCAGTACAACTATTCTAAACACACTACAGTTTTACACAACGCACTACAGCTATATATAACACACTACAGCTACACACAACGCAGTACAGCTACACTAAACACACTAGTTTCTTGCACAAAAACCGTCTGCTAAGACACACGAGCTGCAGTACACACACTGTTTGATTGACGTACCTCAAGCTATGTTCTTCACCCACTGTCATGCATCGCAACATTCAACACCCGGGAACACGTTTTGTACATATTTTTTTCCACTGCAATATCGTCTAGAAGACATAACGCCAACAGAAGCGGTAAGTTTGAGTTTGTAAAAAAATGAAAGATTATTTCAAAAATAAAATGATCTCAACTGCCTTTAAGTTGAACAGGAAAACAGAGCCACAGGTTGAAGATGTTGCCGACTGAAGGCGGGTTGCGTGCCATCACGCGTCGGAATAAAGTAGACACGTAGAGCCAGCTCATACACAAGCATTGATTGATAAGTTCTACGCATCCCATAGAAGGACTTGCGTTATAGTGAAACCTTTGTTGTGGACATAATGTCATGGAGCTATATCCTCAAACACTTGTGTCAATTCAGCACATTGTTTCGCTGAGACAAGTCAGTAAAATATACAGGGATCTGAAAGTGTCTCTATACTTGACCAAGTTTGTAGCCTAGTGGATTAAACGTTAAAGCATTCGCCAGTCACGCCGAAGAACCGGGTTTGATTCCCTACTTGGGTTTCTGGTGTCCCCCGCCGTGATATTGCTGGAATAACCATACTCACTCACTCCTCAAGTTTGTCCATTTTCCAAAGCTCAACATCAGTTGGAAAACCTTGGGCACGTGCACAGAGGACGCCGACCCCCTACTGCAGCACGTGATGTTGTGTGCTTGCAATGTGGTGACGATGGGGCAATATGTTGAGTTTGATCCGCAATTCCCGGATGTTTAGTAAGTATTACCCAATGCTATTAACTCAGCGTCTCGTGTGGCTCACATGTGTGGCCAGGCAGGTGGGCACAAGGATGTTTAATAAATCCAATGAAGATGGGAAGAACAGTTGCCTGTTATAAGGTCACTGAACCACCTCTTACAAGATCACTGAACCACCTCTTACAAGATCACTGAACCACCTCTTGCAAGATCACTGACCCACCTCTTACAAGATCACTGAACCACCTCTTACAAGATCAGTGAACCACCTCTTGCAAGATCACTGACCCACCTCTTACAAGATCACTGAACCACCTCTTACAAGATCACTGAACCACCTCTTACAAGATCACTGAACCACCTCCTACAAGATCACTGAACCACCTCTTACTAGATCACTGACCCACCTCTTACAAGATCACTGAACCACCTCTTACAAGATCACTGACCCACCTCTTACAAGATCTATGAACCACCTCTTACAAGATCACTGAACCACCTCTTACAATATCACTGAACCACCTCTTGCAAGATCACTGAACCAGCTCTTACAAGATCACTGACCCACCTCTTACAAGGTCACTGACCCACCTCTTACAAGATCACTGACACACCTCCAACAAGGTGACTGTGTGGGGATCGTCGTCTACCCTATCGACCACACTGCTGGTAACTTCCGGTTAATACACTATCGGACGGGTGAAGATCCGGGGTAGAATAGTTCTTCAGCAACCTATACTTGCCGTAAAAGGCGACAATGCTTCTCGTAATAGGCGACTAAGGGGATCGGGTGGTCAGGCTCGCTGACTTGGTTGATGCATGTCATCATATCTCAATTACGTGGATCGATGCTCATGACATCAGCCACTGGATTGTCTGGTCCAGACTCGATTATTTACAGACCGCCGTCATATAGCTGGAATCTTGCTGAGAGTGGCGTTAAACAACGAACAAACGAAAACAAACAAACATATAATTTAAATGTGAACGACCGCAAACTCCCCACACGGACGAGGCTGTCCAGGAGTTATGGGACTGTTTCTGCCAGGTAAAGAAATGTGTTAACAGTGAGGGGAACAAAAACTCCGATCTGGCCAACACATCTCCACAATTAAGTTTATTTTCGTATCACCTCTGCCGACAAATCTATCTCAAACACAAAGATACGTAGCGAGCAAGTCGAGATGCGATAATAAAGACACCGGTGCTGTAGGCGCAGTGAGGAGCTCCAGCTGGGAGATGTAGGGAGCTTAACCCTTATCGTTCTGCTGGCGGAAAGCGCAGCAGAATAAAGTGTTATCAAGAGTGCAGTTAGATAATGCCTTCAACAAACCCCACCTGAATCCGGGCAAATGCGTGGCCACAGAACACGTCGTTAGTACGCATTCCCGAAACATGTTCACGTACAAAGCAATGCATAAAATCAGACCATTAAACGTATGCAGGGGACACGAGTGGCCCAGTCGTCTAAGGCGCCGCGATTCGCTGTGCAGAGTTGCGTCCCTTGGGCACGCCAGAAACCTATGATAGTGGGTTCGAATCCCGGTTCGCCCCGATTATGTTTCTATGTTTGTCAGCACCATACCCGTGCTCGTGGGTTTCACCGAAGTGGTAAACGCCTGAGACCTGCATCACTTGGGGCTTTCCTCCCACATTAAGCTGACCCGCCGTGATATAACTGGAATACTGTTAAAAGCGGCATTAAACCCAACCCATTCACTCACTAAACTTGCGCACCACTCTGTCTACTGGTTATACATCGTCAATATGTCAAAACGGACTACTGGTATCTGTGGATGCATATCAATGAAATAGTTTAATTAAGGTCAAAGGTCAAGCCAGAATCTGATGACCGCCTGTACTAACGAGACGATAAAGGTTGGATCAGAACGTAAACAACCGACTCACCGCGCCCCCTGGCGAAAGGTCAACTACGGGAGATAACTCCATGTATATTAGTGTGCGGTATCTTTAAAGTGGAAGCACAAACAAACCCAGTCTCGACAGCGGGACTCGTGTCAGAACGAGGCGGAGCTGTGTACTGCGGCTGTGTCTGTCATCCCGACCTTGTTCGTTCTCACATCAAACGCCTGGAGTCAACAAATCAATCTACACATTTAGCGGCTGTGAATTGAAATGTTTTGATCAAACCGTGTGTTCCCTTGCCCATTCAGTCTTTGTGGTGTGATTACGTCTCTACTCCCTAATGCACCGACTTAATTAAACAGATGACTGGTCGCCCTGTATAATCCATACAATCAGAATATGACATCTGCTGGAATTGCAGGATGCCAGAAAACCAAGCTTGCCCGGATGTAAGATGGCATTCTCTTTGGCTCAGAGCATTGCTACGATATCACCATTCGTCACGGTTCAAATTTCCTGTCCGAGAGTACCCAATAGTTACGTGCTGTCACCATGGAAACCGGGATGCTGAGAACTGGTGTGGAGTAGGCGAGAGCGGGGTGGAGTGAGAGCTCGCCTCCCCACTGAGGGCGCATATGTTTGTGTGCTGGGGCGTGGCTGTTGATACAGACGTCCACGTATAGAGCAAGTAAAAATACTAACCGTAGCCGGAAACTGAAACTGAAAATTCACTTTCTGAAATATGAAGTGAAGTTTTTAAGTTAATAAATTAAGATTGTAATAATGATTACAGATTAAAAAATTGCCATTGTCTAGCAACACGTACAAAGAATATAGGTAATGTTTAATGCTGACTGTTACTTATCAACAATCCTGCCAAGCCAACACAGCAACAACCACCAGGCTATATGCTACTTCAAGAGTTCCAGCAATGTGTATTAATCTTCAGAACCATTTACTTATCTGCTTACTCAAATTTAACTGTTAATATCTTCAGTTATCACGTGAATCACCCGGATAGAGCCATGGCTACAAACTACAGCGCCACCTACAGCTAGACACATGTTGTAGTTGCGACGTGACTGTGGATGATGTCTCGCGTTGCTGTGCGGGAGATGCTGTGCGTGCAGATGTCTTGAGGCTCAACTCTACACAGTTGCACGTGAGATGAGTGAACTCTCCCGGTGTGCGAGGAGAGCAGACATCATCAACATCTCCAACAAAGGGGATACAAGCGTGTTACCCTCCCGACTGGTTCACAGGGCTCTGAACATTTAAAGACATAGTTACGGTAATAGTAGAAGTCAGGTAGGACGCCAGTAATAGGTATAGTTACAGTCAGGTAGGACGTCAGTAATGGGTATAGTTACAGTCAGGTAGGACGTCAGTAGTGGGTATAGTAACAGTCAGGTAGGATGTCTGTAATAGGTATAGTTACAGTCAGGTAGGACGTCAGTAATGGGTATAGTAACAGTCAGGTAGGACGTCAGTAATGGGTATAGTTACAGTCAGGTAGGACGTCAGTAATGGGTATAGTTACAGTCAGGTAGGACGTCAGTAATGGGTATAGTAACAGTCAGGTAGGACGTCAGTAATGGGTATAGTAACAGTCAGGTAGGACGTCAGTAATGGGTATAGTTACAGTCAGGTAGGACGTCAGTAATGGGTATAGTAACAGTCAGGTAGGACGTCAGTAATGGGTATAGTAACAGTCAGGTAGGACGTCAGTAATGGGTATAGTTACAGTCAGGTAGGACGTCAGTAATGGGTATAGTAACAGTCAGGTAGGACGTCAGTACTGGGTATAGTAACAGTCAGGTAGGACGTCAGTAATGGGTATAGTTACAGTCAGGTAGGACGTCAGTAATGGGTATAGTAACAGTCAGGTAGGACGTCAGTAATGGGTATAGTAACAGTCAGGTAGGACGTCAGTAATGGGTATAGTAACAGTCAGGTAGGACGTCAGTAATGGGTATAGTAACAGTCAGGTAGGACGTCAGTAGGGGGTATAGTAACAGTCAGGTAGGACGTCAGTAGGGGGTATAGTAACAGTCAGGTAGGACGTCAGTAATGGGTATAGTAACAGTCAGGTAGGACGTCAGTAATGGGTATAGTAACAGTCAGGTAGGACGTCAGTAGTGGGTATAGTAACAGTCAGGTAGGATGTCAGTAGTGGGTATAGTAACAGTCAGGTAGGATGTCAGTAGTGGGTATAGTAACAGTCAGGTAGGACGTCAGTACTGGGTATAGTAACAGTCAGGTAGGACGTCAGTACTGGGTATAGTTACAGTCAGGTAGGACGTCAGTACTGGGTATAGTAACAGTCAGGTAGGACGTCAGTAGGGGGTATAGTAACAGTCAGGTAGGACGTCAGTAGTGGGTATAGTAACAGTCAGGTAGGATGTCAGTAGTGGGTATAGTAACAGTCAGGTAGGATGTCAGTAGTGGGTATAGTAACAGTCAGGTAGGACGTCAGTAATGGGTATAGTAACAGTCAGGTAGGACGTCAGTAATGGGTATAGTAACAGTCAGGTAGGACGTCAGTAATGGGTATAGTAACAGTCAGGTAGGACGTCAGTAGTGGGTATAGTAACAGTCAGGTAGGATGTCAGTAGTGGGTATAGTAACAGTCAGGTAGGACGTCAGTACTGGGTATAGTAACAGTCAGGTAGGACGTCAGTAGTGGGTATAGTAACAGTCAGGTAGGATGTCAGTACTGGGTATAGTAACAGTCAGGTAGGACGTCAGTACTGGGTATAGTAACAGTCAGGTAGGATGTCAGTAGTGGGTATAGTAACAGTCAGGTAGGACGTCAGTACTGGGTATAGTAACAGTCAGGTAGGACGTCAGTAATGGGTATAGTAACAGTCAGGTAGGACGTCAGTAATGGGTATAGTAACAGTCAGGTAGGACGTCAGTACTGGGTATAGTAACAGTCAGGTAGGACGTCAGTAATGGGTATAGTTACAGTCAGGTAGGACGTCAGTAATTGGTATAGTAACAGTCAGGTAGGACGTCAGTACTGGGTATAGTAACAGTCAGGTAGGACGTCAGTAGGGGGTATAGTTTCAGTCAGGTAGGACGTCAGTAACGGGTATAGTAACAGTCAGGTAGGACGTCAGTAGGGGGTACAGTTTCAGTCAGGTAGGATGTCAGTAGTGGGTATAGTAACAGTCAGGTAGGACGTCAGTAATGGGTATAGTAACAGTCAGGTAGGACGTCAGTACTGGGTATAGTAACAGTCAGGTAGGACGTCAGTAGTGGGTATAGTAACAGTCAGGTAGGACGTCAGTAATGGGTATAGTAACAGTCAGGTAGGACGTCAGTACTGGGTATAGTAACAGTCAGGTAGGACGTCAGTAATGGGTATAGTTACAGTCAGGTAGGACGTCAGTAGTGGGTATAGTAACAGTCAGGTAGGACGTCAGTAATTGGTACAGTAACAGTCAGGTAGGACGTCAGTACTGGGTATAGTAACAGTCAGGTAGGACGTCAGTAATGGGTATAGTTACAGTCAGGTAGGACGTCAGTAGTGGGTATAGTAACAGTCAGGTAGGATGTCAGTAATGGGTATAGTAACAGTCAGGTAGGACGTCAGTAATTGGTATAGTAACAGTCAGGTAGGACGTCAGTAATGGGTATAGTAACAGTCAGGTAGGACGTCAGTAATGGGTATAGTAACAGTCAGGTAGGACGTCAGTAATGGGTATAGTAACAGTCAGGTAGGACGTCAGTACTGGGTATAGTAACAGTCAGGTAGGACGTCAGTAATGGGTATAGTAACAGTCAGGTAGGACGTCAGTAGTGGGTATAGTAACAGTCAGGTAGGACGTCAGTAGGGGGTATAGTAACAGTCAGGTAGGACGTCAGTAGGGGGTATAGTTTCAGTCAGGTAGGACGTCAGTAATACCCACTACTGACGTCCTACCTGACTGTTACTATACCCACTACTGACGTCCTACCTGACTGTTACTGTACCCATTACAGACGTCCTACCTGACTGTTACTTGACGTCAGTAATGGCTATAGGTCGAGGAAGGACGAACCCAATTGTCAGTTGAAATGCCAGCCACCACTTGGCATATCCTAAGTTCCTACCTTATGAAACATGGCAGGGGCGTGTTCAAGTGACACTGTGTCAGTTCTCCGTGGTCTGAATGCTGTTAACTAACATTAATCCTCGTCACTCATCTTTCATCCTCGATTGTCCAGGGTACTATATACATTATGATAAACATCCTGTACCCATTCAGCATCGAAGTGACGGCACCATCTCTCTGATCACTAACTGTACATATACATAATTGTTGTCGCCATCAGTGTAATTTGATTGGCCGGCAATTCTTAGCGTTTGTCATTTGAATTAGGCTTAAAATGAAGCCAAGCTAAAACATTTTGCGCAATTACGATTTCAAGCATTCCCGTTCATTTTCAGATAGGAGTGGCATAACCTTTACGTGGTTTGGCCGTCAACAACGTTGCATTTCAAAGTTAAACATTTCTTCAATCTAATCTGAGTTTGAATTGACTGTTCGCCGTGAACTTTGGATGTGTGACGAATTTCTTACTCATGGGATTTTTTGCATGCAATGACCGAGATGCACGTGCAGTTTCCGGGTCATCACTGGTAACCATGACAAAGCGTTTGCACATGTGATTATCATGCACGGTTCTCAAAAATAACCATTTTGTTATATCAGAGACCATATAATCTATTATATGGTCTCTGGTTATATTGTGCATAGGAACTTTCTCTGCCAGTATAGAATGGATCCAGCTGTAGTATCCTGGATATTGGAGAACGCAACTCGTCCTCGCACCGGTTGAGAATGAAACCGGTTGTACTGATGTGACCATCACGTGACTACGGGGTCAACCCGTGGATAAATACCTCCTCCGGGATCACCTGCACGTGGAATTACAATAACAGTATGCACTATAACTAGTACTGTGTTTACGTACTATGTATACACGGCTGTGCTGCACGTGTCGGACACATGATGTGACCACGTGGGAATGTGCGGGTGCCCCCATCGTGGTGTTCATACTTCTCTGTCTGTCTGTCTGCACCCCACTGACGACACCTACACGAGGGCAGGGTGGGTGTAGGAGGGGTACTGTGGACTGTGTGGTGACCCAGGTGGTGGTGGAGGTGTGTGAGTGTGAGTGTCGGGGTAAGGTGATCGAGGAGATGGTCGGGTGGGATGGGGTGGTCGGGTGGGATGCGGTGGGATGGGGTGGGATGCGGCGGGATGCGGTGGGATGCGGCGGGATGGGATTGGGACGAACCAGGAGACTTGACGCGTACGTGACATCTTCACCTACAGAATGTGTGACAGCACGTGTGCACCTCTTGCCAAGACCGCTGTCATATAGCTGGAATATTGCTGAGTGCGGCGTTAAACAACCAACCAACCAACCAACCAACCAACCTGCTGTTCTGTGACATCCCAGTCTATGTTTATACTCTTCCAGCCACAAAACAGCGAGGGCACCAACAGTCTCTGTTTATACTCTTCCAGCCACAATACGGCGAGGGCACCAACAGTCTCTGTTTATACCCTTCCAGCCAGAAGACAGTCTCTGTTTATACTCTTCCAGCCACAAGACGGCGAGGGCACCAACAGTCTCTATTTATACTCTTCCAGCCACAAAACAGCGAGGGCACCAACAGTCTCTGTTTATACTCTTCCAGCCACAAGACGGCGAGGGCACCAACAGTCTCTGTTTATACTCTTCCAGCCACAAGACGGCGAGGGCACCAACAGTCTCTATTTATACTCTTCCAGCCACAAGACGGCGAGGGCACCAACAGTCTCTGTTTATACTCTTCCAGCCACAAGACGGCGAGGGCACCAACAGTCTCTATTTATACTCTTCCAGCCACAAAACAGCGAGGGCACCAACAGTCTCTGTTTATACTCCTCCAGCCAGAAGACAGTCTCTGTTTATACTCTTCCAGCCACAAGACGGCGAGGGCACCGACAGTCCCTGTTTATACTCTTCCAGCCACAAAACAGCGAGGGCACCAACAGTCTCTGTTTATACTCTTCCAGCCACAAGACGGCGAGGGCACCAACAGTCTCTGTTTATACTCTTCCAGCCACAAGACGGCGAGGGCACCAACAGTCTCTATTTTTACCCTTCCAGCCACAAAACAGCGAGGGCACCAACAGTCTCTGTTTATACTCTTCTAGCCACAAAACAGCGAGGGCACCAACAGTCTCTGTTTATACTCTTCCAGCCACAAAACAGCGAGGGCACCAACAGTCTCTATTTATACCCTTCCAGCCACAAAACAGCGAGGGCACCAACAGTCTCTATTTATACTCTTCTAGCCACAAAACAGCGAGGGCACCAACAGTCTCTGTTTATACTCTTCCAGCCACAAAACAGCGAGGGCACCAACAGTCTCTGTTTATACTCTTCCAGCCACAAAACAGCGAGGGCACCAACAGTCTCTGTTTATACTCCTCCAGCCAGAAGACAGTCTCTGTTTATACTCTTCCAGCCACAAAACAGCGAGTGCACCAACAGTCTCTGTTTATACTCTCCAGCCACAAGACGGCGAGGGCACCAACAGTCTCTGTTTATACTCTTCCAGCCACAAGACAGCGAGGGCACCAACAGTCTCTGTTTATACTCTTCCAGCCACAAAACAGCGAGGGCACCAACAGTCTCTGTTTATACTCTTCCATCCACAAGACGGCGAGGGCACCAACAGTCTCTATTTATACTCTTCCAGCCAGAAGACGGCGAGGGCACCAACAGTTTCTGTTTATACTCTTCCAGCCACAAGACAGCGAGGGCACCAACAGTCTCTGTTTATACTCTTCCAGCCACAAGACAGCGAGGGCACCAACAGTCCCTGTTTATACTCTTCCAGCCACAAGACAGCGAGGGCACCAACAGTCTCTGTTTATACTCTTCCAGCCACAAGACGGCGAGGGCACCAACAGACTCTGTTTATACTCTTCCAGCCACAAAACAGCGAGGGCACCAACATTCTCTGTTTATACTCTCCAGCCACAAGACGGCGAGGGCACCAACAGTCTCTATTTATACTCTTCCAGCCAGAAGACGGCGAGGGCACCAACAGTTTCTGTTTATACTCTTCCAGCCACAAGACAGCGAGGGCACCAACAGTCTCTTTTTATACTCTTCCAGCCACAAGACAGCGAGGGCACCAACAGTCCCTGTTTATACTCTTCCAGCCACAAGACAGCGAGGGCACCAACAGTCTCTGTTTATACTCTTCCAGCCAGAAGACAGCGAGGGCACCAACAGTCCCTGTTTATACTCTTCCAGCCACAAGACGGCGATGGCACCAATAGTCTCTGTTTATACTCCTCCAGCCACAAGACGGCGAGGGCACCAACAGACTCTGTTTATACTCTTCCAGCCACAAGACGGCGAGGGCACCAACAGTCCCTGTTTATACTCTTCCAGCCACAAGACAGCGAGGACACCAACAGTCTCTGTTTATACTCTTCCAGCCACAAGACGGCGAGGGCACCAACAGTCTCTATTTTTACCCTTCCAGCCACAAAACAGCGAGGGCACCAACAGTCTCTGTTTATACTCTTCTAGCCACAAAACAGCGAGGGCACCAACAGTCTCTGTTTATACTCTTCCAGCCACAAAACAGCGAGGGCACCAACAGTCCCTGTTTATACTCTTCCAGCCACAAGACAGCGAGGGCACCAACAGTCTCTGTTTATACTCTTCCAGCCAGAAGACAGCGAGGGCACCAACAGACTCTATTTATACTCTTCCAGCCAGAAGACGGCGAGGGCACCAACAGTTTCTGTTTATACTCTTCCAGCCACAAGACAGCGAGGGCACCAACAGTCTCTGTTTATACTCTTCCAGCCACCAGACAGCGAGGGCACCAACAGTCCCTGTTTATACTCTTCCAGCCACAAGACAGCGAGGGCACCAACAGTCCCTGTTTATACTCTTCCAGCCAGAAGACAGCGAGGGCACCAACAGTCCCTGTTTATACTCTTCCAGCCACAAGACGGCGATGGCACCAATAGTCTCTGTTTATACTCTTCCAGCCACAAGACGGCGAGGGCACCAACAGACTCTGTTTATACTCTTCCAGCCACAAGACGGCGAGGGCACCAACAGTCCCTGTTTATACTCTTCCAGCCACAAGACAGCGAGGACACCAACAGTCTCTGTTTATACTCTTCCAGCCACAAGACGGCGAGGGCACCAACAGTCTCTATTTTTACCCTTCCAGCCACAAGACAGCGAGGGTACCAACAGTCTCTGTTTATACTCTTCCAGCCACAAGACAGCGAGGGCACCAACAGTCCCTGTTTATACTCTTCCAGCCACAAGACAGCGAGGGCACCAACAGTCTCTGTTTATACTCTTCCAGCCAGAAGACAGCGAGGGCACCAACAGTCCCTGTTTATACTCTTCCAGCCACAAGACGGCGAGGGCACCAATAGTCTCTGTTTATACTCCTCCAGCCACAAGACGGCGAGGGCACCAACAGACTCTGTTTATACTCTTCCAGCCACAAGACGGCGAGGGCACCAACAGTCCCTGTTTATACTCTTCCAGCCACAAGACAGCGAGGACACCAACAGTCTCTGTTTATACTCTTCCAGCCACAAGACGGCGAGGGCACCAACAGTCTCTATTTTTACCCTTCCAGCCACAAAACAGCGAGGGCACCAACAGTCTCTGTTTATACTCTTCTAGCCACAAAACAGCGAGGGCACCAACAGTCTCTGTTTATACTCTTCCAGCCACAAAACAGCGAGGGCACCAACAGTTTCTATTTATAACCTTCCAGCCACAAAACAGCGAGGGCACCAACAGTCTCTATTTATACTCTTCTAGCCACAAAACAGCGAGGGCACCAACAGTCTCTGTTTATACTCTTCCAGCCACAAAACAGCGAGGGCACCAACAGTCTCTATTTATACTCTTCCAGACACAAAACAGCGAGGGCACCAACAGTCTCTGTTTATACTCCTCCAGCCAGAAGACAGTCTCTGTTTATACTCTTCCAGCCACAAAACAGCGAGGGCACCAACAGTCTCTGTTTATACTCTCCAGCCACAAGACGGCGAGGGCACCAACAGTCTCTGTTTATACTCTTCCAGCCAGAAGACAGCGAGGGCACCAACAGTCTCTGTTTATACTCTTCCAGCCACAAAACAGCGAGGGCACCAACAGTCTCTGTTTATACTCTCCATCCACAAGACGGCGAGGGCACCAACAGTCTCTATTTATACTCTTCCAGCCAGAAGACAGCGAGGGCACCAACAGTCCCTGTTTATACTCTTCCAGCCACAAGACAGCGAGGGCACCAACAGTCTCTGTTTATACTCTTCCAGCCACAAGACAGCGAGGGCACCAACAGTCTCTGTTTATACTCTTCCAGCCACCAGACAGCGAGGGCACCAACAGTCCCTGTTTATACTCTTCCAGCCACCAGACAGCGAGGGCACCAACAGTCTCTGTTTATACTCTTCCAGCCACCAGACAGCGAGGGCACCAACAGTCCCTGTTTATACTCTTCCAGCCACAAGACGGCGAGGGCACCAACAGTCTCTGTTTATACTCTTCCAGCCACAAGACAGCGAGGGCACCAACAGTCCCTGTTTATACTCTTCCAGCCACAAGACGGCGAGGGCACCAACAGTCTCTGTTTATACTCTTCCAGCCACAAGACAGCGAGGGCACCAACAGTCCCTGTTTATACTCTTCCAGCCAGAAGACAGCGAGGGCACCAACAGTCCCTGTTTATACTCTTCCAGCCACAAGACGGCGATGGCACCAATAGTCTCTGTTTATACTCCTCCAGCCACAAGACGGCGAGGGCACCAACAGACTCTGTTTATACTCTTCCAGCCACAAGACAGCGAGGACACCAACAGTCTCTGTTTATACTCTTCCAGCCACAAGACGGCGAGGGCACCAACAGTCTCTGTTTATACTCTTCCAGCCACAAGACAGCGAGGGCACCAACAGTCTCTGTTTATACTCTTCCAGCCACACGACAGCGAGGGCACCAACAGTCTCTGTTTATACTCTTCCAGCCACACGACAGCGAGGGCACCAACAGTCCCTGTGTATACTCTTCCAGCCACAAGACAGCGAGGGCACCAACAGTCCCTGTTTATACTCTTCCAGCCACAAGACAGCGAGGGCACCGAGAGATGGAGTCCACCTATCATACCCACTTGGTCTGCGGTGTGACGAACTGGTGCTTGAATGCATAGGGTGAAGGATATCGGGAAACTCATTTTCAGTAATTTCCCCTGAGAAATATATAATGTGTTAGTTGTTTACCGCCCCATGTTTGGTTTGATTGTTTGTCAAGGCGACGATAAAAAAAGTGCATTGTTACAAGTAATTCAATAATATGATATGACCATGTTCGGGGATGACATTCATTGAATAACTGAGACAGAAAATCGGGGAAATTGTCAAGCCAGTACATTAAAGTCCATTTATATACAAACAACATACTCCAACAGCTTCTTATGCCTCAGCTTGCTTTGTCTGTCACTCACTCACTCACTCAGTCAGTCACTCAAAGCCCTATCCCTCTATGGTCGATCTCGCGACAAACTGCTGTGCAGAGTTGCGTCCTTTGGAAGCCAGGATCTGCTGGCAAATCTCAGATTTGACCCTGGTTTCATAAATGAGCTAATGCGCACGACCTTGGGCTTCTTGCAAATTTAACATTCGGACGACACGTTTGAAACATATATTATCTTGTATATTTGAGATAAAATTAAATGGCTCAAGCTTGTTATCTAAATCAGTCCAATCAGCAATTTGGATTCAACGATCAGCGTATATGTTGGTGCAATATTTGTGGAGGCGTTCAACAAGCGGGATACACGCCAGAATTCTCAGCATTTCTGAGATTACTATATCCTTGATGATATCACAAACGCGTGTCATTATCAACACAAGCGCCCAATTTATTCCCCACAAGGGCAGGCTGGGAGGTCGGCGTCGAAACCTTTACCAACTCTGGGTGATGGTTGTCTATATATACAACATGCAGTTTTCTCCTCTAGGGCAGGTACTATCAGTGGCTGAAACCGCTCGGGGGCAGCTTTATCTATCTGAACGCTGAGAACACATACAACCCTGTGTAGCCCCCTCTCATCCTCCCTCCCCTTCTCCACTCTTTCACACATTCCCTTTTCTCTTTCTTTCTCTCTCTCTCTCTCTGCCTCGGACCTATATACTTCCCTGGACCTATGCTTCCTCGGACCTATGCTTTCCCGGACCTATGCTTCCTTAGACCTATGCTTACCCGGACCTATTCTTCCCGTACCTATGCTTCCTCAGACCTATGCTTTCTCGGATCTATTTTTCACGGACCTATGCTTTCCCGGACCTATACTTCCCCAGACCTATTCTTCCCGAACCTATGCTTTCCCGGACCTATGCTTCCCCAGACCTATTCTACCCGAACCTATGCTTCCTCGGACCTATGCTTACCCAGACCTGTTCTTCCCAAACCTATGCTTCCTCGGACCTATGCTTCCATAGACCTATACTTCCCCAGACCTATTCTTCCCGGACCTATGCTTTCCCAGACCTATGCTTTCCCAGACCTATGCTTTCTCAGACCTATACCTCCCCAGACCTATTCTTCCCGGACCTATGCTTTCCCAGACCTATGCTTTCCCGGACCTATGCTTTCTCAGACCTATGCTTTCCCGAACCTATGTTTCCTCAGACCTTTGCTTTATCGGATCTATTCTTCCCGGACCTATGCTTCCTCAGACCTATGCTTTACCGGACCTATTCTTCCCGGACCTATGCTTCCTCAGACCTATGCTTTACCGGACCTATTCTTCCCGGACCTATGCTTTCCCGGACCTACGCTTCCTCAGACCTTTGCTTTATCGGACCTATTCTTCCTCAGACCTATGCTTCCCCAGACCTATTCTTCCCAGACCTATGCTTCCTCAGACCTATGCTTCCCCAGACCTATGCTTCCCCAGACCTATGCTTCCTCGGACCTACGCTTTCCCGGACCTATGCTTTCCCAGACCTACGCTTCCTCAGACCTATGCTTTCCCAGACCTATGCTTCCTCAGACCTATGCTTCCCCAGACCTATTCTTCCCAGACCTATGCTTCCTCGGACCTACGCTTTCCCGGACCTATGCTTTCCCAGGCCTATGCTTCCTCAGACCTATGCTTCCCCAGACCTATTGTTCCCAGACCTATGTTTCCTCGGACCTTTGCTTTCCCGGACCTATGCTTTCCCATACCTATGCTTTCCCATACCTATGCTTTCCCGGACCTATACTTCCCCAGACCTATTCTTCCCGGACCTATTCTTCCTCAGACCTTTGCTTTACCGGACGTATTCTTCTCGCAGTCTCAAAGAAGCTCCCTTTGGTATTTATGGTAAAGATACTAAGTAAAGATGGCATTTCAAAACAGTCAGTCTTATCTAAACACATATGACAAGACGAAATGATTGTCCATTTCAAATTACAAATTGTCCGTTGCAAATGTTATATGTTCTGATAGCTCATCACATCCGACATTGTCTGTTTCTTCAATTTGTTCTTTCGATCTCCGGCCGCGTCATACCAAAAGAGGTTAAAAGATGGTACTTGTTGTTACCCTGTCTGGCGCTCGGCAATAAGGGGTTGAAACAAGGACTGGTCGGCTCGGAGTCAGTATACTGTATCTGAGTGGGGTATTCATGTTAAACTGCGGCATGCATCTCAGTGAGCTAGCACTATAAATCGGCATCAGTCCCGACTTGTACAAGCAGCCACACACACACACACACACACACACACACACACACACGTGCATGTACGTCGCTATATAAGTGGAATAATCTTGCACGCGACGTTAAACCCAATTTCACCTCACCTCACCTTCCTGAGTAGACTTTGGATGACAGGTGGCTGGGACAGATTGTTTTTTTCCAATTCTGTTTCTTCTTTTTCATTTTTTGAATTCTGCAATAATAACGCGACGTTAAACCCCATTTCACATCATGTTGTTCTACCCAAAGGTGGTACTAATGCTTACTAATTACTGAGTTTTTTCCATCATTTATCTTGTTTGATAGAGGGATGACGGGCAAAAACAGTCCCCTTCTGTACTTCTGGGTCACTCAAAGATGAACATGTCACGTTATCGCCTTCAGCAGCAGATCACAGCAGACGACAACCACACCATGTTTACGCCATATGTGCACTAGCTTCTTCCACGGACACAACGTAGAAATAAATTATGAAATATAAATATATTTCACTATATGTCAAAATCACTCGTTTAATTTATTTATGCAAATCACCTTTATTATGACGTCACGATCAGTATAAAGCGTATTGTGTGCAGGTCCTACCCATATATCGTCTGCCCCCGCACGTGCCGGCCGCCATCTTGGATGGGTGCAGCGGTAGCGGCTGTTTCGCAGAGAGTAGTGACAGATATCAAAAACGCGAGAATTATTCAGCATTGCTCAGATTCCGCGTAGGGAGGATCCCAAACCACATCCCGCACCCCCTACTTTTACAAATAGACTGGCCTAGCTAGCGGTTGCACCCAGCAAAATACGAGTAGGAATCGGTCGTCTGCTAGCGCCCCAACAGGTTTACATTTTACTGGATTTTTCTCGGATTGGATTGTATCGACACCGACAAGGAATACCCTACAGGTAAGAATCTCTCTGTTGTCTCCGTGTCTGTGAGTGACATGATTCTAGCGCTTAGGAACAGGCGTTGATTTCACGCCTGCCAAATAACATTGGTTCCGATCAGATGCTGATATCGATTTTATGGCTGTCACGTGACTGTGGTGCGAGCTCGTATAGCCTGTTTTTCAGATCGGTGGACAACAAGACTATCATTTGATGGGAAGGCTGACGGTGATTTGACCGCAATTTCTCTTTATGCAGCAATAATGGTTAAATGACATAAGATCATGTACTTTTGTTGAGCATTAAACCACATGATCACGTAACTAATAATAATAACAAACAAACTCGCAGACGAGGCCGAACCAGCAGATAAATAAATCATGCAGACATGCAAAAATGTTCTTTATCGACTGAAGAATTCAAGACGCATTACATCACGTAGAGAAGCTGTATATCGCAACAGTCGTACAGTCGTACAGTCGTACTCGTTTACTGTCTGCTGTCCGTATTTGTTATATCGGAAACTAAAGAATAACTTCGAGTATCAAATCATGTTCCCATTTTGCCAGGATTCCTCGACATGCAACAGACTTGCATCCATACTTAGCTTATCGTTATCGGGTGTTCCAGTGTTCCAGGGTCAG
This sequence comes from Haliotis rufescens, assembly GCF_023055435.1. Taxonomy (NCBI): domain Eukaryota; kingdom Metazoa; phylum Mollusca; class Gastropoda; order Lepetellida; family Haliotidae; genus Haliotis; species Haliotis rufescens. The sequence continues at coordinate 60,469,423 of NW_025964334.1, forward strand.
AACATAAAGCATGTTTACAGATAGTGTTTCTGTCAGTGGCGACATTTCCCGGACAGTTTTCACGCACTGCATTGTTTCGAGTGTGCTGGCTGCTGCAGGCGGTTTAGTCCGCCTGAGAGAGGGTGTGCAGTGGGTCAGTGAGAGATATCTATTCTCATCTCTACTGGGCGTGATACTCGACAAACACGGAACCAGCCCCTCGCTGTGATAACGGCGAAGTGGGATGCAGCAGGCACGTTATCTGTCTTTTTACTTTTTTATCTTGTCTATAAAAACTCAGGACTCTTTAGGCATTTTCTTGGGGTAAGGAAAACTGGTAAAAATGTATTCCTCTTTTATGTACAGGTTAGGTGAAAAAAAATAAAACATAGATGAATGTCACAATTACAAGGTTTGTCACCTGTTAAATAGTTTTATGTCAGCTCCACTTCCGTACCTGCGCAGCGATGCATATTACCTGGCGAGAAGATTAACAACGGGAGACCCTTCGTAGTGAAGAAATTCGGATTATATAATGCTGATCTTTGGCCAAAGTTAAACAATCTGCTGCAAAACAATTCGCCTTCAAGTGGGGGTATACTATTACCGACTAAATGTTTGGGGGCGTTGGAAGACCCTGGTTTTGTAGATGGTTGCTGAACAGGATATGCCAGACCGTACCCACGACTAAAAGTGAAAAACAATTAATAATTTTGTAGTTGTTAAAGTATACTACCCTAGAGAAATTAAGAACACTCGAAGCTTTCTTATTGCTATAGTTAATCTGTCATGCCGTGGCAGATTAACCATACTGATATATAGAATTGTTTTAAGTCGATTTTAGCAATGTCCCAGCAATAACACAGCGGAGGACACCAGAAATGGACTTCACACGTTGTACCCATGCCGGGAATCGAACCCGGACATTCGGCGTGACTAGCGAACGCTTTAACCACTAGGCTGCCCCTCACAGTAATATGAAAGAATCGGGTGTTCCTTAATTTCTTTTGAGTAGTATATTTATCCTCCATCACTCAACAAGACTTCGACTGTGATGGTAATGATGATGGTGGCAATGTATCTGTTACCATGGTGATGATGTGTTTATCTTGTCAGGCAATTGTGGACTTTGATTGATGTGAATGAGATACGAGATGTCAGAGGTCTAGATAACTTGTTAAGTAGTTGAGTATTTACTCCAGGGTTTCTATTTATATTGGGTTATTACATTTTTCATTGGTAACCAACATTTTTTCACTCATCTATTCATCACTCTATTGGGTATTTCCAAAAAAGAGTGAACAGTTCAGATTTAAAAAAATGAAATTACGTTTTAGATGTATATAACCATGATAACTGTTCTAAATATATAGGCTTGACTCGGATAGTAAATTAGCTCGTAATTGTGTTTCGGAAATTAGCTCCTTTGTACGCATGTTGAAAAAGCTTCATTGGGTATTTACGCGTGCTGTTTTTACACATTTGAGTTCTTGATTAAATACATACGTTTCTGTACGCAAGTTAATTAAAAGTAATTGGGTTTGAATATTTTGGGGGGTATTTAACGCAAATACGCTGCTTATCTGTAGCTCTGACTGATGGTGTTCAATGCCTAATGTGTACCCGCAGTGATGGTGTGTTTCTACAGTGCCAGTATATTACCACGCACCTGTTGTGTGGGGAGCTGTCGGCCTACTGTCTCCCGGCTGGGGGGAGACGCACCTATGTTCCGTGTGTCTTTATTAGGCATCATGGAGTTGCCCAGAGTCCTTGGAGACATGATCAGGAAGTTTTAGTGACAGCGAGATGTCGGTGGGGTCGGTGATGGTGGAATGAGTGGTTTGCCAAGGGCGGTGTTTAGGGGTGGGTAGTTCAGGGCGGTGTTGAGAGGTGGGTAGTTTAGGACAGTGTTGAGGGGTGAGTAGTTAAGGTCGGTGTTTAGGGGTGGGTAGTTCAGGGCGGTGTTTAGGGGTGGGTAGTTTAGGGCGATGTTTAGGGGTGGGTAGTTCAGGGCGGTGGTTAGGGGTGGGTGGGTAGTTTAGGGCGATGTTTAGGGTTGGGTAGTTCAGGGTGGTGTTTAGGGGTGGGTAGTTCAGGGCGGGATTTTGGGGGTGGGTAGTTCAGGGCGGTGTTTAGGGGTGGGTAGTTTAGGGCGATGTTTAGGGGTGGGTAGTTCAGGGCGGTGGTTAGGGTTGGGTAGTTTAGGGTTGGGTAGTTCAGGGTGGTGTTTAGGGGTGGGGTAGTTCGGGGCGATGTTTAGGGCCGGGTAGTTCAGGGTGGTGTTTAGGGGTGGGTAGTTTTGGGGTGGGTAGTTCAGGGCGGTGTTTAGGGATGGGTAGTTCAGGGCGGTGTTTAGGGGTGGGTAGTTTAGGGCGGTGTTGAGGGGTGGGTAGTTCAGGGCGGTGTTTAGGGATGGATAGTTCAGGGGTGGGTAGTTTAGGGCGGTGTTGAGGGGTGGGTAGTTCAGGGCGGTGTTTAGGGGTGGGTAGTTCAGGGCGGTGTTTAGGGGTGGGTAGTTTAGGGTGGTGTTTAGTGGTGGGTAGTTCAGGGCGGTGTTTACTACTGTTTAGGGGTGGTTAGTTTAGGGCGGTGTTGATGGGTGGGTAGTGTAGGGTGGTGTTTTGGGGTGGGTAGTGTAGGGCGGTGTTTAAGGGTGGGTAGTTTAGGGCGGTGTTTAGGGGTGGGTAGTTTAGGGTGGTGTTTAGGGGTGCTTAGTTGAAGGTGATGTTTATAAAATAAATAGGAGCCAAGAGACTTTCTTCATTTTCTGATACTGCAGTAATCTAGACCTGCCAAACATTATAGATTTGCATGGGCTGTATTTGTTTCAGGGTCTGTATTACAGACATGTGTACTTTATAAACATCTGCCAGTGAAACATATTCCGGTCCTGTGTAGTAAGTCCCTGAACACGACGGTAGTCCTTATGCTGAGTGTGAAGTCACGTGTCAGGTCACTGAAGTCACGTGTCAGTGGCACGACCTTTTTGTTTCGTCGGCTACGATGACATAACCAACAGTCACCGAGCCTGACCACCCGACCTATTTAGTTGTCTCTTACGACCAGCATGATAAGGAACCAACCCCGTCCCGGAATCTCCGGGGTTTGAACAATAGCTCTGTTTTAACACAGCGTGTCTGCTTCTTGTGGGAGGGAAGCATGGAGTAACATGGATAAAACCGGGAGCCTGGACGTGGTGATGACGACATCACGGCTGGGATGAACTTAACTTCAAACCATCACAGCAAGTCCCTGTGTTACATGGAGAAGAACAATGGCCGCGCTTTTATTAACACTTTCTACTTTGAAAAACACTACACTGCTGAAGCTGTGTCCATGACTTGCCGCTGACTCGAAGGCTGTTTGCTTTAGTTACTGAGAGGGAATGGAACTATTGGCTATTTCTCATCAGCTGCTGTGGGCTGTGATGGCCGGCCACTGTGGGCTGTTCTAGACGGTTCAGAGTCGATTGCCTTTCCCTTGATTATGTAGTTTGTTAACAGGGTTCAGCCGACTGAGTAGAATGGAAATACTAACGTCATTGATTACTCGCGGAATGTACGGTAGCCTGTTCGGACCAACTGGTAAACCTGTGCAAACAATCTCTAAATACATTGAACAAATCTTCAGTGTTGTTCGGTTGAGCACGGACTTGTATAGGTCCGTGGTTTGAGCTAAGCTTCACTAGCTCATAAACACGAGGAAAAACTCATTGATTAATCTGAGTGAAGTATGGAAGCCCAATTGGGGCATCTCTGTGTGTGATGCCCGTCAGTTCGAAATGCTACCGTGTTTTTTAATACTGTTTATACAATGTCGATTTTTAGCCAGTTACCCGAAAAGCGATAAAATTCCTCAAAACCAACAACAGCATTGCGTGCATACCAATTTCAAGCAGATTTCAATTCCAAAATCAATCTCAAATTATTTGACATAAAACTGGTTTATCGGAAACGGTTCTGTAGATCGTATCAGAATATTTATAAGCCTGTCTTTTGTACCCTGGAAGTATCGGCGGTCGCTGGGGGATGTGATTGTGTGTTGGGGAAACATCGCTGTGTGGAGTTCCCGGCCTGTGTGGGCCTGGGGTGATTGATCGGGGAGCGACAGATTTGTATGGAAGTCCGTGTGGACAATAACACCCGGATTAATTCGAGGGAGGCTGTCAGACGCTCTCTTATGAGTCTTCATTAGACTTGCTGCAGGACTTGAAATATCTTCCTTCCTTATTCGCTTGCACTATCGGCTGGTACGCCATGATGGTTGTCTGCCGCCATCCGTATACACATGGTCCACTGGAGTGAGTGAGTGAGTGAGTTGGGTTTAACGCCGCTTTTAACAGTATTCCAGTTATATCGCGGCGTGTCAGCTTAACGTGGGAGGAAAGCCCGAAGTGATGCAGGTCTCAGACGTTTACCACTTCGGTGAAACCCACGAGCACGGGCATGGTGCTGACAAACCTAGAAACATAATCGGGGTGAACCGGGATTCGAACCCACAATCATAGGTTTCTGGCGTGCCCAAGGGACGCAACTCTGCACAGCGAATCGCGGCGCCTTAGACGACTGGGCCACCCGTGCCCCCTGGTCCACTGGAAGTATGGAAGAACAACCATCGTGCTTTCCATCACAAGGTGCGCGTCATGTTAGATCATAGAGACGCATGGTACGTCGCGTTAGATCTCAAAGACCCATTGTACGCCATGTGAGATTTTGCAAATACGTTAGAATATGCAATCATATGTCGTAATCAATGTTAGTATGATTAAAATGATACGCTGCACATCATGTCAGATCATAGAGACGCATGGTACGTCACGTTGGATAATAGAGAGACAAGGTACGTCACATTGGATCATAGAGATACAAGGTACTTCACGTTAGGACTAAGAGACACATGGTAGATCACATTAGGTCTGGAGAGATATGGTACGTCAAGTTAGGTCATAGACACACTGCACACCACGTTAGATCATAGAGACGCATGGTACGTCACGTTGGATCATAGAGACGCATGGTACGTCACGTTGGATCGTAGAGAGACGCGGTACGTCACGTGAGGCCTGGAGACACATGGTATGTCACGTTAGGTCATAGACACACTGCACACCACGGTAGAAGATAGAGCCGCATGGTACGTCACGTTGGATCATAGAGACGCATGGTACGTCACGTTGGATCATAGAGAGACACGGTACGTCACGGTAGGTCATCGAGACACATTACGTCCCGATGGATCATAGAGACACGGCACGTCACGATAGGTCATAATCGTAACCATGTAATCAATGCTAGTATGTATGAGGAACATATTGGAACGTCCCGTTAATTAAAATGACACGCTGTACATCACGTTAGGTCCTAGAGAGACATTATAGGTCATAAAGACACATGGTACGTCTCGTTAGGTCATAGAGAGACAAGGCGCGTCACGCTGGATTGTGAAGAGACGTGGTTCGTCTAGGTCTCTTCACTAGTACGTGGGAAGAAAACACGGGGTACGTCACATTAGACGTACATTAACAACGATTCGTTAGAAAAGACAGGAACATCCACAGCGTGGATTTTATAAGCATGAAACCTCGAAAAAATTAACACGGTTTATTCCGAACGACAGTTAAGGGCTTCACGACTGAATTCATCCAAATCATCGTCCGTCTCTTGCTTCAGTGTGATAAACATTCGAAGGGAAGAGACTGCCGTACAGTCTAGGCCACCTCTTAGACATTTAGACTTTTATACGGTTTACAAAATTTGAATCGAAAATATGTCAAAATATTTTTCAAAGCGCTGTTGCCACTTTGAAACTAGTGCCGTCGACTTCTTGTTTGCCATGTCATTGGTCGATCAAAGTTCGCGAAAGGTCGTTCTGACATGACCTGTAATTATTTTGTTTTGCCGTAGTGAGAACTAAGATCTGATTTTAATGAGAATGCATCATTACTCCTTGGCTATACATACGGCAACCAGTACAGCAGTTTCTCCAGCATCTTGCAGGTACATGCTACCAGATGTCAAGTAATAGTGACATTTCTGACCCGCTGGGAAGCACTGCTGGATCCGCTACACTGAAGTCTGCAGGATCCGCTACACTGTAGTCTGCAGGATCCGCTACACTGGAGTCTGCAGGATCCGCTACACTGGAGTCTACAGGATACGCTACATTGGAGTATGCAGGATCCACCACACTGTAGTCTGCAGGATCTGCTACACTGGAGTCTGCAGGATCTGCTACACTGGAGTCTGCAGGATCCGCTACACTGGAGTCTGCAGGATCCGCTACACTGGAGTCTGCAGGATCCGCTACACTGGAGTCTACAGGATCCGCTACACTGGAGTCTACAGGATCCGCTACACTGGAGTCTGCAGGATCCGCTTCACTGGAGTCTGCAGGATCCGCTACACTGGAGTCTGCAGGATCCGCTACACTGTAGTCTGCAGGATCCCCTACACTGGAGTCTGCAGGATCCGCTACACTGGAGTCTACAGGATACGCTACATTGGAGTCTGCAGGATCCACCACACTGTAGTCTGCAGGATCCGCTACACTGGAGTCTGAAGGATCTGCTACACTGGAGTCTGCAGGATCCGCTACACTGGAGTCTGCAGGATCCGCTACACTGGAGTCTGCAGGATCCGCTACACTGGAGTCTACAGGATCCGCTACACTGGAGTCTGCAGGATCCGCTTCACTGGAGTCTGCAGGATCCGCTACACTGGAGTCTGCAGGATCCGCTACACTGGAGTCTGCAGGATCCGCTACACTGGAGTCTGCAGGATCCGCCAGTTTGATAAGATGTGTAGATACTCACAACCCCGTGTTAGATAGACACTGTCTGCTGCAAATCCCGTGGCTGGTGATGTAGGGAAGGGGGAAACCACATCGATCTGCGCCTAACCCCACTCTCCACATCCCCCGGGACGTGAATACAACGGCTCCTGGGTCGTCAACGAGGGCAGGGCGAGGAGGCGATCAATGGAATTGGATAACTAGCAAGCACTGATTTAATGGTTTAGTGCCCTTGAAGGATCCGACCCATTTCATCACAGACTTGACGGCGTTAACTCAAGTGGCACCAACCCACTCCACTCAGTGCCTCATCTTCTACGTCATTAAGTATACAGATTACTCCCCATCATCACACGTGACATCAACCACGACACTACCCCTGTCGTCAGATCTGATGCCTGGATGTAAATTATATAATTACTCACAACTCAAGACCTACTCGATGTCCGAGGGTAGGGTCTTATGATTAACGCCAGGCAGTACGTTACCGCTATAGAACTGTCTCTGGGTGAAGACAGGATATAACAGATTTAACGGTGGCCTTATTACCACATTCAGTAACATTTAGGTCCAATCGATGTCGTAACGCCCCACTTTGAACATGCCTTTAAGATGAGATGTTTCACAGAGGGGGGTGAACGTCTACTGCAGGGAGGGGATTACTGCCGTCTGATTGGGGCCTATTGAATGGGTAACGCTCATCTGGTAAAATGCCTTGCCCTCAGAAGGTGAAATGGACTGAATATGATTGCCCAGCTCGGGAATTTATTGCTTTGCCGGAATTAAGATACGGTACATTTAAGTAAAGGGAGTCTTTGAGAAGGACGTTTATTCGCTGACTATTGCCTCACAGCAGAACGTTGATGTTTACAGATTTGATCGAGCCATTGATTTGAGATGGAGAGTGCGGCAGAGTGTTTGCTCAGTGGAGGAAGTCTGTCGTCAGACAGTCAGGTCGGGGGAACCAGAAGCTGATGAACAGAGGAACTGGGAGCTCATCGCGCTGTGCACGTTCTGTGTACATGGCTGTCAGGCTCCCTCGGCTGAAACACACTGCGTCCCCCTTCTCAATCCTTAAAGACGCCACTCTCTGATAGAAATGATTGTGGTCAAACATACAGTCATATCGTCATTCAACCGTGGTCATACTGACATTTTAAACTGTGGTCATACCGACATTTTAAACTGTGGTCATACCGACATTTTAAACCATGGTCATACCGACATTTTTAACCATGGTCATATCGACATTTTAAAGCGTGGTCATACCGACATTTTAAACCATGGTCATATCGACATTTTTAACCATGGTCATATCGACATTTTAAAGCGTGGTCATACCAACATTTTAAACCGTGGTCATACCTACATTTTAAACCGGGGTCATACTGACATTTTTAACCATGGTCATATCGACAGTATAAACCACTGTCATACCGTCATTATAAATAATGGTCATACCGTCATTATAAACCATGGTCATACCGTCATTATAAACCATAGTCATACCAACATAATAAAGAAAACATGGTCACAATGACAGCAGGCAGGTTGTAGTCGTGTGTGTGAAACGACGTTGAAGTCTCGTGTGTGTAACAACGCTTTTGTCTTTTGTGTGTAACGTTGAAGTCTCGTGTGTGTGACGACGCTGTAGTCTTGTGTGTGTAACGTTGTAGTCTTGTGTGTGTAAAGTTGTAGTCTTGTGTGTGTAAAGTTGTAGTCTTGTGTGTGTAACGTTGTAGTCTTGTGTGTGTAACGTTGTAGTCTTATGTGTGTAACAGTGTAGTCTTGTGTGTGTAACGTTGTAGTCTTATGTGTGTAACGTTGTAGCCTTGTGTGTGTGACGTTGTAGTCTTGTGTGTGTAACGTTGTAGCCTTGTGTGTGTGACGACGCTGTAGTCTTGTGTGTGTAACGTTGTAGTCTTGTGTGTGTAATGTTGTAGTCTCGTGTGTGTAACGTTGTAGTGTTGTGTGTGTAACGTTGTAGTCTTATGTGTGTAACGTTGTAGTCTTGTGTGTGTAACGTTGTAGTCTTGTGTGTGTAACGTTGTAGTCTTATGTGTATAACGTTGTAGTGTTGTGTGTGTAACGTTGTAGTGTTGTGTGTGTAACGTTGTAGTCTTATGTGTGTAACAGTGTAGTCTTGTGTGTGTAACGTTGTAGTCTTATGTGTGTAGCGACGTGGTAGTCTTGTGTGTGTAACGACGCTGTAGTCTTGTGTGTGTAGCGACGTTGTAGTCTTGTGTGTGTAACGTTGTAGTCTTGTGTGTGTAACGTTGTAGTCTTATGTGTGTAACGTTGTAGTCTTGTGTGTGTAACGTTGTAGTCGTGTGTGTGTAACGTTGTAGTCTTGTGTGTGTAACGTTGTAGTCTCGTGTGTGTAACGTTGTAGTCTTGTGTGTGTAACGATGTTGTAGTCTCGTGTGTGTAACGTTGTAGTCTTGTGTGTGTAACGTTGTAGTCTTGTGTGTGTAACGTTGTAGTGTTGTGTGTGTTGCGTTGTTGATATGACTGTGTTCTCCTGGAACCTTCGTGTACAGCAGGATGGCAACTGTTTTTGTTTCGCCTCAGGAGGCTGGCCGGAGATGGGTCCATCTTTAAGTCATCTTCATCGTTAATAGGTCGTCTTTCAAGCACAGCTTGGACATATATCCTTCAGCTGATGTGCAGTTAGTGTCGGCTATGTCCTCGTTACTGTGGTGGGGCGTGATATGGACAATAGTTTCCTAATCAGATACACCTGGACATCCCGCCCTGCTCACACTGGGTGACTGGACCCGCTCACCAGGCAACTCGGCAGTCAGTTCACCTTTCACGACCTCCAGACGTCTTCATACGTCGGATGTTTACCTACATCACCAAGCAATACCAACTCACAGCGCCCCCTCCACCGTCACAGCAACCTCTATACTCCTCACCACGCCCTATTCACACCTCACAGCGCCCCCTGTGAAACCGCATCTCACAGCGTCTCCTATACCCCTCACCGCGCCGTGTTCACACCTCACAGCGCCCCTATACATCTCACAGCGCCCCCTATGCTCCTCACCGTGCCGTCTTCACACCTCACAGCGCCCCCTACGCATCTCACAGCGCTCCTATACACCTATACCTACATGCCATACCCAATCACACACAAATGTATCAAATCATTCACACATCCTATAAAGGGGCGATTAGATAGACTAGTGGTTAAAGCTTTCGCTCGTCACGCAAAATACCCGGGTTCTATTCCCAACATGGTTAAAACGTGTGAAGGCCATTTCTTTTGTCCCCCGCCCTGATATTGCTGGAATATTGCTAAAATCGGCATAAAACCATACTCACTCACTGCTCCCTTACAAATGATTAGCTTGAGAAAAACGGGTCTAAGGAATATTTTATGCTCTTTAACAGTGAAAAACACGGGCCTGGCATAACAGCCACATTGATTGGACGATTTCTCCCTAAATGCAGGCATGTTGTTTATGTCCTAACGTGATAAGAGAGACGTGAGTGGTTCCTGATCGATTGTTTCGCTTGTGGGTGATGTGCAGCAGGTTTATGTGCGCGCCAATCAATTGCTCCCCCTGTTGAGCCATGCCATAACACATTCTAATCACCAGCTCGTTGTTAAAACAGCGTATGATCAACGGTCGGTTATTCCTGGGTGCTTGGCGAGATGACCTGTTTTGTAAGAAGGGGCATGTTCCTGTAAAGACTTATCGATTCCCTCAAGTCAACGTCTTGTGATACCCCCTCCCAGGACACCTTGAACGGGGCTGGAGAATCGTTTCCAAACCAGCAGGTACTTGCCACATTGCTCGGTTTTCTGCCATTAAGGATTAACTCACAATTTCCACATGGTAATCATATTACTGAACTGCATCGCTCGGGTGAAACTAGACTTGCTGCAAGGTTGTGTTGGTCGCTCCCGGGGGATTAACCGTTATTATATTTCGTTATGATTAAAACTTATGAACATTATGTTTTATGATCCATGGTAAAATAACGCTTCGCTTCATTCCACTGAGAAGCGCTGGTAGAGGTGTCGAGTTTCAATTGATTCCTTGATACCAGATAGATGGCCCTTTACTGCTGCTGGGGCTCTGTCAGCAGATCAGCGGGAATACGATTGTTCAGTATTAGGCTCAGACTAGTTCATGCTTCTGCTGACGTAATGTAGGATGAAAGGTAAGTCTCACCTCAGTGGCAGACCTCAATAACATGTTTCACTAGTGGGTTTCACCTCAGTGGATGACCTCAACAGCCTGCTTCATTCGTTGGTTTCACCTCAGTGGCTGACCTTAACAACCTGCTTCATTCACGGGTTTCACCTAAGTGACAGACCTCAACAAACTGTTTCATTCGTGGGTTTCACCTTAGTGACAGACCTCAACAAACTGTTTCATTCGTGGGTTTCACCTTAGTGGCAGACCTCAACAAACTGTTTCATTCGTGGGTTTCACCTCACTGGCAGAACTCAACAACATGTTTCACTAGTGGGTTTCACCTTAGTGGCAGACCTCAACAACCTGTTTCATTCGTGGGTTTCACCTTAGTGGCAGACCTTAACAACCTGTTTCATTCCTGGGTTTCACCTAAGTGGCAGACCTCAACAACCTGTTTCATTCGTGGGTTTCACCTTAGTGGCAGACCTCAACAAACTGTTTCATTCGTGGGTTTCACCTCACTGGCAGAACTCAACAACATGTTTCACTAGTGGGTTTCACCTTAGTGGCAGACCTCAACAACCTGTTTCATTCGTGGGTTTCACCTTAGTGGCAGACCTCAACAACCTGCTTCACTTGTGGGTTTCATCCTAAGCGGCAGACCTCAACACCCTGCTTCATTCGTAGGTTTCACCTTAGTGGCAGACCTCAACGACCTGTTTCATTCGTGGGTTTCACCTAACTGGCCGATCTCAACAACCTGCTTCACTAGAGGGTTTCACCTAACTGGCCGATCTCAACAACCTGCTTCACTCACGGGTTTCACCTTAGTGGCAGACCTCAATAACCTGCTTCATTCGGGGGTTTCACCTAACTGGCAGACCCCAATAATTTGCTTCAGTTTCACTCACTCTCTCCCTCACTCACCCCAACCAACCAACGACTCACTCACTCACTCATCTGTATATCTACAAAGTTTCCTTCGCCTCATGTAAAGATATTCAAGCGGGGGCCTGTGTAAGTCTAGTCTTGAGGGAATCTCCCCTAGCTGAGGTGTCCGTGAGGTCGGTAGAGCGGCTGGGATAGACGTCGCTGGTCGTCGTCCAAGTCGGTCCGGGCGGTGTTTGTGTTGGCTCCGTCTGCCGTTACTGTCACGTCACACACCTGGAGTGTAACATACCTGCTGATTTACCTGTCAGGTACCATCGACAGGCGGCGTTCTTTGATCTGTCAGTTGGTCAGGACACGATCAGCATGGGAATCACGATCAAGGAAATGTTGGGTCGGGGTAAGTTTTTTTTTTCTCTTTGATAATCAGATGTAGTGTAACCGGGTAACAGAATACCGTACATTAGTTACATTGTTGACAGGGGTATAGTCGTCACAGATGTGGCTCAGTTTGTGATGTTACAAAAAAAATATACTGTCGTGCTACACAAATTGACACGATCAAATTTTGTGACCTCATAATATATTTGATACTTTTCAACGGTAGTATTTCACATCTCATACTATGTGGGTCATTTGTGACGTCATACCAGGAACCACGACACGGGATGGGTAGCTGTTGAAACAAGCACCTGAATTTCGAAATCGGTGCCACGACAGTGAAATAGACAACCGCGTGCAGGGGACTATATCTGTCAATCATATATCTGTCAATCATGTGTCGCTTCAACCTCGGATCACTTACTGTAGGTATAATACTTATATCACGCCGAGTGATAACCTCCATATCATGTCTAGATCTTGTGTCACTTAAGTTATGTCGTCTTACGTTGGTCGACGTATCGGGAATAAACACGTCGACAGTGATCGATGTACAGATGTGTCACTTGTTGAATTCTATACCATATGTCGCAAGAGTGGTTACTAGTTTCAATGCATACTTTGATAAGGCAGTTACTTCCTCACAGTGTTGAACAACACTCGGCTATAGTCGTCTGTGTATTAAACCTATTCTGTATGACATGGCGGTGTGACATTCACGTTGAATATTAATGCTTCATGTAATGTTATTGACAATGACAGGAATACACCCAACACGTATTGGTGATGTAAATGATTTACTATAGAGAAGGGACTAGTACAGTAGAAATAGCAACCTCGCTATGTCAACATCTGACGCGGGCACGGAGGAATGTTGAGTCTATTTACGGTCGATTTGAAACGCGCGGCACACGCCCACGAATATAGGTGACCCTGACAATGTGACGCATTGACAATAGGTAGCCTGCTGTAGGCGACATGAATCGCCCCAGTATGGATGTAGGGAGCCTGACACATGGCACAGCATCTTCCTCTAACTCAACAGTTGATGCAGATACAGATGAACATGGCTGGCTGGGTACAAGCAAATGAAGCAACTGTTCGGTGTGGGCGATATTGATCAGGTTTCTGCACCTGGTTGAGTATATATGAATATTGATAAACAAGGAAAGGTGTTTCACGGTGAATGAGGAAAATGTTTTTATCAGCCGCGGAGGGGTATTATTTGGTCAACAAGAGATACGATTATGCGGTATAACGTCCTTGCCGTGGGGGGTGGGGAGGGGGCAAGGGTCCTCCTGATCCTTTTATGTTTGAGTGAGTGTGTATGGTTTTACGCCGCTTTTAGCAATATTCAAGCAATATCACGGCGGGGGACACCAGAAATGGCTTCACACGCGGTACCCATGTCGGGAATAGAACCCATGTCTTCGGCATGACGAGCGAACGCCTTAACCACTAGGCTACCCGACTGCCCCTAATATATATGAAATACGTGACAATGAACTTTGTAATAATACAATGCCAATCTATTATTGGACCGGTTTACCGCTTTCGCAGTCCCCTGATACTTCCTTAAGTATTGTGTGAAGAGGAAACTATTCCGTTTGCCGAGATTATCCGTGGGACCTTGTTAATCTGTGCTATTACTGGGGTTGTGTTTGTTAGGGTCTGGTTAAAACAGTGGAGTGTTTGTTCAGTGACTCGTGTTTGCCAGTGTTAATTATGCTGTGTCAGCAGTCGATGTTATTGAGGCGAACTCGGGGACGTTTAACTGTGTTGACAATGAAGGAGTGGACGTCAACACATCGAATCGCTATGGAATACTCGCCGGGACATCTTATTTAAAACGGGATATATGTGTACGTCGGACAATGACAAACTTGTCGAGATATTGTATTTATAACAATATGATTTGTACGTCGAACTATGGCAGATCTGTCGGGACATTGTTTTGTTATAAAATAATGACGTGTCCGTGGAACTATGGCAGATCTGTCGGGACATCTTCGGGTTTTTAAGATAATGATGTGTACGTCCAACTGTGGCAAATCTGTGGGGACCTATTTTTGTTATAAAATTATGACCTGTACGTCGAACAATGGCAGATCTGTCGAGACATCTTCTTCTCTTTAAATAACGATGTGTACGTCGAACTATGGCAAATCTGTCGGGACATCATATTTGTGACAATATGTGATCTTCAAATTATGGGGGGGCGGTCGGGTAGCCTAGTGGTTAAAGCGTTCGCTCGTCACGCCGAAGACCCGGGTTCGATTCCCGACATGGGTACAATGTGTGAAGCCCATTTCTGGTGTCCCCCGCCGTGAAATTGCTGGAATAATGCTAAAAGCGGCGTAAAATCAAACTCACTCACTCACTCACTCACTCACTTCAAATTATGGCAGACCAGCTGGAACATTTGGTGCATCGTACAGAAACCAGGACGTGTCTGCGCTGCCACACACCTCCAGTAGTAGACTTGATGAGGGTATTCTGTAATTATACACGTGTGAACAGAACAAGAACAGAACAGAAGTTTATTCAATATTTTAGGCCATATGACCTATAGTACAGTAGTGTTTGTTTTTTGTATCAACATTGTACAGTCACGTGTGGGTAATAATAAGTTTACATAAAATATTATCGTCTAATTTCAAAAATCTTCTTCAGGAATATTGACAGAGATGATATTGTATTTGCATTGCAGGAGTTCAACAAATTTCTCATCAGTTGTTCATCTTTGTACATAGTTGAAATCATAGGGAGGTATCTATTTCTAAGAAACTGATAATATTTACAAATGAGAAGTACATGAAACTCATCCTCAACATAGCCTTCATTACAATAACGGCATAAACTACTTTCTTTATCTTGTACATTTTTCTTTCTGAGATTGTTAACATTAAAATTATGTAATGATATACGTAATTTACACAAAGATCTTCTCAAAGTTCTATCCTGAAGTACAGATACATATTTTTCAGGAACAAGTAAAGATTTTATATTCGTATAATGGCATAAAAACCTTGAGGATGATATTTGACAGTGCCAATCTTGTGAGAATATATCAACTAATCTTTCCTTAAGCATGAAGATAAATAGTTTATCATTTCCAACATCTTGAGATATCCATGCAAGAGAAAAACCAGACATACAAAGAATATTCCTGATATCAGACACCCATAAACAATATTTACCCTTTTCATCCAAGGCTTTTAACATATTATAACAATGAAGAGGAAATCTATTTGAATTCATACGAAGTAGCTTTATCCAATATTTAACTGCCCGTATACACGTGTGGCACTGCTAGGATGTCATGGCTGTGTGGGTAGTCTTTGCACAATGCTATTGCGCCATGGGGTCCGACTAGGTTGCTTTCACCATGTTGTTGAATGTTGAACTGAATAGAAATAAATAGGTGCCTGAAATCTCCACGTTCGTCTCCATGGTAACGTGCTATTGAGTATTCAGCGAGGATTCAAACACCATCTCCCTCATGATTAGCAATGGCCTATCACCACATCCATGGGTTTCACAAAAGTGGTCAGTGTCTTGGATCTTGTTTGTTTGTTTTGTTTGTTGTTTAACACTCAGCAATGTTCCACCTAATGACGGCGGTCTGTAAATAATCGAGTCTGGACTAGACAAATCAGTGATTGACATCATGAACATCGATCCACGCAATATGGAAACGATGACATGCATCGACCAAGTCAGCGAGCCTGACCACCCGATCCCGTTAGTCGCCTCTTACAACAAGCATAGTCGCCTTTTACGGCAAGCATGGGTTGCTGAAGACCTATTCTACCCCGGATCTTGTTCTTGGATCTAAAACCTGCACTGCCACGTCATACAGAAAGAATATAGAAGTTGACTCTGCAGTCTTTAAATTTAACTGAAAGAGTGAGTATGGTTTTACGCCGCTTTTAGCAATATTCCAGCAATATTACGACGGGGGACACCACAAAAAGGCTTCACACATTGTAACGTGTGGGGAATCGAACCCGGTTCTTCGGCGTGATGAGCGAACGCTTAAACCACTAGGCTACCCCACCCAAATGTGAAGCTCATTTCTGATGTCCCCCGCCGTGATATTGCTGGAATAATGCTAAATGCCCGTAAAACCATACTCACTCACTCCCATCCCCCACCCCCCACTCCCCACCCCCCTCCGTGATATTGCTGGAATATTGCTAAAAGCGCGTAAAACCATACTCACTCACTTCACGTTTATGAGTGTGGCGTGCGGTGTACATTACACCACCTTGTTACAGTCGATGTAGTCTTCCCATCTCTGACACGGCTCTCACACGTATCGCGATACCGAGATAAATGATCGTTTTTCCCCTCATTTACTCATTACGAGACCATAAATAGCCATCAGCTTCAACAAGTGCCCTGAAAATACCACGGTAACACTTGAGACTATTTCTGTGCGGCTTCAAAGTCAAACACGTCACTTCCGGTGCCTCCACAGATCTGCCTGTCGTGTACAATTCGGTGGGATTCACTCCCATGGTCAGATCTCGTCGCTCACATCTTGGCCATACCTGTCTGGCCACGTTAGTGGTCCGTTCTGGAATTGATGTCGACTTTTGTTCTTGTTTCCCGGAGTGTAGATGGGATGAACTCAGTGTACACTGTCACATCTCGTTTCACGTGTTCTAGGTTTGGTTGGATGGTTTGTTGTTTAACGCCGCACTCAGCAATATTCCAGCTATATGACGGCGGTCTGTAAATAATCGAGTCTGGACCAGACAATCCAGTGATTGATATCATGAGCATCGCGATCCACGCAATTGGGATCGATGATCGTGCATCAACCAAGTCAGCGAGCCTGACCACCCGATCCCGTTAGTCGCCTTTTACGACAAGCATAGTCGCCATTTACGGCAAGCATGGGTTGCTGAAGACCTATTCTACCCCGGATCTTCACGGGTTCGTTTCCTAGGGTACATGCCTGCGTGAATGGTAGGTGTAAGAGGCAGTGAGTGAATTGAGTTTAACGCCGCTTTGAACAGTGTATCAGGTGAGGTGAGGTGAGATAAATTGGTGAGGTAACATCTTTTTGTATGACGCGCCCGGGGATGGAACCCCGGACCTCCCGCTCTCTGGGATGACGTAAAAGATGGTATTTGTTGTTACCCTGCCTGGCGCTCGGTAATAAGGGGCTAAACAAGGACTGGTCGGCTTGGAGTCAGTATACTGTGTCTGAGTGGGGTATTCATGTTAAACTGCGGCATGGTATCTCAGTGAGCTAGCAATATAAATCGGCATCAGTCTGGACTAGTACAAGCAGCTACACACACACTCACACACGTGGCTATATGAGTGCAATAATCTTTGACGCGACGTTAAAACCCATTTCACCTCACCTCACCTCACCTCATCTCATCTCACCTCACCTCACCTCACCTCACCTGGGTGGACGCTCTACCACCAGACAAGGGAGGTGGTCTTCAGTTATATCATCTTGATGTGGATTAAATGCCCGAGTTGACGCAGCAGGTTCTAACCCACACGCATGGATATGGTGCCCATAAACCAAGATCAGGGGCAGGGCGAAGCTGGGATTCGAACCCCTGATTATGTCCCGGGACGTGCGACTTGAGACCGTGTGAGAGTGTTGCAAAACTGTTAACGTCGATCAGTACCGAGCCCCGTTCCCAAAGCGATCCAAGCGCACCGACTACCGTAAGCCAATGTTACGGTATTGGAGTTAGAACTGTACACGTGAGACTGTACACCTGAGAGTTTACACCTAAGAGTGTAGACCTGAGAGTTTACACCTCAGACTGTACACCTAAGATTGTACACCTGAGAGTTTACACCTGAGTCTGTACACCTACGACTACACATGAAAGTTTACACCTAAGACTGCACCTGAGTCTGTACTCATGAAATTGAACACATGGGATAGAAGGTGTAGACTATAGGCATGAGATGGTACGGTGTGGATGGAGACCCGCTACCACCACTGTCAACGTCAGGTGTTTGTGTGTGTGTGTGTGTGTTAGTGTTAGTGTTAGTGTGTTAGTGTGTGTGTGTGTGTGTGTGTGTGTGTGTGTGTGTGTGTGTGTGTGTGTGTGTGTGTGTGTGCAAGACCATGTTTTACATATGAGTTTTTACACCAACAAGTGCGTCATCTCCTATGTCCGTGTTCACACAGCATCCTTTGGTCCTGGGAGACAGATCCCCCTGCTTCCCCCATCAGCCTCTGTGTGAGGTACATAGCAAGACGCGGTGTTTACTGCCACGTGAAGATCGAAGCACTCAATCCCGGGGGCTTATCACGTCTGGATGTGAGCGGTTTATCGATAAAGCAGAAAGCTTAGAAAGTGTTTCATGCCAATGCAATTTGCTATCAATAAATATTGTAAGAATTTCAACGTCAGCGTGTGTCTGTTAAAAGAATGCAGCAATGGCCGTGTTGAATTGGACTCTTACGAACACAGTAGGGATGGTGTGTGTGTGTGCGCGCGCGCGCGCGCGCGTGAGTAATGTATCTTCTGGGCACGTGTCCCGTGAAGATCCGGCGTAGAATAGGTCTTCAGCAACCTATACTTGCCGTAAAAGGCGACTAGGCTTGTCGTAAGAGGCGACTAACGGGATCGGGTGGTCAGGCTCACTGACTTGGATCGTGGATCGATGCTCATAATGTCAGTCACTGGATTGTCTGCTGCAGACTCAATTATTTACAGACCGCCGTCATATAGCTGGAATATTGCGGCGTTAAACATCAAACAAACAAGAAAACAACCAAACTGGACACGTCAGTCTAGTCCCCAATGTCATGTATCTACTGGACACGTCAGTCTGGTCCCCAATGTCATGTGTCTACTGGACACGTCAGTCTTGTCCCCAATGTCATGTGTCTACTGGACACGTCAGTCTGGTCCCCAATGTCATGTGTCTACTGGACACGTCTGTCTGGTCCCCAATGTCATGTGTCTACTGGACACGTCAGTCTGGTGCACAATGTCATGTGTCTACTGGACACGTCAGTCTGGTCCCCAATGTCATGTGTCTACTGGACACGTCAGTCTGGTGCACAATGTCATGTGTCTACTGGACACGTCAGTCTGGTCCCCAATGTCATGTATCTACTGGACACGTCAGTCTGGTCCCCAATGTCATGTATCTACTGGACACGTCAGTCTGGTCCCCAATGTCATGTGTCTACTGGACACGTCAGTCTGGTCCCCAATGTCATGTGTCTACTGGACACGTCAGTCTGGTCCCCAATGTCATGTATCTACTGGACACGTCAGTCTGGTCCCCAATGTCATGTATCTACTGGACACGTCAGTCTGGTCCCCAATGTCATGTGTCTACTGGACACGTCAGTCTGGTCCCCAATGTCATGCATGACACGTCAGTTGTATGGTCGGTCGTGTCAGATCATTCCAATCTGATGTACCCGGAGAGACACTCGCGTGTCTAAGAGCCTGGAATCCGTGCACAAGGCCGTGAATCCGTGACATTTGCCGAATTCACCCGAATTGTTCCGAGAATCCCAGGCTGGGCGGCACACCAACTTAATGTTTGTGTTTCCTTTGAACGTACATTACATCCGGGGCACGAGGAGACGGGGTCGTGTACACTCCGGGCCCGAGGGGACATAGGTTCCGACGAGAACATACTGCACGTGCCAACAACTGTTATGACCTTGGATACACGCGCTGCGCATTTGTAACACAGTAATGTTCGGATTATATAACGGTATGAGGCCCTATCCCCTGCTGGTTTGTAAAGTACAACCAACAGGCCTTGGGGGGGGGGGGGGGGGGGGGGGGCTGGAGGGGGGAGGGGGGAATTCAGTACATCCGTATCCTCAGGAACATCCTCAAGTGTCTACCTCTTGTGTCGTATGAATAGCACTCAAGCTGATCCCTGAAGCGCATGTGAGTCCGGTAGTAACTTTACAGAGCTACCTTTCTTTCCTGTGTATGTAGTGTTGCGACCCCGCCATTGTGGCTGAGTGGGCTGGAGTGTTAAAGGGTACAACCCATCTACATCAAAGCCCCAGTAGTACCGGCACACAACCTTGCAGTATTTGCTAGACAATGACTGACAATCAGCGTACTTTGAAGATGTAAAGTGGAGTAAGGCCCATCTGATCTTGTGAGGGAGAGCACACGGCGGTATGAATAGACGTTTATAGGACATAACGCCCTCATTGGGCAGGGTCCAAGCATACAATTATGCATTATATTTTGTGTTATGTGAAAGAAAGAGAGAGGAGAGACAGGAAGAGAGAGAGAGAGAATGTTTGTTTGTTGTTTAACGTCACACTCACTCAGTAACACTCCAGCCATATGACGGCGGTCTGTAAATAATCGAGTCTGGACCAGACAATCTAGTGATTGGCATCATGAGCATCGACTTACACAGTTGGTATACGATGACATGCATCAACCAAATCGATCACCTGACCACCCGATCCCGTTAGTCGCCTCTTATTTAAGCAATATTCAAGCCATATAACGGTGTAGGACACCAGGAAGTGACGTCACACAATATCCCCCATGTAGGAAGTCTTCCGATAACGTCCCCAGGGGAACACGTGCCGTGATAATATGGAGAGAAACAGGTCGAGGGAGAGAGTTGGTCGGGTGGGGGGACCTGGAGGAATCTGCCCCCTGTTGTACACACCACCCGGAACCTCGTTATTCAGCTCCGTTCGGTGTGGAGGTGCCGACTGACAGGGTCACGGTATAGGGAGGTAGCAGTGTCAGGTCACGTGGTTCCGCCATCATGGCGTTACCTGTATCCGTGGTGCAATTATCGCGTACTTCATGCATTGTTTATTTACCTTCCAGTGGGAATGTTTCGAAAATAAGCTGCTGAATAGCCATGTACGATGTTGATGCTGATAACGACAGCACTGTAACGGCAGATGGAAACACGGCCGTCCATGCTGCATCCATCTCCGACATGCCAGCGTTCAATTATCTTACCATCTGACTGAGATCCCCCAAGGATAAGGAACGATCGAAACCTGCTGGTGGGTTGAACACAAAGTTGGCAAGTTGGCAAACTAAGAGAGCGTTTAAGTATTTCCCCGGCAGTGAATTCCAGAGGGATCTCTAGGTTACAGTAACCTCCGACTGGAATACTCTCGTCCCCGTGATGCTGCAATGTTGAGATGTAGTTGCGGTGATCAAGGTCGCCAAAGACGTAGCGTTCACGGTCACTTATGTCAAAGAGTTAGTCAACAGAAAGAAGTTGGATATTGATGCCAACATCAGACAATAGACTGGGAATGTATAACCTGTTTTATCTTTGTAATTGTTGTTAACTCGGGGAATGTATTCTTTTGTCTATATCAGGATAAACCTATTTTAATTGCAATAATATTTGTTTCAAAAATGGCTGTTTCGTGTTACAGGAATGAGACTCGTTCGCTAGGCTCTTCTCGCAACTACAATTATTTCCAGGCTATGCAATCACATGTTATTCTTGGTATGTCATGTGTCATGTGTCATGTGTATGTCAGGCGGATAGAGGTGTGTGGCCTGGTCCTGGAGAGGTAGTTCAGTGGTATAGGCGTGTCAGGTGACCGGTTTCGACTTCCCACGTGTGTACACCATGCAGACCCCTTTCAGCACCACATGCCTTCGTATCAAGACCCTCTTATCTTATGAGAAGGGAAACTCACTCACTCACTCACTCACCGTATTATTCACCTCCCATCCTCCAAGTTATGTGATCTTCCTCCAATCATCTGTGACTTGGTTGAGTCGACGGCCGACGGCGGGATCGATGCTCATAATATCAATCACGGGACTGTCTGGCCCAGATTCATTTTTGTACAGACGTAGTATAGCTGGGATGTTGCTGAATGCGGCGTAACTCAACATTCACCTTTCCATCCACTCACCTACTCACCCACTCACCCACTCACCCACTCACCTGGTCCGTGAAGATCCGGGGTAGAATAGGTCTTCACCAACCCACGCTTGCCGTAAAAGGTGACTATGCTTGTCGTAAGAGGCGACTAACGGGATCCGGTGGTCAGGCTCGCTGACTTGGTTGATGCATGTCATCGATCCCAATTGCGTGGATCGATGCTCATGTTGTCAATCACTGGATTGTCAGGTCCAGACTCGATTATTTAAAGAACGCCGTCATATAGCTGGAATATTGCTGAGTTCGGCATGATACAACAAACAAACAAAACAAAACAAAACCAACTCACCTGCTCACACTATGATGAGATGATACAACTGTTCTTCTGTTTCAGGTGACTCGACCCCTCCCCCAGCAAGCTACAATGGCGAGATTCCGATCTGAGCTCCACATTCCGATAAAGAAAGATGATTTGAACTTCCAGGACCGCCAGATCAGTCTGTGGACGGACATGGAAAGCAGGATGGAGCAGCGGAGGAAGGAATGGGAAAATGAGTTCGAGAAGATGCGGCATGACTTCTTCACCCTTAAACCCTCAGAAAAGAGGTCTAGCATCATTCAAATGGACAATAACAAAACTATGTTTGAAACAGACAGTGAGGGACGACAAAAGTTCAAGGTCAGATTTGACGTCAGCGAGTTCAAGGCTGAGGAAATACAGGTCAAAGTTCAGCAATCAAAGATCATTGTGAACGCTCGCCACGAGGAGAAGACCTCCAACTCGACGGTGAGTCGCGAGTACAGCCGACAGGTGGACATTCCCAGCCACGTCGACCCCGACAAGCTGCAGTGTCTCCTCAGCAAGGACGGCATACTCAGTATAGAGGGACCAGTGCAGAACTTGCTGCAAAGGGAGGTAATGCTTCCTATCCAGAGCGACACTACATCAAAGCCACTAGGAGTCGCTACACCCGTGAAGAATCCAATCATAACGGAAGCGGACGGGTCGAGGAGACTTCGGCTTCAGGTGGACGTTGGAGAGTTTAATCCCGAGGACATTGTCGTCAAAACTATGGACAAGAAGCTGATCGTCCACGCGGAGAGGCAAGAGAAGATGACGAACCGAACGCTACATAAGGAGTTTAATAAAGAGTACGATCTTCCGGACAGTGTCGACCCTACAACCATCACGGCCTACATAGCAGAGGACAAACAGCTGACAATAGAAGCGCCCCTGAAGCCCCTTCAGACTCAGCGCAAGTCATATGCCGTGACCCAGAGCTCCAATGTCAGGAAAGTATCTGTTACCAAGGATTCGGCCGTCACCATCACAGACAGCCAAGACAGGCCAATGGTCACCATCAGCGTGCACAGGAGATAGGCGTGTCACATGACACGCACACTTTGATGACGTTTACACATTTACGGTTCTGCTGTTGAGCTATGGATATATCGTCTGTAGACCCCTGGTGGTGTAGATGTTTCCAAGGTGATGACGTCATGGCGCTTTCATCTCATCACGTGATGTCGTCACGCGAGTTGTCATGGAAACAATGTTGACATGTTCACGACTGCTTCCGATGCATGTTCGATATCACCAGAGAAGCTTTCCGATTCAACCCGAGGGTGGCCGATTTAAACAATATTGGTCTTCGGTGTATTTCGGAAAATGGAACGTGCTAATTCTGTGCATACGGAGCGCATATATTCGTCGAGTAGAGAGAAGGCAGGGGTATAGGCGGTGTCCAGGACAGGAATCGGCCGATTTCAGTCAATGTGCTTATGTGAGAGTTATGTCCCGTGTGTGCCCCTGAGTGGCCCCGTGCAATATGGTCACGTGACACCAGGCCATGTGTACAAGTATGACATCCGCAATTCTAATGAATTTCCCATAATTCCAAGTGTGGCTAAGGAGTACTGCTTCCGGTAACAGCAGCAGCAACAGCGGGTCGCGTGCTTGTGATGCGACAACGTTTCAGGATGTAGATAGTTTGTCCACGCTATCCTGTGACACGAAGACAAGATGTATGTCCAGCAGTGATCTATGGTATAGCGGTTGGTAACACTCTAGCTTTAGATATCGCCGTTTACGTACTAGATTGTATATAGAGATAGGCTATTTATTCCACTTGTTTAAGCATATTTTGTTGAATTTTAGAACTGTGATAGTTTCTAGTCTATGTATATTTGAAGCACAGAGGTATAATGTTTTCAATGGTGCTTGCAATATCGCCAATCTATATAATATAAACTGTATGCTTTATGTTATCAGGGGATATCTGTTCTTTAACTGAAGTGTCTGTCTGTCCGTCCGTGCGTCTGTGACAACTCCTGCTAAGGTGTATAAGGGGAGCGTTTAGAACGTTCGTTGCAGGACAGACCCCAGTCTCCACGTCTGGTCATCCATCAGTTCTGAGTTGTTTATTCTGTAATGTGCCTGAATCTAGAAACGGTCCTCGTCGCTTTTTGTCCCAACGTAAATTATCTGTAAAAAAGAAAAGAAATCCAAACTGTACACGAGTATCGGCATGTGTCGACTGATATCCAGGACGAATATATGATTGACCTCAAACAGTGAACAAACTTAATGTGCAGTTTTTTCATCTTAGGCTGGTGGTAGTATTAAGGTATAGGTACTAGATCGTTGTTTAGGCGGGTACGAAACCTCGAAGACTAGATAACCAATGACTCCCCAGATATGCCAGGAATCTCGCCCTCATCGCTGAATGAAAGATGGATACAACCCAGGGCCAAAATAGAAATTCATCTGTTTCAAGTTTATTTAGCTTTTTAAGCATGAAATCTTTCCCTCTGGCAACAACGCTTGAACCGCGGAGATGATCTATTTCTGTTAAACTTATCAGTTATGTGCGGAGGTTGGCATGTTTGGGGATCAGTACTATCTCTACTGGGATGGAGGAGGGGGGGAAGGATGAGGGGGATTACGCCATAACATCTGCCGGGGGATATCTCGTGAATGAATCATTCACAATATGCAGAAATATCTTTCACCTTCAGTGCAGGACTCCATATAGACACCGGCGTATATTTGAGCAGGGGGAATCCAGTCTAAGAAACGCCGTGGCTCCACCCTCCCTTGTTGTTGCCACTATCAGAATTAAATTGTCATCAACACACACACACATACACACACACACACACACACACACACACACCCCTTGTCTTTATAGGCACCCTGCCCGTACAGCCTTTTCAGTCCGAGTTATTGTATCTATGCCATTGAATATATCAACAACAAATATCAAAATAATATTCATGTGATGAGTTGTGTCATCTTTATCACTAATAATTAACTGGTACTATCCTCCGCCTTGGGATTGTAGGTCACAAGTTCTTCGTTATTTGTTCTCAGGATACAGAGTAAAGTTTGTTTTTGAAATCTCACCTTTTTTCGAAAACTGAAACATGTTGATATTTTCATATTGCGGTGGTTGAGAGTGACTTTAATATGGAATGTCTGTTGTTTATTTATTTATTTTATTCATTAGTCGATAGATTTTGGTTTCCTTGCAACCTATCTCAGTACCTGATAGATAAATGGGTATATTTACAACGTATTTTAAAACCTGATGTGGTTTCCTGACAACTTTTCTCAGTACCTGATAGATCTGGTTTTCCTAACGGCATATTTCAGAATCTGGTGGATTTGCATCTCAGAACCTGATAGATGTGGGTTTCCCAACTTATTTCAGTATTATATCGGGGCCGACCCAACATTCAGTGTTATATCGGGGCGACCCAAACATTCAGTGTTATATCGGGACCGATCCAACATTCAGTGTTATATCGGGGCCGACCCAACACTCAGTGTTATATCGGGGATGAGTCCCACATTCAGTGTTATATCAGGGCCGACCCAGCATTCAGTGTTATATCGGGGCCGACCCAACATTCAGTGTTATATCGGGGCCGACCCAAACATTCAGTGTTATATCGGGGACGACCCCAACATTCAGTGTTACATCGGGGACGACTCCGACAGCTTTGTCAACTGCCACCATCGTTGCTGTTTCTGTTAAGTCAGCCATCTTGGTTCTGCAACCCTTGCTATAGTTTTCAATCTTAGTTTGTTTTCTGCAATATTGTATTCTATTTACGTGGATCTAATGTTTGTTTCACGTCTATGAAAGTTGTCGTTTCAGGTATCAATCTTGTTGTTGGCAAACGGTTGGATGTATAATACTATATACGTTGAAACAAAGAACATGTTATAGTTCTCAGCTATATTACCAGTTACTCCGTTCCTCGTCATTATACCAGGGGGTTATCTCCCCTTGACTTCCATTGCCGCATGAATATACATGCTCTTGTCATTCGTCACCACTCGCCCCTTTCCGTAACCTGCAAGAAGACTCGTCCGCCTATCGATGAATGTTATGTGCGAAAATACGACAAACCAATCAGAATACGCGTATGATTTTAAGTTCTTCATCAAAGAATCCCTCAGAAATATTTTTTTATTTTATATACGTACTGCATCTAAAGATATACCCAAGACACAGTTAAGTGTGTTCAATCATACTGTATAATTCCGCACGTCCCGATGTGCTTAAAATTGCATCTGAAATAGATATAATATATGGGGGAAAATGTGTGAACCATTACGCAACGAGTTGATAATATTTAGGTATGCCCGTTTGCGCTAAGACGGAACCCGGTCGCAAAAAATGGCCATGAGAGGGGCACGAGTCGCTATTCGCTTGTCCCGGAATAACACGAGTTGGTTACGAATGTGCTCTTGTGGGCGAATGTTAACACGTGACTGTGTTTGAGTCGCGGCATGTGTATGTCAAACTGAGACATGTTGAATTTCAGAGGCAATGCTCTTATCACGGGGAGATAACTCTCCATACACTTCCGTTACGTATGTTATTCCTTCGTAAAACGTTAATAAATGATTCAACAGGTTCGTGTTCGTCCTTGTTGTCTGCTTCTCATGTTGGGGTTGTGTACAGTGAAGCCCCGTTATACAGCAAAACCCCGTTATACAGCGAAACCCTATTAGTCAGGAAACAAAACCAGCCCGACAGCATGTGGTAGATATGTACACACGCGACCATTCATCCATACCCATGATTACCCCGGGAACTGAATAGTCTGCATTAACGGGGTTAACTACATGCTACGGAAGGTGTGGTCCTGCACCATGACTTTGGAATATATATATATATATATATATATATATATATATATATATATATATATATATATATATTACTAAAAGCCTAATCTAGTCTATATCAAACAAGTCTAGTTTCCTTGAAAACAGCAGAATAGGAAAGGTTCTTTTGAAGAGAAACATATATGATTATTTTAAAGATAGACTAAGTGTTAGAGCAAAAGCAAATACTTTCGTCCAATAGATGGTCACTATTTTGATCAGGTGGAGTACATTTATATGATCATAAAGTACTGTTAAGTAGACAGTCTATATGGGCTTGAAACCACGTGCTCCATGAAACTTGTACACTTCAGCATGACAGGCCTTAAACAACAAACAATGGGTTCATGTATTTATTAACCCCAATAACAGGTGAGGTGAAATTGGGTTTAACGTCGCGTCCAAGATTATTGCACTTATATAGCGACGTGCAGGTACGTGTGTGTGTTTGTGTGGCTGCTTGTACTAGTCCGGACTGATGCCGATTTATAGTGCTAGCTCACTGAGATACCATGCCGCAGTTTAACATGAATACCCCACTCAGACAGTATACTGACTCCGAGCCGACCAGTCCTTCTTTTAGCCCCTTAAGGCCGAGCACCAGACAGGGTAACAACAAGTACCATCTTTTAACATCTTTTGGACGCGGTCGGGTATCGAACCCCGACCTTCCGCTCTCCGGGCGGACGCTCTACCACTAGACCACGGAGGCGGTCCAACACCAATAACAACCTTTTGTAATTCATTTAATAAATTCTGCTGGCATAAGTTCTATTCCATAGCAATCTGGATCTCTTTGTGGCCTTGCTTAAAAATATAGAAACTGTCCCTTTCCTGGACTTGATTCGTCATGACAGAGAGACAGTTTTGATTCCTCAGACTGAAAATTCAAAATACAATCTCGAAAATTGTCCCTTATAGACCTCAATTGAGCGCACGCTTTCTGATAAAGAGGCGTGTGGCTAGCGTTCTGCATAGAAAGACTGAAGCCAATGGTTTACGGAAGCCTTTTAAAGCCATTTGTTTGTTTTTTGTTTTTTTCTTGAAATTTCAAGATACTAAGTTAAAATTTCAAGCTACAGTTTTAAAGTTTCAACTTCTTTTCTTGAAAGATCATTATCTTGAAATTTCAAGAATAAATAAAAAGATAAAGGCGTCCGTACTTCTTTGATTCCATCAGATCTTAATAGAAGTAGATAGTGGTATCAGGTCTTTGAAAGAGGCATTTAGGAGTTGTTTGTTTGTTTGTTGTTTAACGCCGCACTCAGCAATATTCCAGGTATATTACGGCGGTCTGTAATTAATCGAGTCTGGACCAGTCAATCCAGTGACTGACATCATGAACATCGATCCACGCAATTGGGAAACGATGACATGCATCAACCAAGTCAGCGAGCCTGTCCACCTGATCCCGTTAGTCGCCTCTTACGACAAGCATGGGTTGCTGAAGACCTATTCTACCCCGGATCTTCACGGCTCTCATTTGGAAGTGATACACATAAGGAAGAGAGTTAAATTCTCTTCCTCAGATAGAGGTAGTAGAAAATTTAATATAAGTTAACTATTCATGTTGAGTCGCGGACTTGCTCAGCCTTAGATAGAAAATATCGGCCTTGTAGACTTATTTTAGCCACTGTCGTGGCGGGAACCCCACAGCGTGCACGTGAGTGAGTGAGTGAGTGAGTGAAGGCACGAAGTGGTGGAACCCACGAGCACGGGTGTAGTACCGACCGACAGACCTAGAGACAAGTGGCTACGCTCAGGCACAGAGTGGATCATAGTTGTCGACATCGTGGTATGTAATTGTGGCCGAAGTGTCTGGTATGCTAACAGCATCACGGGGCGAACTGGAACACCTACAGCAGGAGTGGGTTACCTGTGTGTCATGTGGGATTTGATCGCGATGCACTGCCTGAGTACCCATGTGTGCGAGGCACGTCTTGTATTCCTAGACACGAGTGTATGTGCGGGGGGTAAGGTGTTGGGCAGGCAAAGTGTACCTCGGGAAGGTGTTTAGAGCGCTTTCACGTTTCACGCGAAGAAAAAAAATGATGTTATCATGGAAGAGTTATATTTGAAGAATATATTTTGAGGTATTTTTTTATGACTTGGGTCAGCCTCTACAACCACCCCTTCCCCTACAACCACTCCTACCCCTACAACCACTCCTACCCCTACGGCCACCCCTACCCCTATAACCACTCCTACCCCTACAACCACTCCTACCCCTACAACCAACCCCGTCCCTACAACCACCCCCACCCCTACAACCACCCCTACCCCTACAACCAGCCCCGTCCCTACAACGAACCCCACCCCTACAACCACCCCTACAAACATCCCTACCCCTACAACTACCCCTACAACCATCCCCACCCCTACAACCACCCTTACTCCTCCATCCCCACTCCCACGTGGCTGGTGTACACCCACCACCACCCCCACAGCGACCTTGTGAGGGTGACCCCAAACAAATCCCAGTGCAATTACTTCATTTGGTTTTCTCGTAACTCCCCTCGCAAGATGAGCTGCTTGTGGTGCGATGTCTCTTAGGTTTTCCGTGAATTTGGGAGGTTTTCCAACAAGTTTTAGTGTAATTGTGTAGCTGTGCCAACCATGGGAGGCATGTCGGTGTCTCTGCGAGTGTCGATGGTGGGGGCGAGACTACCGGTGACTAACAGAGGGTGAATGCTGGTTCAAAATAACGGTATATTTCGGGCACAACTGGCGCTATATCCAGACATGGCCATTATTTAACAATGTGTCTCGCGGTGGAGAAAATGTTTTATGTATAACGGTACAGTTACCAGATACATTTATCCACTGAAACAAGAGCATGCGATATCAGAGTTTCTAGTTTTCATGTCAATCAATATCTTTGAGAACAGGAATACATGGTACATGCTTTATGTATGATAGCTTCGAATCCTATGTTCCTACAACTTATTTTACTCAAAGGGTTCATTATTTAGCCACACATGCACACATACCTCTCAATGAAATATATACTCTGAACCAGGACGGCCGATCCGTTGAGTGAGGGACGTTCACAGGTCTTGATTCTGATTCTGACACAACTCCCTGTACCATGTTTTTAAAAAGTGAGAATTAACAGATACTAAATCATTAACAAAGATAGTATCACGTTTTGCACGACACAATCAGTCGGCTGTTGGTGTCGTCACCTGGTGAACACACGTGGCTGTTGACGTCGTCTGATGAACACACGCGGCTGCTGACGTCGTCTGATGAACACACGCGGCTGCTGACGTCGCCTGGTGAACACACGTGGCTGTTGACGTCGTCTGGTG
This sequence comes from Haliotis rufescens, assembly GCF_023055435.1. Taxonomy (NCBI): domain Eukaryota; kingdom Metazoa; phylum Mollusca; class Gastropoda; order Lepetellida; family Haliotidae; genus Haliotis; species Haliotis rufescens. Next base: position 60,499,962 of record NW_025964334.1, read on the forward strand.
AACACACGTGGCTGTTGACGTCACCTGGTGAACACACGCGGTTGTTGACGTCGTCTGGTGAACACACGCGGCTGTTGACGTCGTCTGGTGAACACACGCGGCTGTTGACGTCGTCTGGTGAACACGCGGCTGTTGACGTCGTCTGATGAACACACGCGGCTGTTGACGTCGTCTGATGAACACACGCGGCTGTTGACGTCGTCTGGTGAACACACGCGGCTGTTGACGTCGTCTGATGAACACACGTGGCTGTTGACGTCGTCTGGTGAACACGCGGCTGTTGACGTCGTCTGGTGAACACACGTGGCTGTTGACGCCGTCTGGTGAACACACGCGGCTGTTGACGTCGTCTGGTGAACACACGCGGCTGTTGACGTCGTCTGGTGAACACACGCGGCTGTTGACGTCGTCTGGTGAACACACGCGCCTGTTGTTGACGCCGTACACACCTGTGTGAGTTAGTGAGTTGGGGTTAACGCCGCTTTTAACATTATTTCAGTTCTATCACGACGTGTCAGCTTAATGAGGGAGGAAAGCCCGAAGTGATGCAGGTCTCAGACGTTTACCACTTCGGTGAAACCCACGAGCACGGGTATGGTGCTGACAAACCTAGAAACATAATCGGGGCGGACCGGGATTCGAACCCACAATCATAGGTTTCTCTGCACCGCGAATCGCGGCGCCTAAGACGACTGGACCCCCCGTGCCCCAACACGTGTGTAATTCAGCAAGGGATTAATGAAGATTCTCTGGCATCAGTCTTTTATTTAAGACTAATAATACGTGAATCGCTCGTGTATCTCTTAAGCCAGACCACATTAACGGTCGTCGTAAATCCCTAGCTAATAAATCTGCGTATAATACCATATTGGTGTCACATTGCTTGCTGTGCTACTCAAGGTAATTAACTACCATCTAACAATGTACACAATGCACGCCCAAAGATAAATAACGGCTACATCGGAGAACCGTTCTGTGTGGCGTACAGCTGGCATGACGCCAGCATCTCACGGCAGCGACAGGGACGTGTGTCAAGTGACCTGGACGCCTTCCAACGACATCACGGCAGGTGCTGCTGGTATTCGACGAAGGGCTGTAAACACGGAAGTGAAGGTTGTGTGACGAGATGCAGACAGACGCAGATGTGTAATGGGATATGCTGCAGTCTTTGGCAACGTTTCCGAGGCGACATCAAGGTTTGAAGACAGAGGACAGGAACGTCAGAAGTGTTGTCAATGCAGCTTCAAGCTGTGTTTGGCTCACGTGTACATTCTTGTGAATATGTCGACATCTCTTGTCCTCTGTCACCCGCTGCAGCCAGTGAAGCAGGACAGTGAAGCAAGACTGCTATGTGGGCTATAGATGGGCACACAACTCTACAATTCCACTGACATAGATTCTACTTGTTCTACCCTTTGGACATTGCGTAGCACACAGAGCTCTATAGATTGTCTTTGTATATCAACAAGTTTTGGACAGTCAACAGACTACAGACTCACACTGCAGGCTCTATCAAACTACAGGGTCTATCATACTACAGTCTCTATCACACTAAAGGCTATCACACTACAGGCTCTATCACACTGCAGGCCCTATCTTACTACAGTCTCTATCACTCTATAGGCTATCACACTGCAGACTCTATCACACTGCAGACTCTATTTTACTACAGTCTCTATCACACTACAGGCTCTATCACACTGCAGGCCCTATCTTCCTACAGTCTCTATCACACTATAGGCTATCACACTACAGGCTCTATCACACTGCAGGCTCTATCATATTACAGTTTCTATCACACTACAGGTTCTATCTTACTACAGACTCTATCACACTACAGGCTCTATCACACTACAGTCTCTATCACACTACAGACTCTATCACACTACAGTCTCTATCACACTACAGTCTCTATCACACTACAGTCTCTATCACACTACAGACTCTATCACATTGCAGGCTCTATCATACCACAGTTTCCATCACACTATAGGCTATCACACTGCAGGTTCTATCACACTGCAGGCTCTATCATACTACAGACTCTATCATACCACAGTTTCCATCACACTATAGGCTATCACACTGCAGGCTCTATCACACTGCAGGCTCTATCACATTGCAGGCTCTATCACACTGCAGGCTCTATCACATTGCAGGCTCTATCTTACTACAGTTCCATCACACTATAGGCTATCATACCACAGTCTCTATCACACTATAGGCTATCACACTGCATACTCTATCACACTGCAGGCTCTATCTTACTACAGTCTCTATCACACTATAGGCTATCACACTGCAGGCCCTATCATACTACAGGCTCTATCACACTATAGGCTATCACACTGCATACTCTATCACACTGCAGGCTCTATCTTACTACAGTCTCTATCACGCTATAGGCTATCACACTATACGCTATCACACTGCATACTCTATCACACTGCAGGCTCTATCTTACTACAGTCTCTATCACGCTATAGGCTATCACACTACAGGCTCTATCACATTGCAGGCTCTATCTTACTACAGTCTCTATCACACTATAGGCTATCACACTGCAGGCCCTATCATACTACAGGCTCTATCTTACTACAGTCTCTATCACGCTATAGGCTATCACACTGCAGGCCCTATCATACTACAGGCTCTATCACACTGCAGGCTCTATCTTACTACAGTCTCTATCACACTATAGGCTATCACACTGCAGGCCCTATCATACTACAGGCTCTATCTTACTACAGTCTCTATCACGCTATAGGCTATCACACTGCAGGCCCTATCATACTACAGGCTCTATCACACTGCAGGCTCTATCTTACTACAGTCTCTATCACACTATAGGCTATCACACTGCATACTCTATCACACTGCAGGCTCTATCTTACTACAGTCTCTATCACGCTATAGGCTATCACACTGCAGGCCCTATCATACTACAGGCTCTATCACACTGCAGGCTCTATCTTACTACAGTCTCTATCACACTATAGGCTATCACACTGCAGGCTCTATCACACTGCAGGCTCTATCATACTACAGTCTCTATCACGCTATAGGCTATCACACTGCAGGCCCTATCATACTACAGGCTCTATCACACTGCAGGCTCTATCTTACTACAGTCTCTATCACACTATAGGCTATCACACTGCAGGCTCTATCACATTGCAGGCTCTATCTTACTACAGTCTCTATCACACTTAAGGCTATCACACTGCAGGCCCTATCATACTACAGGCTCTATCACACTGCAGGCTCTATCTTACTACAGTCTCTATCACACTATAGGCTATCACACTACAGGCTCTATCACATTGCAGGCTCTATCTTACTACAGTCTCTATCACGCTATAGGCTATCACACTGCAGGCCCTATCATACTACAGGCTCTATCACACTGCAGGCTCTATCTTACTACAGTCTCTATCACACTATAGGCTATCACACTGCAGGCTCTATCACATTGCAGGCTCTATCATACTACAGTCTCTATCACGCTATAGGCTATCACACTGCAGGCCCTATCATACTACAGGCTCTATCACACTGCAGGCTCTATCATACTACAGTCTCTATCACGCTATAGGCTATCACACTGCAGGCCCTATCATACTACAGGCTCTATCACACTGCAGGCTCTATCTTACTACAGTCTCTATCACACTATAGGCTATCACACTGCAGGCTCTATCACATTGCAGGCTCTATCTTACTACAGTCTCTATCACACTTAAGGCTATCACACTGCAGGCTCTATCATACTACAGGCTCTATCATACTACAGTCTCTATCACACTACAGTCTCTATCACACTACAGTCTCTATTACACTACAGTCTCTATCACACTATAGGCTATCACACTGCAGGCTCTATCACATTGCAGGCTCTATCTTACTACAGTCTCTATCACACTTAAGGCTATCACACTGCAGGCTCTATCATACTACAGTCTCTATCATACTACAGTCTTTATCACACTATAGGCTATCACACTGCAGACTCTATTACACTGCAGGCTCTATCATACTACAGTCTCTATCACACTATAGGCTATCACACTGCAGACTCTATCACACTGCAGGCTCTATCATACTACAGTCTCTATCACACTATAGGCTATCACACTGCAGACTCTATCACACTGCAGGCCCTATCATCCTACAGTCTCTATCACACTATAGGCTATCACACTGCAGGCTCTATCACACTGCAGGCTCTATCATACTACAGTCTCTATGACACTATAGGCTATCACACTGCAGACTCTATCACACTGGAGGCTCTATCATACTACAGTCTCTATCACACTATAGGCTATCACACTGCAGACTCTATCACACTGCAGGCCCTATCATCCTACAGTCTCTATCACACTATAGGCTATCACACTGCAGGCTCTATCACACTGCAGGCTCTATCATACTACAGGCTCTATCACACTAGAGGCTATCACACTGCAGACTCTATCACACTGCAGGCTATATCACACTACAGGCTCTATCTTACTACAGGCTCTATCACACTAGAGGCTATCACACTGCAGACTCTATCACACTGCAGGCTATATCACACTACATGCTCTATCTTACTACAGTCTATATCACACTATATGCTATCATACTGCAGGCTCTATCACACTGCAGGCTCTATCATACTACAGTCTCTATCTCACTATATGCTATCACACTGCAGGCTCTATGACACTACAGGCTCTATCACACTGCAGGCTCTATCTTACTACAGTTTCCATCACTCCACAGGCTCTATCGCACTGCAGGCTCTATCACACTACAGTCTATCATACTACAGGCTCTATCACGCTGCAGGCTCTATCACACTACAGTTTCCATCACACTATAGGCTATCACACTACAGGCTCTATCACACTACAGGCTATATCATACAACAGGCTATATCATACTACATCTTACTACAGGCAATCAAGTCAGATAGCACGGAAAGGGATCCCATCTACCGACTGGGTCACAAGACGGCCTGAACTGGCGTTCCTGCATATGTGCCCAATCTCCAGTCCGCCTACCAATCTCACTAACACCATTATACAGCCCTGCTGTAATTACATCAATGGCTTTATGGCGTAATACAACATGCGATCTCCCAATCTAACGCGAGAGTATCGGAGATATAGCACTATCCTTCCGACTAGTTAGACTTTATGCGTGTTTCACGGTTGTCGGATGGTAATCGTGCTTCAAGAGAAATTACCAGCAGATGGCCCGGCTGCGTGTAGTATGGTAATCAATACCATATTATATGGGGTATCTGTTAGACAAATGTTCACAGTTAGTGGCTAGGAAGACAGTAGCGCTTCACAGCGGAACCAACTGTCCGCAACGTTAGGAACAATGTCATTAAACTACTTAAAACTCTCACTATTAAACTAACACCTCTGACGTATTACTGTGGTGTCAAGGTAGATTTGCACAAGTCTCTGAGGCAATAGTTTATTAGTTTGAATCATAAGTTAAGGATTATGTAAATGTTAAGAACAAGTTGTCTCTATGATAGACTGGAGTCCTTAGACTGTCCACATATCTGGACAGAATTATGACACATCCATGGACTTTTCTTTCAGTACAGCCTTGGAGCAAGGCTAGTGCCAAGGTGGGGGTAGATTGTTCAGCTTGCTACATTTCCTTGATTTCTACAATGCCACGTGACAACGTCCATTGACTTGGATCACCTCGAGACATCAGTGTGGAGACGAGTGTGTTCTTGGGTACGTCACGCCTTTCAAGGTCACCGCTGCCACTCCGCTGACACGGCAGAGTACGTGACCTATATGTACCGGATGAAGAAACATCTGTTAAAGTGTTTTAGAGTATTTGAGACGGTGTGGAGGTAAACAATAACAGGGTGAAACAGACAGCTGATGTCACAGACAGATTCACATTAAGATTTCAGAGTTCCCCGATCCAACCAGTTCAAACCGATTAATATTAATTTAAAGAAGCCAAGAGAGAGAGAGAGAGAGAGAGAGAAAGAGAGAGAGAGAGAGAGAGATCGGTGGGCAGGATGGTTTTTTCCGGGACACCAAGCTTCAACACCAAGAATCTTCAGCAGAACAGACACGAATTATGTCGTTGTCTGCGTTTTCATTGGTTGATATTAATATAATAAAGAGTCTATATGCCGTGAACATGGCATAACCTGTTACAAGCGAGTAATGAAAGCAGATAAAACTATGGCATAGGGTGTCACCGCCGTGCCACGCCCCATGAAAGTATTGTATCTGTTAGTGTCTTGAGTTCGCAATATCTGTTTAACGAACCCTGCTGGCGCACGCGGATCTGTTGTTGGGGTCGAACAGCTCAGCACTGCCTGCACGATCCTGCTTTCAGCCAGTTGAAGTGTTATGAGTGAGTGAGTGAGTTTTGGTTTTACGCCGCTTTTAACAATATTCCAGCAATATCACGTCGGGGGACCCCAGAAATAGGCTTCACACATTGTACCCATGTCGGGAATCGAACCCGGGTCCTTAGCGTTAGGAGCGAACGCTTAAACCACTAGACTACCCGACTACTGACGTCATACATGTAATACCTCACTAGTGAACATCAGTAGTAACACAGAGGTCATACATGTCATATTGGTCAAACCACGCCATGTCCGTTATCTAATGAACAGGAAATGCTGACTTGACATAATATATCTCCTCTGACAGAGATATGTTGAGACAGCGGCAGATGTAAGTACACCCCAAACATCTCAAGAACAGGTCGGCACACTCTCCTGCTGATTTGATAACGAAGAATATTACGAAAGCCATCCAGAAATAACCTTTTAAATCTGTTACCTGGCAACCTGCCATTACAGTGTGCTTGAAGCCAAAGTTTCGGTTAATCTTAGTTCACGATTGCACAGCTTAAAATACCCCACGGTTGTTTTTAAATCTAATTAGACCCGAAATGAACTCGGCGTTTTTAACCCAGGAAATGAAAGTTGAGTGAGACCAGATTTCTTTGAACATCCTATTTAATGGCCAACGCTTGATAGGTAAATCCCCTAGCGGAAGAAGTTAGGCATTGAAAGACGACCACAGCACCCAGGAGGTTGAATAGAGATGTAGGGTTAATCCACAAACGTTACCTTAGTTTCACGCGTGTGTTTGATTGCGTTTGCGGATTGATGCTGTGTGTTTGATTGTTTTTTGGGTTGAGGTCGTGTTTGTTTGTTTTGCGTGTAGAGATCGTGTGTTTGATTGTTTTGCGTGTAAAGGTTGTGTGGTTGATTGTTTTGTGGGTTGAGGTCCTGTTTTAGATTGTTTTGCGTTTAGAGGTCGTGTGTTTGATTGTTTTGCGTGTAGAGGTCGTGTGTTTGATTGTTTTGCGTGTAGAGTTTGTGCGGTTGATTGTTTTGTGGTTTGAGGTCGTGTGTTTGATTGTTTTGCGTGATGAGGTCGTGTGTTTGATTGTTTTGCGTGTAGAGGTCCTGTGTTTGATTGTTTTGCGTGTAGAGGTCCTGTGTTTGATTGTTTTGTGGGTTGGGGTGGTGTTTGTTTGTTTTGCGTGTAGAGGTCGTGTGTTTGATTGTATTGTGGGTTGGGGTCGTGTGTGTTTGTTTTGCGTGTTGAGGTCGTGTGTTTGATGGTTTTGCGTGTAGAGGTCGTGTGTTTGATAGTTTTGTGGGTTGGGGTCGTGTGTGTTTGTTTTGCGTGTTGAGGTCGTGTGTTTGATGGTTTTGCGGTTTGAGGTCGTGTGTTTGATGGTTTTGTGGGTAGGGGTCGTGTGTTTGATGGTTTGGCGGGTTGAGGTCGGTGTTTGTTGGTTTTGCGGTTTGAGGTCGTGTGTGTGATGGTTTTGTGGGTTGGGGTCGTGTGTTTGATGGTTTTGTGGGTTGAGGTCGTGTGTTTGATGGTTTTGCGGCTTGAGGTTGTGTGTTTGTTGGATTGTATTGGCGGGTTGAGATCGTGTATTTGTTCTATTCTATTTGCGAGTCGCGTGTTTGTTGATTTCATTTGCAGGTTGGGGTCATCATGTTTTTGTTTACATTTGCGGGTTGAGGCCGTGTGTTTGTTTATATTTGCGTGATGAGGTCGTGATTGTTTGTTTATACTTGCGGGTTGAGGTGTGTCTGTTTATATTTGCGGGTTGAGGTCATGATTGTTTGTTTACATTTGCGGGTTGAGGCCGTGTGTTTGTTTTTATTTGCGGGCTGAGGTCATGATTGTTTGTTTATACATGCCGGTTGAGGTCGTGTGTCTGTTTATGTTTGCAGGTTGAGGCCGTGTGTTTATTTTTATCTGCGGGCTGAGGTCGTAATTGTTTGTTTATACTTGCGGACTGAGGTCGTAATTGTTTGTTTATACTTGCGGGCTGAGGTCGTAAGTGTTTGTTTATACTTGCGGGCTGAGGTCGTAAGTGTTTGTTTATACTTGCGGACTGAGGTCGTAATTGTTTGTTTATACTTGCGGGCTGAGGTCGTAAGTGTTTGTTTATACTTGCGGGCTGAGGTCGTAATTGTTTGTTTATACTTGCGGGCTGAGGTCGTAATTGTTTGTTTATACTTGCGGGCTGAGGTCGTAATTGTTTGTTTATACTTGCGGACTGAGGTCGTAATTGTTTGTTTATACTTGCGGGCTGAGGTCGTAATTGTTTGTTTATACTTGCGGACTGAGGTCGTAATTGTTTGTTTATACTTGCAGGTTGAGGTTTTGATTGTTTATATTTACGGGTTGAGGCAAACTCATTAAAATCATATCTTAGTTCTCGCTACCGCTAAACAAAGATCTGAGGACATCCCATTAGGGGTCACGTCAGGACGACCGTTCATCCGACCAATCAAAGCGTCGCTTACCAGATCATGAACGTGACAGTCGGAATGTGTTTCAGATCATGCAACCTCGATAATGTTAAAATCCGAACGATAGTTAAGGCCCGTACGACTAATTCAGTCAAAAGTATCGCCTATCTCTCACCTCCATGGGATGAACATTTGAACGGAGGAGGCGTTGCACAGTACGTGGGAAGCACTGCCATACAATCTCAACCATGTATCAGACATTCCGGAATGTTCGTTTGTTCAGTTTTTAAAAGTTTAATCGAGAACTGTGTCAACATATTTTTCAAGCGTAGTCTGAAATGGAAGTCGCCAGGTTGAAACCAGTGCCCTAAAGCTCGAGAATGTGTGAAGCCCATTTCTCGTGTCCCCCGCCGTGATATTGCTGGAATATTGCTAAAAGCGGCGTTAAACATACTCACTCACTCTAATTGGCTGATGTCGACTTCTTGTTAGTCATTTCAACTTCGCGAAAGGTCGTTCTGACGTGACCCGTAATAGGATGTCCTCAGATCTTTGTTTAGCGGCAGCGAGAACTTAAATTTAGATCTGATTTTAATGAGATTGGGGTTGAGGTCGTGATTGTTTGTTTACATTTGCGGGCTGAGGTTGTGATTGTTTGTTTATACTTGCGGGTTGAGGTCGTGATTGTGTATCCATGTCTCGAGCCAGGGTGTCAAGCATGCCGGGTAATAAACACTACGACATGAGTAAGAGAATGGGGTATTCACGTCGTGACAGCTTCACATGGAATGAAAACCGGAAGTGATGCAGGTCTTCGACCTTTACCACGCGGTGAACCCACAAACACGGTCTGTTGCTGGAAGTCGAACCCCAGAGTGTTTGTGACACGTCTGACACATCGCACTGACGACTGGGCCACCCGCGCCGACCTTAGTACGGGTACATCTCGAGATGCAACACTGACACCACTTCCACACCCGTGACAGTGAAGACAGCCAACGTCTCTGTTTAGGGTTTGCTTGGACAAAGGCAAATTGCTTGCTTGTCATCGGTATCCACGAATACTTCGCGGTACAGACACGTGACGGTGGGGACGAGGATCTTGGGTGTACAAGTCGTTGATAACATTAGCAACTACCCGTCGGGGACCTCCATCACAGTTCACACGATGACCACCCCATCCTCCTTCTTGAATTGCGATTCTTAAAGCAGGTGCGTGTCAATCCCGAGTCTCTTCTGTTCAAGGGCGCCATGACAACCTGCCCGCCTGAAGCAAACCACTGTCGATGTATTGATAAACCAGTGCTATTTTCATGTGCGCGTTTGCACAGTTGTTTTGCAAAGAATTGTGCCAATATTGACACGGCATAAATTGACGCGGAAGACGTGACCACGTGACGGCAGGATATATCGCTCCCCTACAACTGATCACAGATACACGCTGGCAAAGAACGTCTGTTAGTTTTGTATTGAAGAATAAGGAAGGACTAAAACCGTTTTGTTTTGCTGCAGTTGAACAAGGCGACTAGGTCTATGTGTATTAGACTCGCCAGTTGTATAACGTCTCTTTGTCTAGAATGACAGTCGTATAACGTCTACTCGTCTAATATGACAGTTGTACAGGGCATATTTGTTTAGTATGACAGTCGTATAACGTCTATTTGTCTAGAATGACAGTCGTATAACGTCTACTTGTCTAATATGACAGTTGTATAGGGCATATTTGTTTAGTATGACAGTCGTATAACGTCTATTTGTCTAGAATGACAGTCGTATAACGTCTACTTGTCTAATATGACAGTTGTATAGGGCATATTTGTTTAGTATGACAGTCGTATAACGTCTATTTGTCTAGAATGACAGTCGTATAACGTCTACTTGTCTAATATGACAGTTGTATATGGCATATTTGTTTAGTATGACAGTCGTATAAAGTCTATTTGTCTAGAATGACAGTCGTATAACGTCTACTCGTCTAATATGACAGTTGTACAGGGCATATTTGTTTAGTATGACAGTCGTATAACGTCTATTTGCCTAGAATGACAGTCGTATAACGTCTACTTGTCTAATGTGACAGTTGTATGGGGCATATTTGTTTAGTATGACAGTCGTATAACGTCTATTTGCCTAGAATGACAGTCATATAACGTCTACTTGTCTAATATGACAGTTGTATGGGGCATATTTGTTTCGTATGACAGTCGTATAACGTCTATTTGTCTAGAATGACAGTTCGATTGCGTCTATTTGTCTAGTATGACATCTCAGATGCATGGTCCTCTTACAACAACATGACGGAAGACTAGACTCGGAGATCTTCTCGTATCAGTTTTTTTCACAGACGAATGTAGGTTTTGACTTGGTTGGAAGCTGGAGTTGGAAAGACATCTGGACACGTTTGTGTTGTTGAAAACAAAGACGCCGATCGGAATACAGGTGAAGTTTGGATGGTTGGTTATGAACGTCAGTGGTCGGTGGTGAGATCAGGTCCTCCAGAGAAGCACGTCAGCTATAACACTTGCCATGTAATGTAGAAGGAGTGAGTTTCCTCACCACTGCTTACATTAAACAGTACTACATTGCTGACAACTTATCATTGTCCAAATACAACGCAATGATCTTCTACCGAATCTCAGCCGAAACAATGCAGTAAAGTTTCAATCATTGTCAAACAACAGAACACAGTACCATATAACAGTCAAGAATTTTCGGGGACAATTTATTTTTTCCGATAAATTCCCATTCTTTTGAATTACAGCTGTAATTAAGTCTGACGGAGTGAAACACTTCACGTTGGTACTGACGATGTTGCAATATGAGGATGTCGCAATATGTAACCGCGCGGGTCAGCCAACACAGGGAAACCGGCTCAAACCAGTTACAGATCCATTACAAGCTGTACATAGGGTTGTCGTCATCTGGTACGTTGTTGTTACGACAACAAACCAGAATACGGCAGGAATTCCGGTCACTATTTGTGTACCTTGGACACGTGTCAAGAATGTACTGGCTACTTGATCAAGAAGCACTCACTTCCCTCGCTAAACCGCATTGCAGTCTGAAAAATAAAAAAAATATAATGGAATTGGTTCTTCTGTGATTATTATGACAGTGTTCCATGTACAGAGATCAATGTTCGTAGATGCCATGTGTCAGTCACCTGTTATCTTCCTTCTCTCTGTTACCTCCCCCCTTCTCTGTGTTATCTCCCGCCTTCTCTGTGTTACCTCCCGCCTTCTCTCTGTTACCTCCCGCCTTTTCTGTGTTATCTCCCGCCTTCTCTGTGTTACCTCCCGCCTTCTCTCTGTTACCTCCCACCTTCTCTCTGTTACCTTCCACCTTCTCTGTGTTATCTCCCACCTTCTCTCTGTTACCTCCCACCTTCTCTCTGTTACCTCACACCTTCTCTCTGTTACCTCCCGCCTTCTCTCTGTTACCTCCCGCCTTCTCTGTGTTATCTCCCGCCTTCTCTGTGTTACCTCCCACCTTCTCTGTGTTACCTCCCGCCTTCTCTGTGTTACCTCCCGCCTTCTCTCTGTTACCTCCCGCCTTCTCTCTGTTATCTCCCACCTTCTCTCTGTTACCTCCCGCCTTCTCTCTGTTACCTCCCGCCTTCTCTCTGTTACCTCCCGCCTTCTCTGTGTTATCTCCCGCCTTCTCTCTGTTACCTCCCGCCTTCTCTCTGTTACCTCCCGCCTTCTCTGTGTTACCTCCCGCCTTCTCTGTGTTATCTCCCGCCTTCTCTGTGTTACCTCCCACCTTCTCTGTTACCTCCCGCCTTCTCTCTGTTACCTCCCGCCTTCTCTCTGTTACCTCCCGCCTTCTCTCTGTTACCTCTCGCCTTCTCTGTGTTATCTCCCGCCTTCTCTCTGTTACCTCCCGCCTTCTCTCTGTTATTTCCCGCCTTCTCTCTGTTACCTCCCGCCTTCTCTCTGTTACCTCCCGCCTTCTCTCTGTTACCTCCCGCCTTCTCTCTGTAACCTCCCACCTTCTCTCTGTTACCTCCCGCCTTCTCTGTGTTACCTCCCGCCTTCTCTGTGTTACCTCCCGCCTTCTCTGTGTTACCTCCCGCCTTTTCTCTGTTACCTCCCGCCTTCTCTCTGTTACCTCCCGCCTTCTCTCTGTTACCTCCCGCCTTCTCTGTGTTACCTCCCGCCTTTTCTCTGTTACCTCCCGCCTTCTCTCTGTTACCTCCCACCTTCTCTCTGTTACCTCCCACCTTCTCTATGTTACTGCCCGCCTTCTCTCTGTTATCTCCCGCCTTCTCTCTGTTACCTCCCGCTTCTCATGTTGCAGTGTCCGGGAGAAGCTTGCGTGTTTTAGAACTAGAGACGGATGATGGCGCCATATTAACCATGTTTCGGGGGAATAACCTCAGGCTTGCTGTTGAATGCGGCAGCCATACGAAGACTCCTTATACGAAACTTCACTGTTTATTCTGCCATGCCAGATCGAGGCTCTGATCACGTTGAGGATGGTTTACATGTATTGTTGATATGTGACAGCAATTCCATAAATCCACCAATAACTGAAGCCTTCGTTAGACTTATGACAACCGACAATATCCCTATTATCAAATGTACCTGAGATCAGAAGAAAATCACCTTTCCCTGTAACATAAAGGTCACTTTCCTCCAGCCGTTTATTCAGCATGTAAATTCTGTCTTGTTTGTATTATGGGCCGAGGACCTAAAGTGGACCCGTGAACATCCGGGGCATTATACGTCTTCCTCAACCCATGCTTGCCGTAAAAGGAGACTATGCTTGTCGTAAAGGAGACTATGCTTGTCGTAAAGGTGACTATGCTTGTCGTAAAGGTGACTATGCTTGTCGTAAAAGGCGACTATGCTTGTCGTAAAAGGCGACTAACGGGATCGGGTGGTCAGGCTCGCTGACCTGGTTGAAGCATGTTATCGAACCCAATTGCGTGGATCGATGCTCATGACATCAATCACTGAATTGTCTGGTCCAGACTCGATTATTTTCAGCCCGCCGTCATATAGCTGGAATACTGCTGTCTGCGGCGTTAAACAACAAACAAACAAACAAATCATAGATGACGTGCCTGATGAATGAAAATGTATTGATCTGGAGCGAAATGAGATTGCACCTACTTGTATAGTTGATATTCGGGAGATCACGAACAGGATTGATGGATGAATGATTTGATGATTGGTTTGAAATGTGAATACACAAAGCCTTTTAGAAAGTGGTGAAATGAAACAATTGGCCGCCGTCATATAGCTGGAATATTGCTGAGTGCGCCCTTAAACATCAAACAACCTAACTGTCTGCCTGTCTCTCTGTTTGTAATGTAGCCATACTAGAGTGATGCAGTTAACTACGGTTATAACGAACTCAAATGAACCACTAATGCTAGTACGTTATAACCGTAGTCCGTTATATGCATATATATACCGCATAATAACAGCAAGTGGACGGGGCCCCAAAACAGTTCGTTCTATCCGTCAATACGTTACAATCGTGTTCGTTATAAACGTAGTTTACTGTGTAATTGTGTGCAATACCTTAATGTGTCTAAGCATTGTTTGCATTTCATTATGCAAGCTGCAAATGTCAAATGTGTGATGGAACAACGGTATGTAAATAGTATACGTGGTTGTGGGCACTAAAATGGGCTGAAGTTCCATTGGTGTTTTCGTTCTGTTATTTGGATATTCCTTATTACCACCGCCCCTCTCGTGTAGCGCTGGGATCCTGGCGTGTGGTAGATACAGTGTTGAGGAGGACACCTTAATGCTACTTCTGCCTCTGCAACAACGATCAAAGCGTGGAGGGGCTGTGTTTACCATCAACTGGTCGGTAGAGCCTGGATTACATTGCTTTAGCCTCGAGCTTATCGCTCTGTTACTCTCAAACCCACCACATATGTAAACTGTGTTCTGTCTACTGGCACTGTGTAAATCTTCATAGGTGATCGCATTTGTAACAGGGATACCTGACGACCACGCCTATAGATCTTCTCAATAGTCGAGAACCCACCACGCCTAATTAACCCGCATGCACAGAGACATCAGTAGACGGATGCCCAGTCTTCGGGACTACGCCCTACAACCACTCATTAGCCTCGAACCCGAGACTGGCATCTGATATCCCCACAGATCTGAGCATTACATGCAGACGGGATGTAAACAGCGCTCAACGCCTTGTCTGATCTTACAATTGACTCCAGCTTGAAGTAAATAGAAGACCGGAAACATATTCAGAATCAGGAGATTTGAAAAAGATGTTTTATCCCGGCTGACCATAGATAACAGATCTCATATCCGCCAAATTATCCCAATATGTTCTACAAAGGTCAAGATTAAAATATGAACCCTAATTTCTAAACAAATTTGTGATCCGGTGAATATTGTTTCCCGCCGCATGAGCAACCCTGGGTCTATTTATCTACCGATAATCTTAAAGTGGAAAAAACGTGGTTTTGAATTCGTTCTGTTTATCTCCATATCGATGTGATGATTGAAAAAAATACACGTTTCAAGTGGTTATTTATAGTGACTCTAAAAACTATATGTGAGTTTTTGTAGTGTAAGTCTGACTTAATATGTACCTCCCGTATCTGTTATCTGCCAATGTATTTGGAAGCACGTGGGAGTGATGACGTAGAACCCGGAGCAGAAAGATAATTATTTAGCCGTGTTATCGTATCCGTAGCAATATAAGTAGAGCTGTCATCACTAGTTGCGCTTTCGCAAACAGCCTGGTACAGATCGCAGGTAGATAAGTACAGTAGGTCACTGCCGTAAAAAATCAAGGTTACAGTGGAAACATGCTGTAACCAACCCTCACCTCAGAATAAAATATTTTGTGTGATGCAAGCGGCCTTCAAGAAAGATTTTGTTTTAATGGTTCGGACGTCGTTCCCTACGGGAATATGAACAATTATACACACACCCAAAGCCCCACCCCGACATACCCCACCCCTTCTCTGCGGGTGATAACGACACTTTTGAGGTTAACATCACTCTTGGATGAGTGAGTGAGTGAGAGAGTGAGTATGGTTTTGCTCCACTCTTAACAGTATATTCAGGAATATAACGGCGGAGGACTATTCGTGGTAGATCCGGGGTAGGATTGCGCTTCAGCAACCGATGCTTGCCGTAAAAACCAACTATGCTTGTCGTAAGAGGCGACTAACGGGATCGAGTGGTCAGGCTCGCTGACTTGGTTGATGTATGTCATCGTATCCCAATTACGTGGATCGATTCTCATGATATCAATCACAGGATTGTCGGGACAGATTCGATTATTTAGAGACCGCCGTCATATAGCTTGAATATGGGTGAGTGCGGCGTTAAACAACAAACAAACAAACAAATCATGGATGACCTGGTTGATGAATGAAAATGTATTGATTTTGAGCGGAATGAGATTGCACCTACTTGTCTAGTTGATATTCGGGAGATCACGGACAGGGTTGATGGATGAATGATTTGATGATTGGTTTGAAATGTGAATACACAAAGCCTTTTAGAAAGTGTCAAATGTAACAATTGCCTCTCTTGGAGCCTCGGTGGCTGAGAGGGTTAGATCGCTGACTCTGTGTGGTGGCGATTAGGTGCCTCACTCTGAGAATATGGCTTCAAATGCCGGATGGGATTCAACCCCTGAAGAACTAGAATTTGTATTTCACCAAGAAAGTGTAATCCCATATACAACATGTGTTGCATGGTTTGAATTGATTTTAAATTATGGGTCGAAGTGGGTTTTTTAATTAAAATTGTAAATTCAACCGTGGTCCCGTCATCTTTCCGAGACAAGAGCGTTAACTGACTATAAAAGTCCAGTTTCCATCCTTGCCGAACTGGGCTGGAATTATAGATTAATCTTTGGCTGGACCGTAGAGCTACTAGTGGCTATAACGAGTTATGTTCCGCTGACACGTCGTGATATAACTGTAATACTGTTTCAAGCGGCGTTAAACCCAACTCACTCACACCTTCTATTGACAAATCAGATTCCCTCTCTCATATCACATTCATTTGCTTCAAACAAAATGGCGGCGCCCTGTCGAAGAAGATCTGCTGGATAATCGAGATCTAATAAAACGGGTCTTATACGGTGAGCGCCTTGATTAAGTACATTACAGAATTTGCCCATTTGGCGGTACATATGCTTTGCAAATCCTGCAGTCAACGAAATCAGCATGTTGAAATCCATGTTGTTTACGAACCGGATGTCTTGCTCGTTACGCGATTTTGACTGTACTATCCACAGACTTCATAGTCCAGCCAAAATGTAACTCTATATATTGCAGGATAGTTCGGCAAGGGTGGAAACTGGATATTTGTAATCAGTCAACTCTCTTGCCCCGGGAAGACGTGATTCCGTAATTGTTCCTGGTTACCCAAGCTCGGTAGTTATAGTTGTACCTACGTTAATATATGCAGGGCCCACGTTACAGTCAGAGGCTGTCTGTTGTGTTGTGTCCTGCTGTGCTGTGTTGTGTCCTGCTGTGCTGTGTTGTACCCTGCTGTGCTGTGCCCTGTTGTGTTGTGTCCTGCTGTGCTGTGTTGTGTCCTGCTGTGCTGTGTTGTACCCTGCTGTGCTGTGCCCTGTTGTATTGTATCCTGCTGTGCTGTGTTGTACCCTGCTGTGCTGTTTTGTGTCCTGCTGTACTGTGTTGTGTCCTGCTATACTCTGCTGTGCCCTGCTGTGCTGTGCCATGCTATGTTGTGTTATGTCCTGCTGAACTGTGTTGTGTCCTGCTGTGCTGTGTTGTGTCCTGCTGTGTTGTGTTGTGTCCTGCGGTGCTGTGTTGTGTCCTGCTCTGTTGTGTCCTGCTGTGCTGTGTTGTGTCCTGCTGTGCTGTGTTGTGTCCTGTTTTGTGTCCTGCTGTGCTGTTATGTCCTGCTGTACTGTGTTGTGTCCTGCTGTACTGTGTTGTGTCCTGCTGTGCTGTGTTGTGTCCTGATGTGCTGTGTTGTGTCCTGCTGTACTGTGTTGTGTCCTGCTGTACTATGTTGTGTCCTGCTGTGCTGTGTTGTGTCCTGCTGAGCTGTGTTGTGTCCTTGTCCTGCTGTGCTGTGTCGTGTCCTGCTGTACTATGTTGTGTCCTGCTTTGTTGTGTTGTGTCCTGCTGTGTTGTGTTGTGTCCTGCTATGTTGTGTTGTGTCCTGTTCTGTTGTGTTGTGTCCTGCTGTACTGTGTCGTGTCCTGTTCTGTTGTGTTGTGTCCTGCTGTACTGTGTTGTGTCCTGCTGTACTGTGTCGTGTCCTGCTGTCCTGTGCCCTGCTGTTTTGCGTCCTGCTGTACTATGTTGTGTCCTGCTGTACTGTTTGTGTCCTGCTGTGCTGTGCCCTGCTGTGTTGTGTCCTGCTGTGTTGTGTACTGCTGTCCTGTGCCCTGCTGTGTTGTGTCCTGCTGTGCTGTGCCCTGCTGTGCTTTGTCCTGCTGTACTGTGTTGTGTCCTGCTGTGCTGTGTTGTGTCCTGCTGTACTGTGTTGTGTCTTGCTGTACTGTGTTGTGACCTGCTGTGATGCGCTGTGTCCTGCTGTACTGTGTCGTGTCCTGCTGTCCTGTGCCCTGCTGTGTTGCGTCCTGCTGTACTGTGTTGTGTCCTGCTGTGTGGTGTTGTGTACTGCTGTCCTGTGCCCTGCTGTGTTGTGTCCTGCTGTGCTGTGCCCTGCTGTGTTGTGTCCTGCTGTACTGTGTTGTGACCTGCTGTGCTGTGTTGTGCCCTGCTGTACTGTGTTGTGTCCTGCTGTACTGTGTTGTGTCCTGCTGTACTGTGTTGTGCCCTGCTGTACTGTGTTGTGCGCTGTTGTCCTGTGCTGTGTCCTGTACAGTGATGTGTTTTGCTATACTGTGTTGTGTCCTGCTGTGCTGTGCCCTGCTGTGTTGTGTCCTGTTATTCTGTGTTGTGTCCTTCTGTGCTATTATGTGTTGTGTCCTGCAGTTCTATGTTGTAGCCTGCTGTGCTGTGTTGTGCGCTGCTGTGTTGAAAACATCTAAATGATGAATGTATTGATATCTGGCAGGATGTAACACCACCGAGTTTTCGGGTGGCAGACATGCGGCGATTACGAATCGTCAACACTATCAACCAGCTCGTCGGATCGTCAGGGGAGCGCAACGCAAACATAGAACCATATCAACACCTTGGGAAGTGCAGCAGTGTAAGTGAGTGTCTGTGGGGCAGTTCTGCTTATACTGGCTGGACTACTGGTGAGCGAGGCGCGACTGGGTTCAGACTGGTCCAACATTCATTCAGATAATCCCTGCACCCAACGTGCAGCTTTGCCTCACACAAGCTGCGGAAGTTCTTATCTACTCGGGTCAGCTACGGTCATGGCAAACACAGTTGGGTCATATCAATAATGCATTATACAGTCAATACATTAATGTAAGTGCTTTTCGGAATTCCACATGCTCGATCAATCGTCTACAGCGTTGCACTCAAGGTCGTGTGGGAGAAAACGTTCCATCATTTATTGAAGGTCGGCGCAGTTGATCCTGCTTGTAATTGCACAATCTTCTGTTGTCGGGCAGAAAAGGTCGAGTAACCTCGCGAAGAACTTATTCAAGTTGTAAAAACTGTATTGTCTCAACACCATGAACTGATGCCGCATATCCAGACGTCATAACCTCATAACACATATCCAGATTCCATGAACTCATAACACATATCCAGACGTCATAAACACAAGACACATATCCAGATGCCATGAACTCATAACACATATCCAGATGCCATGAACTCATAACACATATCCAGATGCCATGAACTCATTACACATATCCAGATGCCATGAACTCATTACACATATCCAGACGTCATAAACTCATAACACATATCCAGACGTCATAAACTCATAACACATATCCAGATGCCATGAACTCATAACACATATCCAGATGCCATGAACTCATAACACATATCCAGATGCCATGAACTCATAACACATATCCAGATGCCATGAACTCATAACACATATCCAGACGTCATAAACACAAGACACATATCCAGATGCCATGAACTCATAACACATATCCAGATGCCATGAACTCATAACACATATCCAGATGCCATGAACTCATAACACATATCCAGACGTCATAAACTCATAACACATATCCAGATGCCATGAACTCATAACACATATCCAGATGCCATGAACTCATTACACATATCCAGATGCCATGAACTCATAACACATATCCAGATGCCATGAACTCATTACACATATCCAGATGCCATGAACTCATAACACATATCCAGATGCCATGACCTCATAACACATATCCAGATGCCATGAACTCATAACACATATCCAGATGCCATGAACTCATTACACATATCCAGATGCCATGAACTCATAACACATATCCAGATGCCATGAACTCATAACGCATATCCAGACGTCATAAACTCATAACACATATCCAGACGTCATAAACTCATAACACATATCCAGACGTCATAAACTCATAACACATATCCAGACATCATAAACTCATAAAATCACAAACGGATTCCTGGCGTGCCTAAGGGACGCAACTCTGTGCTTTGAACGACTGGGCTACCCGGTATATATAACACGTTAACGCCAGAGAATAATCAGTCTCGATTATCTGCAGAAACTCTTCAATAAGGGAGGTAATTCTTATCGGCAATGTTCCCTTGAGATTGCAAGGTACATGAATGTCACGATCACGCTTCAGTCGACGTTCACATTGTAATCATAACGCAAGGGAGATAACCCATGTTGTCTTTTCCAAACAGCGGCATTATTACGAAGGCTCGAAAACATTCAGCATCACTCAGTCAAATGCAATAGATTTGAAAAGTGCAAGAGTAGAGAGGGCTCCAGATTCATGCATTATATTACCGTATTCGACGTAATAAGCGCCCAGGGCGCTCTCAAAATTAATAATAGGGGGCGCTTATTAGAATATTTTTTGGTGGGAAAAAACAGAGTTGAAAGATAAATTTCGTGGTTGATGCTGACAGCCTGAAATGTTTATGTATGACAGATATATTTTTTTCAGAATTTAATTGCCAATAATAAAGGGTGCCTATAACACACGAATGCGTATTATACTCGAATAGGGGGAAGGAACCGGTGCGTTTTATCTTGTGTGTTTTTTGGTTTGTTCTTTAACGCTGCACTCAGCAGTATTCAAGCTATTTGACGGCGGTCTGTAAATAATCGAGTCTGGACCAGACAATCCAGTGATTTACATCATGAGCATCGACCTACGCAGTTGGGAAACGTTGTCATGTGTCAACGAGCCTGACCACCCGATCTCGTTAGTCGCCTCTTACGGCAAGCATGGGTTGCTGAAGACCTATTCTACCCGGATCTTCAAAGGTGTAACATGATTATGCTGTAGTTCTATGGCAGCTCACTCACTCACTCACCCGCCTCCGTGGTCAAGTGATAGAGCGGAAGCTCACGGGTTCGATTCCCGGCCGCGTCATTCCAAAAGACGCTGAAAGATGTTACTTGTTGTCACCCTGTCTGGCGCTCGGTATTAAGGGGCTATGACAAGGACTGGTCGGCTTGGAGTCAGTATACTGTGTCTGAGTGGGGTATTCATGTTAAACTGCAGTATGGCATCTCAATGGGCTAGCGCAATAAATTTAGCTTTAATCCGGACACGTACAAGCACACACGCCCCCCCCCCCCCCCCCCCCCTACACACACACACACACGAAGACACATTAATCTTGAACGCGACGTTAAACCTCATATCACCTCAAGAAATGGACATCAAGTCTCCAAGAGCGTCGTGCAACCTCCCGTCTCACCCACACTGAACACGCACAAACATGGGCCTGGCTTCGGCTTTGGGATCACTTATCTCTGTAAGGAGTTTCAAAGCGACACCTGACCATGTCAGTATTTCATCTAATTGAGACCAAATTGGCGTAACTGGCGTGTCGTGGAGTTCACAGACAGCATTCTGGCTGTGGTTTACAGAGGGACGTCCGTGTTATCGATGATAGGAATGGAAAACAGAGTCACCTGAGTGTAAAGGGCCTTGCTATCAGATTATGTTAAAAGGAAAACGAGAAAAGAGGTATTTGCTGCAAATAAAATCTTCACATCTGCTTTAGGAGCCTCTCGGTTGTATCAGAATGTCGGCTCGGACACCTGTTCAGCCGATAAGGCCAAGTGCAATCTGTATAATTAACAAGGACAGGCAGTAACACACGAGTGAAGACGCTGTTAACTTTCTTTAGTCGTAATAAAACTGTAAATATGAAATGAACTGGAATTCGAGATTTTGCAAATATTTATTCGGTTAATGAAGATATATATATACCGTGAATATACAATGTCATTTAGCAGTTGTCAAATGTAACATACGTTATACTTGGATTACAGTATCTTTACAAATTCTTGTACTTTGGGGGTTGAGTCCCATCCGGGATTGTCACACGGTCATACACGTATTGGTGAAGTGTGGATGCAAAAACATTTTGGAGAGAAGTGGAACACGTCTGTTTAGGAGTGAGTTTTTACGCCGCTTGTAGCAACATTCCAGAAAAATCACAACGGGGGACACCAGATATGGGCTTCACACATTGTATTCATGTCGGGAATCCAGCGAACGCTTTAACCACGAGGCTACCCGACCGCCCGTCTGTCTAGAAAATAAAGCGACAAAACCCTTTCCATGTTCAATAGAATATACAACAGACTGTGCAATACTGACTATATCATGAGCATGTGTTTATGAATCACTACCAAATAGTAATGATACCAGGTGTTTGCGAAAAGGTGAGCGTATCCTGCCACACCAGGGACACCCGTCACAAACACATGCACAGGCAAGTCAATTGTTCACCTAAAAAACAACATTGGAACGTATGGTACAAGTCAAAATAGGGAATTGCATCGCACATCATTTTAGTCACTGATGCGTCAAATATGGAACTGTCCTCCACATGTCTACCACAAAACCCTTTGAAAGCTTACTGAGGCCTTCGATGTTGTAACCTTGATCAAACAACTTCTGAGCAAGAGTCGTACCACGCTCTTTGAAATCTTGGAAGAAAGAGATGCTCGATTGTATCTGAAAGTTGTGACATGTCGACATCAAAGGCTGGATCTGCTGGAATATTGCTCGACATGAAGGGAAAGTGGACTGATGGAAAATTGAAGTCATCCCTCTTGTCATACAGTCTTGTGGAGAGTACTTTGTCTCTCTGGGTCTTTATGCATAGATCTAAATATGAAACAGATAAGGCGGTCTCACTGGTCTCCTTTATTTCAAGTTCAGGTGGGTAAATCAGTGGAAGGGAATTGGCTACGTGGCTGTTATTGAACGATATCAGATCATCGATGTACCTGAAGCTTAAGTTAAACTTCTTGGCCAAATCACCTTGTTTTGACCTTGCCAATCTGAACAGAAATTCCGATTCATACGTATAAAGAAACAGATCCGCAAGAAGGGGAACACAATTGGTGCCCATGGGGATGCCTACCTTTTGCTTATATTTTACCCCAAAATTTTACGTAGATGTAATCAATGAGGAAGTCCAGCATTTCACATATTGTTTTCTCGGTAAACTTCAGATGGCATTTGCTTTCATTTTTCACAACTTGTCCTGAACCTCAGAATATAGATACGTAACTGTATGTGTGTTGACCGCGTGTTGTAACAAAAGCCCCATGGATCAAGGGATGAAGTTTTTCCTTAGGTTTGTCATGTGCGACAGAGGTGTACAAAGTTGAAAAATCAAATGTTTTGACAGAATGGAACTTGGTTCTGGATTGCAAAAAGTAGAGCAACTTCTTTGAGTTTTTGAGAATCCACATGGTATTAATTCCACTTGCCTCAAATACTTTCTGTGAATATAAAGAAATTCCTTCCTTGATTTAATGAAGGATTATGGTCAGTCTTTGAGACAGGGATGTGGTGGTACATTTGTATGGGGGGCGGTCGGGTAGCCTAGTGGTTAAAGCGTTCGCTCGTCACGCCGAAGACCCGGGTTAGATTCCCGACATGGGTACAATGTGTGAAGCCCATTTCTGGTGTCCCCCGCCGTGATATTGCTGGAATATTGCTAAAAGCGGCGTAAAACCATACTCACTCACTCCCTCAATCTCCGTATTGAGTTTTTATGGAGCTCTGGACTCCAGTACACAAGAGGCATGGCCATGTCTTCAGGTTTTAGAATCATGTCAAAAGTTGACAGAACTGATTTATGGTTTGGGCAGATTTCTTCCTCAGTTAACATACTAGCCTTATATGTGGCATTATTTGACATATCATTAATACCAAGTTCTTTGATCAAACAATTAATGTAGTGATGCTTACATATTTGAGTTGTGTTATTTGAGGCCTTGTCAGTTGGAACAACTACAAACTTTTCATGTCGGGCTGCCAGACAGCTGGTTGGGACAGAATAGGTTATTCCAATTTCGTGTCCTCTCTTTAAGTTTGTGCATTCTACCTATGACTACATCGCGCACTGACGTAACCACTCTGAAAGACATTCAACAGGTTCCTCTTCCCTTTTGGCCCATATTTTAGCATATTCTTCGACAACATCCACGATGATTTTGTTATCTCAGTTGGTAGGAGGTTGCTCACGGCACATTGGTCCATATTTGAATAACTGACAAAGGTTGTTGTTGTCCACAATAGAGAAGTCACCTGTGATTATATGACCCGCAGGTTGATAGCAGTGTGAGGAGTCTTGGCAGCCACAAGTTGTGGAATTTACATCATGAGCGGCCAATTCCAAGTTCTGCAACACGTTCTTATATTTGAACAACCTGGATGAAATTGTGTTCGTATAGGAAAATGAAATCGTTGGGGTTCCTGAAATTTGAAATATTGTGGACATTTGGGGAAACTGATCTTTGTCTGAGAATGTTACTTAAATAAAGACAATTATCTCACACAATAGACAGATACATAGGGGTGATCACTAGACTAACATAAGCATTCTAGTCTATGAAATGAATATATTTTACAGAAAAAACAGTTGTTAAATTACAGTCATAAAATAAAATAAGGAGCCCAGAGACTTTCTTCATTTTTAGAGCAGTAATCTAGACTTGCATTAAAGACTTGCATGGGCTGTATTGGATATATTTGTTTCAAGGTCTGTGTGACAGACTTGAGTTATCACGTGAGTGTGTTTTTGGACAAGTAAATATCCCGTATTAGGATCCTGTATAGCCAGTCCTGTTTCCAAAATTGAGAAAATTTGTAAAATGCCTTACCTACGTCCCTGTTAGACACGTCATTGTCTTAGACTATTGGTTTGGTAATGATAACACGTATCCCACGTCATGTTTGCTTGTAGACACTGAAGGTAGTACCTACCTGACCTGTAATATTTGCATATGTATCCGTTCATTGGCCTAAAGGATACGCGTTTTATTCATTGCCTTTATCTTGCCGGGGAGCCTACCATTAGATGATAAAACAGGTTTCCTACGTTATGCCTGTGTGAAGATTAAAGCCCCTCGCTCTCTGTGGGTGGGTTGTCGCACTACTTTTGTGGACATACTATATAAACTTTTCAAGTCATTAGTACATATGTTACCGACCCGTAAAGATCCGGGTTAGAATAGGTCTTCGGCAACTCATGCTTGTCGTAAGAGGCGACTGATGGGATCGATGATCAGGCTCGCTGACTTGGTTGAGACATATCAAAGTGATTCCAATTTCGTGGATCGATGATCATGATATCAATCTTTCGATTGTCTGGACCTGACTCGATTATTTACAGACTGCCGTCAAATAGCTGGGATTCTGCTGAGGGCGGGGTTAAACAACAAACAAACAAACAAACATGTATTACCACTTCTAAAGTTATGGATGTGAGGTAGGGGGGCTTATGGAAGCACCAGGTGTTGAAACAGTACATATGAAGTTTATTAACTAAGAATTTAGAAGTTCAACACGGTCAACTTTTGTGTTTGGTGGACTGGGTATGCTTTAATTAGACTGGGTATGCTTCCATTAGATACATTGTACACTGTACTATTTGCTTGACACGTGTTGTCAAATATTGGTTGAAAAGACTCAGTTGTAGTGAAGACAGGTAGTATAGTATACACAGTTTTGTAAGAATATGCCCTTACATAAACTAGAATATAGAGCCATATACGAAGAAACAATCTGTCTGTGGACGACACACATATCAAGTCGGTAAGAGTTGTCTCCCTTATATATCTCCCGACAGTCCGCGGTTTGATCACTGTGATATACTCACTCCTACACATACCTGTTGAATAAGATCATAGTCTATTTTTACACAGATAAAGGTGTCATAAAACGCTTGAATAACGACAACGGGTGTGTTCAGTGTTCAGACCAACAAGTGTCGTCCATATACCCTGTGCAATGGAACTCTGTTATCACGTAGCAAGCCACACTGGATGCTGGACTCAGTGGTCGGCTTCTCAAGTCTCCGAATGTACAAACTGTCTCGATACGACGAAGTCGGATATTACGAGTAATCTGTTGTAGTAAACCAAAACATTCTACACACTGAGAGTGAGTGAGTAATATATGGTTTTACGCCGCCTCAAGAGATATTCCAGTAATATCACGGCATGGAACACCAGAAATGGGCTCCACGCCTTGTACCCACGTGGGGACTTGAAGCTAGGGCTGGGACAGTCCAAATTTACTACCCGGGTACCTGGCCCCATATCACCCGACCCTACCCGGGTACATGCTGTAGGTCTCGAGAGTTTGGTACAAAATGTCCGAATGGGAATTGTTTTACTGCACCCTTAGCAAAACGTATTTACATACACCTATAAATCGATCTGGTCATGCATACACTGAAGTTGGCTGAAGCTCAAAACATAATAGTCAGAAGGAATTAGCGATTAGGTAACAATGGACTTATAGTAGTGATTTTTCTTCTCATAAACAATATATCACGTGACTTACCTCGGATCCGGGTAGTCCTGTGGGCACCCGGGTCCTACTCAGTACCGACCAGACCCGAGCTAGCCTTCCCAGCCCGGCTTGAAGCCGGGTCTTCGGCGTGACGAGCGAGTGCTTTAACCTCAAGGCTACCCCACCACCCCTCAAACGCACAGGGAGCGGTGTCGACCTCGTCTGTTAGTATATGTAATATCCCTCATTCGTGAACTGGCGAGAGGGGCGCGAGTGCGGATACAGTCTTTATTTTAAAGGTAGCGTAGTGCGGGTGGGTGGGTATTTGAGTGGGTGCACTTAAAATATCAAAACTACCAGCTGCATGCTAAAATACTACCGGGGAAAAGGAAGTATACTCTTGAAAATTAAATTTGACCAAAAAATTACAAACGTTTTCAGAACGTTACTAGGATGAAAACAGTCGCCGAAACACTGCAAACTTCAAGTCCAAAACACATATATGATACCCACATCAAATACATCAGCATTTCGACCCGTGAAGATCCGGGGTAGAATCAGCAACCCATGCTTGCCGTAAAAGGTGACTACGCTTGTCGTAAGAGGCGACTAACGTGGTCGGGTGGGCAGGCTCGCTGACTTGGTTGATGCATGTCATCGTTTCCCAATTGTGTGGGTCGATGCCATGATATCAATCACTAGATTGTCTGGTCCAGACTCGATTATTTACAGACCGCCGTCATATTGCTGGAATATTGCTGGGTGCGGCGTTAAACAACAAACAAACATACATCACCATTTTTTTTATCCTTTTTATCCATCAAACATAGGGGTATACTTTCTTTTGCCCGTCACTTTATATCAAAGAATATTTCAGAAATATGATTCAATGTTTTGAAACCTATTTGCGATCATATTCTTAGAGTTACATAACCAAGTTCAGTTGGTAAATATGTGTCATTCTATTTCGTGGTAGGTCACAGAGTGCAGGATCACATGACGTCAGCAGTGTGCCGGGTGTGAGTGGTGTATCTTCAGTTCCGCCTCCCATGACAAACAGTGAATGTACACTTTATGAATATGAACTTGGAGTCATTCAAGGAACTATAATTTATGTTTGTAAGCCAATAGTCCAGCAATTGACAATTTTTTATATAGAGTTTATTTCGGACCATATATATATTATAGTGTGTGTGTGTTTCACGTTTACATGCTTCAAACACATGCGCGTGTGTACGTGCGTGCGTGTGCGCGCGTTTCTGTGGTACGTAAACGAGTGTTTGTGTATGTATGTATGTATGTGTGTGTGTGTGCGTGTGTGTGTGTGGTACGTAATCGTGCGTGCGTGTTGAGTAAGTTGGAGAAAGATCGCCGCTTAAACATCAACATACCGAGTTGTCTCTCCTACAGTCAATAGCCATGGCGAGCACAGATGTTCAGGCTATCGGCCACTAGTTGGCTCAAGGCCCACAAGCACTGTGGGGAATATAGCTGAAGTACCACTGGCTGCGAAGTAAGACATCGACCCATGTCCTGAATTGTTGATTTACAATCACTAGTGACGTTTATTGGTTGTCAACAGATCTCTAGCACGTGCACTTATCAAGTATAAATCTGCCTAACTTCCATAGTTTTCTGCAACGGAAGACAGCACAGACCACGTGACCCTCACACCCAGTCACGCGCTGTCACGACCGTCTCGCATTGACCCAGTTACTGATGGCCCCTCACGTGTCCTCTTGATTCTTCTATTGTGTATGGACTTTGTGCTATTATTGAAGTGTGAGGCGAATTGAGGTGTATAGCCAGGCATGTAATCCTGGACAAGTATTGAGTTAATACCTCCATGTGGATTACCTCGCTCTGCAGGTGTGTGCAGGCCAGGTGTGGCTACCCGCGACAGGTTGGTTAGTTGGTTGGTTTATTGTTTAACGCCGCACTCAGCAATAGTCCAGCTCTATAAATAATCCAGTCGGGACCAGACAATCCAGTGATTAATATCATGAGCATCGAACCACGCAATTGGGACCGATGACATGCATCAACCAAGTCAGCGAGCCTGACCACCCGATCCCGTCAGTCGCCTTTTACGACAAGCATAGTCACCTTTTACGGCAAGCATGGGTTGCTGAAGACCTATTCTATCCCGGAATCTTCACGGGTCCCGCGACAGGTAATCAAGGTCACCTGGCTGACCGCTCCAGTGCTAGTGGCATGCGTGATCATGCGTCCAAGTCATGAGAGCTGTCCGGGGAATTCTAAGCACATATCCATATGCAAGCCACACAACTGGCGGCCCGTTCACACAGGACCAAAAGCCGGATTTTAAACCATTGAAACAAATAAAATACATTAGTAGGCGTAAATATAAAATCTCTCAGTAACTGCTCAGTAACATTCATATGATATTGATAATATTCAAGTATGTGTACATGTCCTTTGTGTGTGTGACGTGGATACATAAGCGGGAAGTCCCTACGGTGACTGGACAAATTGTTCCATACGTAAAACTATCCGGCAAAAGCAATCACCTGTTCCAAAGTGCTACGCTTATGCTTCTTACAATTTTGATTGAATATATATATAAAGCTGTAACTAAAATAACACGATATTGGAATTTATTATTCTGATAAAGTCATAATTTCAGCTACAATTTCTTCCGACTATTGCATCAAAATATTTTGAAGTTGTATCATTGGGTAACTTTTAAATGAATCACCGGTAGATGCGGGGGGGAAACGTGTATAAACGTGTAGGTGTATTTTGTTTTGGTTTAGCCAAGATGGCGGACGTTTCCGAGCGTAAACGTATATAACGAACAACGGATATAACGAACTGATTTCTCCGGTCCTTTAGAGTTCTTTATATTTATGTTCTAGTGTATACAGAACAACAAATGTACTATGACCTGGGTTTATTTGTATCCCACAATGCAGCAAGTGTGCATCAGGTCCTAACACATCTGTTTTGTCATGTATCACACGTCATACATCTGTTTGTCGAATCGCATCATTAAAGGCGCATCAAGAAAAGGCAGCATATATCTTCATATATATTTCTTAAGGACAAAACCTCCCAGTATTATGAATAAACACAGGCATGACAAAACCCTGGATAGCAGCCGGACATTTCCTCTAAGCCATCATTCGTGACCAACTCGTGTTATTCCGGGACAAGCCGAATAGCGACGGAAAGGGGCGAGTGGTGACGAATGCCAGGCCATGGGCGGTCATGTGGCCTCAATATCTTCATTAGCTACATCACTGAACGTGGGTCAATGTGGTTATTCAATAAACAAAGATCTAGGCATACAGAGGCTGCGGCTCCTTCATTAAACACACGATCACAGCTGCTAACTTTCTAATCTCTGTTGGAATTATGCAGTTGTTAGCCCTATTAACGAACTAGCACCTAGTTTGCAGACGGGCTTCGTTAACACGTGTTATCTTGTTGTCTCTTGCTTACCCCTAGGTCTATAGTCTTTGATTATCTGAATATTGTATCATTTTGCTTCGTTAAATAAATACCATGCATTGTCATTCTAAACAATTCCAAACAGGTTTAGGATACATAATTAGGCATCAAAACGCGTATACATCATGGCACAAGGATTAAATACTTTTTACAACGTCGTTACCAATTAGACATCTTTTAGGGAGAGGAAGTGCCCACTATTAACACAAAGATGGAGAATATATTAGATTACTAATTATCAGCAGAGCTGGTGATAAGGCCCGGTTCATGAATTAAATTCATAGTCTTGAATTACTACGCGATACACTTTCAGAAAAGCAGCGTTATAACGAGGTTATACAGTTATTCACCGTAACTGATATCCAAATACTGACTGGCACGGCCTCGACATACTTTTGGCGTTATTCACGCCGTGTTGCACGGTTTAGTATTTAATCCACATGGAGAAGTACAAATGATCAAACGCAGGCTTCCCAGCTCATGACGTGTGTAGTGAACGTGTAATATGTACTTCAGAATGACCCTGCAACTCTTCCATTGGCGTGTGTCAGCATGCTATCAAGGAACATAAGTGAGTGAGTTGGGTTTAACGCAACATCATTCCAGTTCTATCACGGCGTGTCAGCTTAATGTGGGAGGTCAGCCCGAAGTGATGCAGGTCTCAGACGTTTACCACTTCGGTGAAGCATGGGTATGGTGCTGACAAACCTAGAAACATAATCGGGGCGAACCGGGATTCGAACCCACAATCAAAGGTTTCTGGCATGCCCAAGGGACGCAACTCTGCACAACGACGACTTAGACGACTGGGCCACCCGTACCCCCTCAAGGAACACGACTCCCTGCACGGGCGTCAGTCACTCAGTGTTGCAACGCAGTACAAATGAGGGACTTTAACTCTGCTTACACACACACACACACACACACACACACATATGTGTGTGTGTGTGTGTGTGTTTCTCGAGAGAGAGAGAGAGAGAGGGGGTCTTGTTATCAATAAGGGCAGCCATTTGTTTTACACAAGGAAATCTTTATGAAATGTCAGTTCATCACGCATGTGAGTACGTACGTGCACCCAACAACAGATTTACTGAATATTATTAAGAAGTTAAAATGGCTTAAAAACAACACAACAGACTTATTACGCTAGGAATAGAAGCCAAAAAAAATGAAATAATATGCACTGACTTACGTTTACCTATTATTTTCACTGGTTGATAAAATTAAACATACATAAGTCTGGAAATCGTTATCATACTAAAGGAAAAGAGTAGTTTTTCTACTCAATTTGTAAAATAACTGAAAATATTAAGGCGTTTTGTAAATAGTCTTATTGAAAAATTCAGCCGTTTCACGCACTGACTGACTTTTTACATTGGTTTGACATGGCTGTAAACACATACCTACATGTGTTTTCATCTTAATTTTTCAGTTGTTGTAAATGCCAGATCTATACTCGTATGTTGTATCCCCTCAACAACATCCCCCAAGAACACCCACCGCAGGCTGTAACGCCACCAACTACACATGTATTAACAGCCTCGAAACCAACGGCCGATGTGATGTGTTTTGTCTTGCTGCAAGCCCCTCGAGGTCCGGTCCTAGCTACCTGTGCACTCGTCTACATGTCCCGGGAGATCAATGGTCACCTTGTTTCGATTCACAGGGGACGTCAACAAGCCTCACTTCTGCTTTCTTGTTCCAGGATTGTATCAAAATCTTTAAAGAAACATGTAAAAATAAAGTAACAATCTATATATGATATTACATATCAATAAATGTATTAAGGATTATTAATTTATCATAAAAATGTGGTATAAATTCGCTGCTGCTTTGTTATATGTTCAATATCTATGTATTTGACTACTTTAATATTTACTGAAGAAATTAAAGCGTTCATGCTCAGAAATACAAGATGAGATTTCTGCGCGCCACAATTCAGAAATATTCTCTAAGTCGTCATTCTGTTGGTCGTTGCGCAGTTGCGGTGTAGAACCTGTTGCTGGGGAACTAGTATACGCACACACGTAATGGCGGCTGACATGCCTCTGGACATCGAGAACAGGTCCGTCGTTTGAAGTGATTGCCGAGATCCACTGCGCACCCCGTGGTACATTCACCATAAACTTTTTCCATATTTACATTTTTCATCACTGTCGTTGACACAGAGTGAATATGGCGTTGACCTCAGTGCACACCTGCGCTTACCTGTTGGTGATTGCTATGTCGGCTCTCTCCGTCTCGTCTGCAGGCAAGGTGGTATGTCCATGCAAGACGAAGGATGGGTGTGTTCGTCCGAACAGAATGAAGTCCACGGATAAAGAGGTACTGGTCGCATCATTTCGGCTCTGCAGTTCAGTCATAGTTATAGGGGTGTCTGATTGTTGTACATTCGTAAAACAAAACGCGGAAGTGAAGTCGCCTCTAGACTTGCTTCAGCTCTTATAACAATATACTACACTCTAAAGCGATTAAATATGGATAAGTCATAACGAAACCACGTACTCTGTCATATTTTTTTCATTGATGTCAGTAATATCTAATTTTGTTGATCATGTTGATGTTTAGTCAATCTATTTATCTGGGTTTTATTTATCGGTATTCATCTTTAGGAACGTTGTAAAATATAACATGGTTGTCTTCATTTTGATTTATGTTTCCATGAGCTCAGTATGAGTATATGGAGATTATAATTCTAGAATTCTGTCCTAAAATGTTACTCTATATGATGATGAACTGGACACTAGGGATGACCACATTCCAGTGATGAGAATGTGGCTAGAGTTACCTGCCCTTGTTTGATACAACCTCCTTCACTTGTACATCAGGTGCACTTGGGGCCAAAAAATATTGATGGAAAGATATTGAATATATTTTAAACAAATAATACTTTTCAGCCCACAAAATAATCAATGAATAAAGTGAAAGTTATGCATATTGTTTCCAACCCCCTTGTTAAATATGCTGTCATGCTGACTCACAGTTGTGATGACAAAACCATCTTGTTATTGCTCATCCTGCCCCGCCTACACGTTGATGTTGATGTTGTCAATGCAGATTTTGTTGATGCTGTCCTTCGCATCATCATCCATAAGACTTTCACAAACTGTTTCTACTTCCTCTAGAATGTGTCAGGGCGGTCAGGTAGTAAAGTGGTTAAAGCGTTCACTCGTCACGCCGAAGACTGAGGTTTGATTTCTGACATGGGTACGATGTGTGAAGCCCATTTATGGTTTCCCCCGCCATGATAATGCTAGAATGTTGCAGTGTAAAATCAAACTCACTCACTCTAGAACATGTTCCTGATTATACCATGGCTCAGCATGTTTAGGACAATAACAGGAATTATCAACTCTCTTTATTCACTGACAGTGGGATGATATATTATGTGCTGTACTCCCTGCCACATTATATATGTCAGCTGACTTAGGCCATAATGTTTAAAATAATGCCAAGATTCAACATGTGGAGGATTGAGATAATTCCAGTTCAGTTGTGATATATGACTCATGTTTCAAATTCTGCATGGTTTAATAATATTCTCAAATTAAGAACCACAACAGGACCAAAATGACTAGATTTATTTGGCCGAAGTAGGTAAAAGATGCAGACAAGGTACAATATTTGGCACATAAGGTTACACAGTAAGAAAGTGTATACTTGAACAAATTAAACCCCAAGCATTAAATTAAACAAGCAAGTAACCAAACACTGTATGGCACAAGTAATATTTGATAAGATATTAAGCGAGAATGAAACCTACTCATATAGAAAATATCTTTTAAATAATAGTGTTCCGTACATCTGTAAGTAGGTGTGGAGGCAACTGGTAAAGACGAGGCATGAAATGTAATATATATGATAGAATTGTACACGCAGAGATTTGAAGTTTACGTCTGAAGGTGAGAATTAAAAGTTGTGTAACCCAAATCGCGTTGACCAGGTCAGATATTGAATAGTGAGGCACATGCAAATTAGATAAGTTATAAAATTTAAGGGAAAATATTAAGTTAAGTTTTTACCTTGCCGCTAGGGTTGATGGGAAATTTAGGTCTTGCCAGCCTAAGACGATAATTGAGAAACAAGCATTGTTATTGTGGGTAGAAGCTTGACCTGGAAAAGAACTAGCAGACAGAAAACTGTATAAACAAAGTATAACCTGGGTGTATGGAAAAACCTTGCAGGCAAAAACAAAAATGCCTTTCATGGACATGCATACAAACAGAGGTTGTATACGAACTTCAAAACAACTGCTGTTGGGGATCTCAGTTAACCATTTTAAACTTTTAAAAAATCCCAATTTTGGACAACATAATGACTTTCCAAATTTGCCTGCCAGGAGCACTCAATTAAGAAGCAACCCATGGAGACCTGGGGTAGAATAGGTCTTCAGCAACCCATACTTGCCGTAAAAGGCGACTATGCTTGTCGTAAAAGGCAACTAACAGGATCGGGTGGTCAGCCTCGCTGACTTGGTTGATGCATGTCATAGTATCCCAGTTGTGTGGATCGATGCACATGATGTCAGTCACTGGATTGTCTGGTCTAGACTCGATTCTTTACAGACAGCCATCATATGGCTGGAATATTTCTGAGTGCGGCGTTAAACAACAAACAAATAAACAAACAGTTAAGAAGCCTAGCTACATCCCTGGCTGTTTACTGTTCACAGGTATTTATTGTGACAAATGGTACGGCAGACTACAGGAGTTGGGAATGGGATTCCTTGACTTCCGTCATCGCCACGGAGACCAACCTCAACACAGACGTCATGTGCTTTGCTCATCAGATGCACAAGAAATACGGCTTCATGGGTAACTAGTGCAGGCACTGCTCCTGGTTGTCAGCATCTTCCTGAGGCAAAGGGAGATAACTGACTCTAAAAGTCCAGTTTCCACCCTTGCTGAACTAGGCTGGAATTTCTGGGCTCGATCGTATCTATTATGAATGGACCAATCAGATTCCATCTCTCGTATCACTTGCATTTGCTTCAGACAAAATGTTGGCGTCAAGTCAAGACGATTTGATCAATTATCAAGATCTATATTGTGATAAAACGGATCTTACAGCACCAAGTGCATCAACTCACGTGAGCACCTTGATTAAAAACAATAAAAGATTTGGAAAATATCTGTTGACAACGACCGAAATCTGTACAACGGATTACGAACCGGATTTCGAATTTGTTGTGTGATTTTGATTGGACTATGCATAGACTCATTAGTCCAGCCAAAACTTAACTCCAAAATACCAGCTTAGTTCGGCAGGGTGGAAACTGGACTTTTATAGTCAGCTAACTCTCTTGCCTCAGGAAGATGGGGTGTTGGGAGACCGGGAGATATTCTCCTAGTTTTCATTTTATGTTCATGAAGTAAATCGCCTGCAAACATGTTAGAAGATCTGTGATGTGTTTCTTGATATGATTGTTTGGAGTTGAATTATTTTTTTTATAATAACCCATAACATTGCAGAGTCTTTCTGCTATGGCTTATTGTGGTTGTCTGGTGAAGTGGCTCAGCATGGTTGCCTGGTGAGGTGGCTAAGCATGGTTGTCTGGTGAGATGACTAAGTGAGGTTGTCGGGTGAGACGGTTTAGTGTGGTTGACAGGTGAGATGGTTAAGTGTGGTTGTCGGGTGAGACGGTTTAGTGTGGTTGACAGGTGAGATGGTTAAGTGAGGTTGTCGGGTGAGACGGTTTAGTGTGGTTGACAGGTGAGATGGTTAAGTGTGGTTGTCGGGTGAGACGGTTTAGTGTGGTTGTCGGGTGAGATGGCTAAGTGTGGTTGTCAGGTGAGATGGCTAAGTGTAGTTACCGGGTGAGATTGAAGGTAGGAGTGGATGTGTGTGGTTGATCGTTGCAACAGATTGTTGAGGCTGCAGTTTGGCTGTTCCTGGCTTGTACAGCTAAATGAGTGCATGAGGACCCTGTCTCACTGACGGTTGTGTTTCAGTCCATCTGGACTACAAGGCTGCCAACTCCAACTCCAGCTCCACCACGTGGGTCGACAGCATTGTCAGCCGCAGGAACTCCTCACACGCCGACTTTGTCTCAGTCAAACTCATGAACGTCCTCAAAACTAAGGATGCTTCCATAGTGCAGAAAGTGAACAAAATCCTCCTTGCGCTCAAGTCAGCGCTAACTCCAAAGATACATTATGGACATCCTATTGAGGTGGGTACACTGTCTGTCTAGGAACCTACCTAACTATGTGATGATCAGTAGTTTAGGTACAATGAGTTAGACGAATATAACTCGTATCATGAATATAGGGTAACAAATGCGAATATTTATTCACGATTACAATAACAAGTCAGCAGTTGATGTATTATTTATTATATTCAGTGAAACAATAACATAAATTATTTGACATAGTTTGTTAATTATTTATTTATTATACATTTTATATACTGCACTTATCCAGGTACTAGTCAAATGAAATATATAAGAGTGTTGTCTTTGAAGAAAGCTATGCGTGTAATATATTTTTAGGGATATTTTAAGGGACAAGGTATATAAATGCACATAACTCCATATTAAAAGCTATTCAATTCTAGTGACCTAGAAAAATGAATTCAGTTCATGAATGGATATGGTTCAATTCATCGGATACGCGAGTGAATCATAACAGCCTTGGTGTTCAGGTGTGTTGATCTGTACTGAATTTTCATTATTGTTAATGTTGTCGTTGCAGATGGTGTGTGTGGTGCCTTGGAAGCCGGCTTGCTATGGTGGTGACTGCACCATCACTCAGGACACCCTGTATCACGCCTGTGACTGGATCATGATTGACCCCAGCAGCTTTGA
Source organism: Haliotis rufescens (assembly GCF_023055435.1). Taxonomy (NCBI): domain Eukaryota; kingdom Metazoa; phylum Mollusca; class Gastropoda; order Lepetellida; family Haliotidae; genus Haliotis; species Haliotis rufescens. The sequence continues at coordinate 60,536,864 of NW_025964334.1, forward strand.
GTACCAGCATGAAGGAAGCGGGTGTCAGGCTAGGGCCACTGTGCCTTTCACCATGATCAGTCTGGGTGAGTGCAGGTGCTTGTTAGAGGCAGGGAGGGCTGTGTGAAGCTGGAGCCACTGTCTCCACCGTGATCAGTCTAGGTGAGTGCAGGTGCTTGTTAGAGGCAGGGAGGGCTGTGTGAAGCTGGAGCCACTGTCTCCACCATGATCAGTCTGGGTGAGTGCAGGTGCTTGTTAGAGGCAGGGAGGGCTGTGTGAAGCTGGAGCCACTGTCTCCACCATGATCAGTCTGGGTGAGTGCAGGTGCTTGTTAGAGGCAGGGAGGGCTGTGTGAAGCTGGAGCCACTGTCTCCACCATGATCAGTCTGGGTGAGTGCAGGTGCTTGTTAGAGGCAGGGAGGGCTGTGTGAAGCTGGAGCCACTGTCTCCACCGTGATCAGTCTGGGTGAGTGCAGGTGCTTGTTAGAGGCAGGGAAGGCTGTGTGAAGCTGGAGCCACTATCTCCACCATGATCAGTCTGGGTGAGTGCAGGTGCTTGTTAGAGGCAGGGAGGGCTGTATGAAGCTGGAGCCACTGTCTCCACCATGATCAGTCTGGGTGAGTGCAGGTGCTTGTTAGAGGCAGGGAGGGCTGTGTGAAGCTGGAGCCACTGTCTTCACCATGATCAGTCTGGGTGAGTGCAGGTGCTTGTTAGAGGCAGGGAGGGCTGTGTGAAGCTGGAGCCACTGTCTCCACCGTGATCAGTCTGGGTGAGTGCAGGTGCTTGTTAGAGGCAGGGAAGGCTGTGTGAAGCTGGAGCCACTATCTCCACCGTGATCAGTCTGGGTGAGTGCAGGTGCTTGTTAGAGGCAGGGAGGGCTGTATGAAGCTGGAGCCACTGTCTCCACCATGATCAGTCTGGGTGAGTGCAGGTGCTTGTTAGAGGCAGGGAGGGCTGTGTGAAGCTGGAGCCACTGTCTTCACCATGATCAGTCTGGGTGAGTGCAGGTGCTTGTTAGAGGCAGGGAGGGCTTTGTGAAACTGGAGCCACTGTCTCCACCATGATCAGTCTGGGTGAGTGCAGGTGCTTGTTAGAGGCAGGGAGGGCTGTGTGAAGCTGGAGCCACCGTCTCCACATGGTGACAACCCAATGTCTACTCCTATGAGAAGGGGGGTCTATGACCCAGTAGTTACAGTTCTCCGCACATTCATACTTTGTTGTCTTGCCTCCCATTTGGTGTTTCTGCTTGACCAGGTGTGGATGAATATGCATCCTTCGGGATCAACGAGGAGCGAGTGATCCTTGGCATCCCCTGGCATGGCTACAAGTACAACTGTAAAGACTTCACATTTGTGAGTAGACCCACAGTTGTTGTAATACTAGCATGTCCTGTCATCCATTGGTGTGTGTGTTGCTGGCTCGGACTTGCATGACTAGATGATGACATCCCTAGATGATGACTGATGATGACACGACGATGACTGATGACTGATGATGAACGGATGATGACTGACGATGACTGATGGTGGCACGATGATGATTGGATCATGATTATCGGATGATGACTGATGATGACATGGTGATGACTGATGAAGACTAACAATGACTTGATGTTGACATACTAATGACTGATAACTGGATGATAATATGACGATGACTGATGATGACGATACAAAGATGATTGATGATGACCCGACATTTACTGATGATGACACATTTTTGACTGATGATGATACGACGGCTACTGATGATGACAGATGACACGATGGTGACTGATGGTGATACAACAATGATTGATGATGACATGATGACGATGACTGATGAGGACAAAACGATGACTGATGATGACATCATGATGATAAGATGATGACTGATGATGATACGACGATGATTACTGACGACACGACGATTGCTGATGAAGATGGATGATAACTGATGATGCCTTGGAGATGACTGGATGATGCGACCCATGAAGATTCGGGATAGAAAAGGTTTTCAGCAACCCATGCCTTTTGTAAGAGGCGACTGTGCTTGTCCTATATGGCGACTAACAGGGTTGGGAAGTCAGGCTCGCTGACTTTGTAATGCATGTCATCATTTCCCAATTGCATGGATCGATGCTCATGATGTCAATCACTGGATTGTCTGGCCTAGACTCGATTATTTACTACTATAGGAATATTGCTAAGTGTCGTGTTAAACGACAAACTAACATCAACTAGATGATGAGAAGACTTGTCTACATAAGTAAGTGATGATATATCTCAATGATAACCGGACTAGCCGGCACCATGAAATGACAACATAACCAGATGACAGCAGGCCAGACTGTTCTTCTCTGTAACCCAAACTCACTCACTCACTCACTCACTCACTCACTCACTCACTCACTCACTCACTCACTCACTCACTCACTCACTCACTCACTCACTCACTCACTCACTCACCCACTCACTCACTGATTTGTTGCCAGCGTATGGATTTAAGTAAGTGCACCCTGAAGGAAGTCAAGAGCGAGGGGTCCAACACAAGCCACTGCGACGTTGCCGGGTCCCGAGAAATGATATCAGTTGGAGAACTCCTGGACAAGCATCAGGACCAACTGACCACAGCCTACTGGAACAAGGCCTACAAGGCTCCCATGTTTGACCATTGTGTAAGTACACCCTTGGACGCCCATGTTTGACCATTGTGTAAGTACACCCTTGGACGCCTATGTTTGACCATTGTGTAAGTTCACCATGGACGCCCATGTTTGACCATTGTGTAAGTACACCCATGGACGCCCATGTTTGACCATTGTGTAAGTTCACCATGGACGCCCATGTTTGACCATTGTGTAAGTTCACCATGGACGCCCATGTTTGACCATTGTGTAAGTACACCCATGGATGCCCATGTTTGACCATTGTGTCAGTTCACCATGGACGCCCATGTTTGACCATTGTGTAAGTACACCCATGGACACCCATGTTTGACCATTGTGTAAGTTCACCATGGACGCCCATGTTTGACCATTGTGTAAGTACACCCATGGACAGCCATGTTTGACCATTGTGTCAGTTCACCATGGACGCCCATGTTTGACCATTGTGTAAGTACACCCATGGACGCCCATGTTTGACCATTGTGTAACTTCACCATGGACGCCCATGTTTGACCATTGTGTAACTTCACCATGGACGCCCATGTTTGACCAGTGTGTAAGTTCACCATGGACGCCCATGTTTGACCATTGTGTAAGTACACCCATGGACACCCATGTTTGACCATTGTGTAAGTACACCCATGGACGCCCATGTTTGACCATTGTGTGGGTTCACCATGGACACCCATGTTTGACCATTGTGTAAGTTCACCATGGACGCCCATGTTTGACCATTGTGTAAGTACACCCAGTTTATCGTGTGTGTAAAGTACTACATGGTTTACCGTGTGTGTAATGTACTACGTGGTTTATCGTGTCTGTAATGTACTACGTGGTTTATCATGTCTGTAATGTACTACATGGTTTATCATGTCTGTAATGTACTACGTGGTTTATCATGTCTGTAATGTACTACGTGGTTTATCGTGTCTGTAATGTACTACATGGTTTATCATGTCTGTAATGTACTACATGGTTTATCATGTCTGTAATGTACTACATGGTTTATCATGTCTGTAATGTACTACGTGGTTTATCGTGTGTGTAATGTACTACGTGGTTTATCGTGTCTGTAATGTACTACGTGGTTTATCGTGTCTGTAATGTACTACGTGGTTTATCGTGTGTGTAATGTACTACGTGGTTTATCGTGTGTGTAATGTACTACGTGGTTTATCGTGTCTGTAATGTACTACGTGGTTTATCGTGTGTGTAATGTACTACATGGTTTATCGTGTGTGTAATGTACTACGTGGTTTATCATGTCTGTAATGTACTACATGGTTTATCGTGTGTGTAATGTACTACGTGGTTTATCGTGTCTGTAATGTACTACGTGGTTTATCGTGTGTGTAATGTACTACGTGGTTTATCGTGTCTGTAATGTACTACATGGTTTATCGTGTGTGTAATGTACTACGTGGTTTATCGTGTCTGTAATGTACTACGTGGTTTATCGTGTCTGTAATGTACTACGTGGTTTATCGTGTCTGTATCTGTAGTTGTGTGTTTCAGACGTCTAACATGTCCAACTGTCACCAGTACTGGTACGAGAACATCCACAGTCTCCGGCTCAAGTATCAGTATGCCCATGATTTTGGCCTCAAAGGTAAACATACAGTTTGTTCAGATACACCTGTAGTCTTTAGTCTGTAACAAATACACCTGTAGTCTTCAGTCTGTAACACGTACACCTATAGTCTTTAGTCTGTAACACATACTCCTATAGTCTTCAGTCTGTAACACATACACCTGTAGTCTTTAGTCTGTAACACATACACCTATAGTCTTTAGTCTGTAACACATACACCTATAGTCTTCAGTCTGTCACACATACACCTGTAGTCTTAAGTCTGTAACACATACACCTGTAGTCTTTAGTCTGTAACACATACACCTATAGTCTTCAGTCTGTTCAGATACACCTGTAGTCTTTAGTCTGTAACACATACACCTATAGTCTTTAGTCTGTAACACATACACCTGTAGTCTTTAGTCTGTAACACATACACCTGTAGTCTTCAGTCTGTAACACATACACCTGTAGTCTTTAGTCTGTAACACATACACCTATAGTCTTTAGTCTGTAACACATACACCTATAGTCTTCAGTCTGTCACACATACACCTGTAGTCTTTAGTCTGTAACACATACACCTGTAGTCTTTAGTCTGTAACACATACACCTATAGTCTTCAGTCTGTTCAGATACACCTGTAGTCTTTAGTCTGTAACACATACACCTATAGTCTTCAGTCTGTTCAGATACACCTATAGTCTTTAGTCTGTAACACATACACCTATAGTCTTCAGTCTGTTCAGATACACCTGTAGTCTTCAGTCTTCAAGACATACACCTATAGTCTTTAGTCTGTAACACATACAACTATAGTCTTTAGTCTGTAACACATACACCTATAGTCTTTAGTCTGTAACACATACACCTATAGTCTTTAGTCTGTAACACATGCACCTATAGTCTTTAGTCTGTAACACATACACCTATAGTCTTTAGTCTGTAACACATACACCTATAGTCTTTAGTCTGTTCAGATACACCTATAGTCTTCAGTCTATAACACATACACCTATAGTCTTTAGTCTGTTCAGATATACCTGTAGTCTTTAGTCTGTTTGCATACACCTGTGATCAGGTCACACAAACTCATATGTTTCAGGGATTGCTATTTACTTCGCTGAAGATCTGTCCAAGTCCAACACGCCAGCCAACACGGGCTTCACGGGGGGCATGTGGGACTGGGTCCTCCACGGAATCCTGCAAACAACAGTAAAACAACCCCCGCCAGTCAAGTACCATGCTGGTAGGTGTAGCTTGAGTTTATTACCATGCTGGTAGGTGTAGCTTGAGTTTAATACCATGCTGGTAGGTGTAGCTTGAGTTTAATACCATGCTGGTAGGTGTAGCTTGAGTCTAATACCATGCTGGTAGGTGTAGCTTGAGTTTAATACCATGCTGGTAGGTGTAGCTTGATTCTAATACCATGCTGGTAGGTGTAGCTTGAGTTTAATACCATGCTGGTAGGTGTAGCTTCAGTTTAATACCATGCTGGTAGGTGTAGCTTGAGTTTAATACCATGCTGGTAGGTGTAGTTTGAGTTTAATACCATGCTGGTAAGTGTAGCTTGAGTCTAATACCATGCTGGTAGGTGTAGCTTGAGTTTAATACCATGCTGGTAAGTGTAGCTTGAGTTTAATACCATGCTGGTAGGTGTAGCTTGAGTATAATACCATGCTGGTAGGTGTAGCTTGAGTTTAATACCATGCTGGTAGGTGTAGCTTGAGTTTAATACTATGCTGGTAGGTGTAGCTTGAGTATAATACCAGCAAGCATAGCTTGAGTATAATACCAGCAAGCATAGCTTGAGTATAATACCATCAAGCGTAGCTTGAGTATAATACCAGCAAGTGTAGCATGAGTATAATACCAGCAAGTGTAGCTTGAGTATAATACCAGCAAGCGTAGCTTGAGTATAATACCAGCAAGTGTAGCTTGAGTTAAATACCATGCTGGTAGGTGTAGCTTGAGTTTAATACCATGCTGGTAGGTGTATCTTGAGTTTAATACCATGCTGGTAGGTGTAGCTTGAGTCTAATACCATGCTGGTAGGTGTATCTTGAGTTTAATACCATGCTGGTAGGTGTATCTTGAGTCTAATACCATGCTGGTAGGTGTAGCTTGAGTTTAATACCATGCTGGTAGGTGTAGCTTGAGTTTAATACCATGCTGGTAGGTGTAGCTTGAGTCTAATACCATACTGGTAGGTGTAGCTTGAGTTTAATACCATGCTGGTAGGTGTAGCTTGAGTTTAATACCATGCTGGTAGGTGTAGCTTGAGTTTAATACTATGCTGGTAGGTGTAGCTTGAGTATAATACCAGCAAGCATAGCTTGAGTATAATACCAGCAAGCATAGCTTGAGTATAATACAAGCAAGCATAGCTTGAGTATAATACCAGCAAGCATAGCTTGAGTATAATACCAGCAAGCGTAGCTTGAGTATAATACCAGCAAGTGTAGCATGAGTATAATACCAGCAAGCGTAGCTTGAGTATAATACTAGCAAGCGTAGCTTGAGTATAATACCAGCAAGCGTAGCATGAGTATAATACCAGCAAGTGTAGCTTGAGTTAAATACCATGTTGGTAGGTGTAGCTTGAGTATGATACCAGCAAGTGTAGCATGAGTATAATACCAGCAAGTGTAGCATGAGTATAATACCAGCAAGCATAGCTTGAGTATAATACCAGCAAGCGTAGCTTGAGTATAATACCAGCAAGTGTAGCATGAGTATAATACCAGCAAGTGTAGCATGAGTATAATACCAGCAAGTGTAGCATTAGTATAATACCAGCAAGTGTAGCATGAGTATAATACCAGTAAGCGTAGCTTGAGTATAATACCAGCAAGTGTAGCTTGAGTTAAATACCATGTTGGTAGGTGTAGCTTGAGTATGATACCAGCAAGTGTAGCATGAGTATAATACCAGCAAGTGTAGCATGAGTATAATACCAGCAAGTGTAGCATGAGTATAATACTAGCAAGTGTAGCATAAGTATAATACCAGCAAGTGTAGCTTTAGTATAAGACCAGCAAGTGTAGCATGAGTATAATACCAGCAAGCATAGCTTGAGTATAATACCAGCAAGTGTAGCATGAGTATAATACCATACTAGTGTACCCCCAGTGTGCACCCCATCTGTAAGTTCTGTTTGATGTTTCAGATGTGGTGGCTGGGGCGGCCATCGGCTGTCTGTTGCTTGGACTGGTTCTGGGAGTCCTCTTCACCTGCCTGGGACTGCGACATCGCGTCAAGAAGAAGCCAGGTGCTCCCTTCAAGCGCGACCGGCAGGTGGAGTACCACGACGAGGATGATGACTTGAACTTGTGATCACATTTGGCAGCAGTCAGCAATTCTCCATCAAGAAATTAAAGAAAACAAAATTCAAGTAATGTCAGCTGAGATTGTAGGAAAGAGGCATTGTGTGTACACAGATCTCTCAATGGTTAGTTTGATTTCAAAGTTTACTGGGTTGTGAGCATGGCCAGCTTCTGTCAGACCTGAACACAACGTATAGACAGGAGCAGTCTTGATTTAATCAAAATCTCTAGGGATATTCTTTTGTTCCGTGTTAAAGTGGATTTTGTTATTGGAACTGTTTTTTGTTCAATGCCTTAGAAATGAAAATATTTTTTAACACAGGTTTCGTTACTGTACAGCCCACTGGACCTTGGTCAACAGCTGTTGTAGACTGTCCCAAGTACTTGGGCTCACGTCCGGTATCTTTTAGCCTTGATGTGTACAAGTATTTATTTATTTATATAGATCAGTTGAATAAAATTTTAATTTTCTATGGAAATATTAAGACACATCATACAAGTAAAGACATAATATTGTATTGAGTTATTATTGGAATTGATAGGGGAAAGTTAATATAAAAACAATATTAGTTTGTCTAAGTTGCACAGATTTTCCTGAATCGGTTAATGAGCTTAGAGATTGATCATTTTCTGGGTGTGTATTATCATGGTATCTGTTGTTATGGCAACTCTTGCTTGAAAGTGTGGAAGCAGTGGCATTGTCATGGTAACTGATGCTATGGCTTAAAAGTGTGGAGTGTAGAAGCTGTGGCATTGTGTTGTCATGGTTACCGCTGCCATGACAGCTCCTGCTTGATAGTGTGGAGTGTGGGAGCTGTGGCGTTGTGTTGTCATGGTTACTGCTGCCATGACAGCTCCTGCTTGATAGTGTGGGAGCTGTGGCGTTGTCATGGTAACTGCTGCTATGGCTTGAAAGTGTGGAGTGCAGGAGTTGTAGCATTGTGTTGTCATGGTTACTGTTGCTATGACAGCTCCTGCTTGAAAGTGTGGAGTGCAGGGGCTGTGGTTACTGCTGCTAGAGGGTGTGATTTGAACATTCCCTTCCCTACATTCTTCATATAGTATAAGACAAGAAGTTGTGATTTGAACATTCCCTTCACTACATTCTTCATATAGTATAAGACACTGAAGTTGTGATTTAAGCATTCCACTCAGTACATTCTCCATCTAGAGAACCATGGGCCAACTGTCATTGTCTCTGCAGAGTTGTCTCCCTTAGGAGTGCCAGACACCAATGACCGTGACTGAATCCTAGATCCGCCCTGGTTATGGTTCAAGGTTTGTTTGTGTTCGTTGGTTTTACCCAGAGTCTAATACCTGTATCAGGTTTCCACTCACTCACTCACTCACTAAAGTAAAACATGCTACTCCATGAGTCTGGTGAGATGGTAAGTTACCCACTCGGGGAACCTGGTCCTGACAGCTTGGGGGCATGGGTGGCCCAGTCGTCTAAGGTGCCGTGATTCGCTATGCTATGATTATGGGTTCGAATCCCGGTTCGCCCCAATTATGTTTCTAGGTTTGTCAGCACCATACCCATGCTTGTGGGTTTCACCGAAGTGGTAAACATCTGAGACCTGCATCATTTCGGGCTTTCCTCCCACATTAAGCTGACACGCTGTGATATGACTGTAATACTGTTAAAAGCGGCGTTTAACCAAACTCACTCACTCCTGACAGCCACTCTCATCTGTGTGTGTCAGTAAATAGCTGTCGGTACTTTCACCATGAGACGAGTATTATCTGTGTGTGTCAGTAAATAGCTGTCGGTACTTTCACCATGAGACGAGTATCATCTGTGTGCGTCAGTAAATAGCTGTCGGTACTTTCACCATGAGACGAGTATCATCTGTGTGTGTCAGTAAATAGCTGTCGGTACTTTCACCATGAGACGTGTATCATCTGTGTGTGTCAGTAAATAGCTGTCGGTACTTTTACCATGAGACGAGTATCATCTGTGTGCGTCAGTAAATAGCTGTCGGTACTTTCACCATGAGACGAGTATCATCTGTGTGTGTCAGTAAATAGCTGTCGGTACTTTTACCATGAGACGAGTATCATCTGTGTGCGTCAGTAAATAGCTGTCGGTACTTTTACCATGAGACGAGTATCATCTGTGTGTGTCAGTAAATAGCTGTCGGTACTTTTACCATGAGACGAGTATCATCTGTGTGCGTCAGTAAATAGCTGTCGGTACTTTCACCATGAGACGTGTATCATTCGGTTCTTTCAGTGATGGAAGTGTGTATCTTACTCAGATAATTCATTATGCCAGATATTTCCTATTATGTCTTGTGTTTGAATGTAGAGGTACGAAAATATAGCACCTTGCTTCTCAGACTCCAGCAGGGAAATGCAAATTATTTTGTTTCCGCAAATTTGCCCATTTTTCAAACAAAACAAAAACAGGATGCAAACTTCAAAAGTTGTATCTCATGTGTGTGCATTCTTACATTGATGCCTTATGTTCTGTGATGGTCTGCTGATCTCAGGAATCTGGTAACCATGGATACCCCGAGATATAGCTGTTGGAGGAAATGTACACGATATGTTTATGAAGTTCTGTTGGAATCAACATGTAATTTGCAGCGTTCTGATTGCCTTGATTCACGTGAGGCCTGCAGGAAGTGGAGAATATTGTGTGTGGCACTATTTGTAGTTATTCAACACAGGCTGAACATGTTGCTAGCCAGCTACAAGAATGAGTCCCAGATCTAGAGTTATCCCCCTTGTTGCATTCCGTGTTGTGGGAGCTGTGTTGTGTTGTTGTTCAAGATGATGGAACAACTGTTGTGCAGATGTTTGTGTCCTCACACAACATTCCAATACGTATGTCGATCATCATTCCAGAACATATTTTGTATACAAACGTTGAACAGTTTAGCCGGGAGGGGCAACCGATGGCAATATGTATTTTAGTGATCTTATATTCATATAGCATTTGCTCATTCACTGAACCAGTGAGATTTGATTCTGTTGGTTTGAAATACTGCATCTTTTTTTACTTGGATTGTTTAATTGTGTGTTTTACCTGGATCTCTGGCTGGTCGCTCTCCCTATCTACCTGGTGTAGAGCTCTCCCTATCTACCTGGTGTAGAGCTCTCCCTATCTACCTGGTGTAGAGCTCTCCTATCTACCTGGTGTAGAGCTCTCCCTATCTACCTGGTGTAGAGCTCTCCCTATCTACCTGGTGTAGAGCTCTCCCTATCTACCTGATTTAGAGCTCTCCCTATCTACCTGGTGCAGAGCTCTCCCTATCTACCTGGTGCAGAGCTCTCCCTATCTACCTGGTGCAGAGCTCTCCCTATCTACCTGATGTAGAGCTCTCCCTATCTACCTGGTGTAGAGCTCTCCTATCTACCTGGTGCAGAGCTCTCCCTATCTACCTGATGTAGAGCTCTCCCTATCTACCTGGTGTAGAGCTCTCCCTATCTATCTGGTGTAGAGCTCTCCCTATCTATCTGGTGTAGAGCTCTCCCTATCTACCTGGTGTAGAGCTCTCCTATCTACCTGGTGTAGAGCTCTCCCTATCTACCTGATGTAGAGCTCTCCCTATCTACCTGGTGTAGAGCTCTCCCTATCTACCTGGTGTAGAGCTCTCCCTATCTACCTGGTATAGAGCTCTCCCTATCTTCCTGATGCATTTGTCTTGTATATATTTGTACATCATGTCTGCATTCTATGTGGAGAGGCCTGTCAAAGCCATTTACTGGCTATGTCTAAGGTTATTATTGCTGTTCCAGCTGAACTGTTTGAAAATATATGAACCATTGACAATTGTACTATGTGAATATAGTCTGCACTGTTTAGTGATCATAGTCTTGGGACTACAAGAGCTATAACGAAAAAGGTAATAATTACAAAGCAGGTATTCTCATGTGGCGACAGCAGATGAATTGACATTTCGTATTTCCATATTGTCTGAATGCTTCTCGTATCAAACATGTTGTGTATGGTGGGTTTACAGCACTCCTGTAATCAACTGTAGAAAACTGGTGTTATCTGTTTGCCAAAGTTTGTATTAAATGATACTGCTTGTTACTACTTAAACGAGTACTTTCAAGTACTAACTCTAGATCAGTGATGAGGTGACTGGAAGAACGTCATGTGGAAATGTATGTTGATATTGTCGTGCGACGTGTCGTGTGACGTGTAGTGTACAGAGAGCAGATATATGTGAAGAACATCCAGTGAAGTCCTGATCATCTGGATAGTATTTCATAGGCTCTGTATTATCGCGGTATCAGTTAATCTACAACCCGTCAACTGTTTACTTATGCAAATCTAAGTATGAGTATACGCGTTAACTTTCTTATGAGAGTTTCTAGAATGTTTTTGAAGTGGAATTACCCCTACCTCCATTCGAAATTTGTTAGAAAAGAACCCATTTTTTTACGCGATGTCCCTTGACGCAAACTAGGCCGTACGTGGCATACATACTGATTATGCATAATCCACACGTATCACACAAACTAGTGATACTGCGATAATACTGCCTTACCCACCCTTGAGTCGCTAATGACAGGTACTTTGTTTACCCAACTCTGTTAAGAAAATCAGCACCAATCAATCCCAATTGATATTTCATAAAAGTTGAACAACAAACAAGAAACATTTTGCGTACGACATATTTAATAGGTTAGTAAGTGATTGCCATTACCATCCATTAGGAATTAATTACCATAATAAGGCTTAAAAAAATGAAAAGAATTGGTTCACAGGCAATGACTTTTGAAAATATAGTGCATGCGGGCAGTGGTTTTCTTTGGCTTGTTCAAACTAGTAGGTGCCCAAATAAACAGTTGTGTACCATCAACCTGGGAAAGGGCCTCCCTATATCAACAAACAACCGCTCCTATTGCCGCCATGACCATAACACACGATGTGCAGTAAAGCGGTGCGCATATTAAGGGAAGTAACTGGGTGCTATATTGGATAGCATTGATTTTAAGTATTAGGATTTTTTAATAATGGAAATAAAACAAAACATGCGCCAGACTTTATGATGATGCGGGCGGTGCCTGAGAACCAAGACTATTATTTTTTTAGCCTAATATAGTGTAGCATGCTACTGTCCCCTGTGACATGGCAGCCCGGAGGAACAGATCTCCGGGTGAATCTTCAGGAGTCTGGCATGGGGTTCCCTTGGAATAACATGGGAGACTTCTGAATCATAGGGATCACGACTTGCGTGTCACTGAAAATACAAACACAGGCTCTCTCTCTCCAACTCACGCACATGCACACGTGCAGGTTAGCCTCTATTTGTACATGTACAATGACAGCTTAGATTGTTTTTGCTTGACCTGCAATAATTCTGAAACTATTGAAAATGGATATTTTTGCAGTTAGGTGTTTTTTAGTTTGTTGTAGTGTATTGTTCCCATTGTGTTAGCTGCTTTCTCTCTCAGTGTTGCACAGTCACAGCAGAAGATTTCATGTGAAAGGGAGATGGGAAATTTTCAGATGAAAGGCTTAGAAGAAAAAAGAGAAATTTGTCTTTTTTAACAAAACAAGAAATTATTCATCTTCAGTGACCTGCGAGTGTTGCTGACAAAATGAACGTGTCAGCTTTTTCAGTTTGCTCCATGAGATAAAGTTCTGTTTATTATGTTTTGATATTGATATTGATGCATTGATCGTCATGATATTACACTGAAAACCACCGTCTTCTTCACTTGTGCAAAATATCATTTTTTTAAATTTTCAAATAAAATAGTATTTCATCACTGAATACATAACATTTTTAGCTTTGTCATGAACTTAGCGTCCTTGGTTTCGGTCAGATTCTGACAATCACATGTTCGTGACACGCTTTGTAGAACACAGTGAAACGTTGTCATATTTTGTCACACGTATGCAAGTAGGGTGCCCATATTAGGCCATTGTGTGAGATCGTCACATTAAACAGAGTTTGCTTTGAGAAGGTTTCACTGTGTAAGAGTTAGTGCAAATTTTTACTACAACTACTGCTGTACTTGACCTTCTTTTTTCTTCAAGTTTGCTATCACTTCAAAAGATAAAATAGTTTTGGTTTATATTTTATCACCATACAGCTAATATTTTTGCATCAGTTTGTGAGTTGCTGATTTATATTTGTATAAGAATAGAAGTAATTGTAAGCCTGTAACAACATGAAGTGATGTCTGAACAACCACCCTGTACAAATAGTTGTGCTGTTTGTCCTTTATGCAATTCACTGGAAATAAACAATGGATTTTTATACGTTTCATGTGTTGTTTTATAACTTATGTTCTTCATCCTCTGTTGTAATGACATCCTGAAGTCAACAGATGTAATGACGTCCTGAAGTCTACAGATGTAATGACGTTCTGAAGTCAACAGATGTAATGACGTTCTGAAGTCTACAGTTGTAACGACGTTCTGAAGTCTACAGTTGTAACGACGTCCTGAAGTCTACAGTTGTAACGACATCCTGAAGTCTACAGTTACTTTGTTTGTTGTTAAACGCCGCACTCAGCAATATTCCAGCTATATGACGCTGGTCTGTAAATAATCGAGTCTGGACCAGACAATCCAGTGATTGACATCATGAGCATCTATTTAATGACATGCATCAACCAAGTCAGCGAGCCTCACCACCCGATCCCGTTAGTCACCTCTTATGACAAGCATTATTGCTTTTTACGGTAAGGATGGGTTGCTGAAGACCCATTCCTCCCCGGATCTTCAAGCGTCTGTAGTGATGCAGCCTACAGCTGTAGTGATGTCTCAGGTTCAGGTGAGCTATTGTGAACCATGGCACGTATTACATCTCATCAGCAGAGTTGCTGTTATGACCGAGAGTACCATGCATGTGACACATCTTGATTTTCATCCATTTTTCACGAGACTATTCTTGAAATGACGTAAACACTGATGGACTCCTTCCACACTCCTGGCGAAACAGCAGGGAATAAATACAGAAGCATGTTTCTTATCACTTGGACACTTTAATCTTCAGGTCAGCATTTTGCAAGTCTGTGATAAAACCATTGTCGCTACGGCCCATCAGGGTGAACATGATCAAGCCACGAACACTGAAACCATCGACTCGATCTGTTCCTAGACGGACAGTCCTCAACATTCTAAAGCAATCTATCAATTTACCTAAGTATCCATTTGACACATTGAAAGATCGGCCAAACGATCAATGAAGATTAATGCCCCATTGTCACAGGTTCATTGACAACTTTGGAAATCTCGCCCATCAGATGGATCATGTTGGCTATTTTAACGTCTTACAGTTAGTTCATAACAGACATTCCTCATCAGCTGATATTAAATAAATCTCTTTGTTGTAACTACAATAGATGTTACTGAAGAGTGAGTGAATATCGTTTCACGCCGCTTTTAGCAATATTCCAGCGATATCACAGCGGGGGACACCAGAAATGGGCTTCACACATTGTACCCATGTCGGGAATCGAACCCGGATCTTAGGCGTGACGTGCGAATGCTTAACCACTAGGCTACCCGACCGCCCCTGTTAATGAAGAGAAATTGGTGTGCTCATGTGCTGTCATTTTGTCTGCATCCTGCGATACAACTGGTTGTGTGGCTGTCGGTGTAAAGAGGAAGTCCCACATACTAAAGGAAATTGTGGAAAAATCCCTCGAGGTACAAAATAGTGATAGAAAGAATTATAAGAGATGACTTTCACTTTGTGTGAGTTCACTGGAGCTTAAACATTCCTATAGTGAAGGCCTAACTACGAACGTTGGAGCTTGTGACGTTCCTGCTATCAGTGATTGAAATGGGGCACTCAAGGTAACCATGGTAACAAAGTAGTGCAAGATGTCCTGTAAGCCTCACGATAAGTCACACATCCACACAGTAACCATGGTAACAAAGTGAGGCAAGATGTCCTGTAAGCCTCACGATAAGTCACACATCCACACAGTAACCATGGTAACAAAGTGCAACATGTCCTGTCAGTGTCACAGTAACAGCCACAAATCGTCAAAACAGTTTTTACATCATTAGTGTTTTTTACAACATCATCAGCAATAATCCAGCAATAGCATGGCAGATAACACAACAGGAGAGCGAGCATCCCCAGAGGGAACATCCCCCATGGTTAACGCTGCACATCAAGTCACTTGTAGCTTCAGCAACAAAATCAACACATCACAAGCCTCCTTGAGTCCTGCCATCACGGCTGCTGGAGGCTGGGCAGTCCGGTTACTGAATCAACCATGTGTGTGCTGCATCCTTCCCGTGACATCCCATGACCTGCCCCAGCCGGCTTCACCTGGCCCCGCAGTCCACAGTCGAGTCCCCCTCCGAGATGATGCGCAGCAGCTGGGTGGCATACTGTTCCTCCTCCTGAAACCAACAGGATGTGAGTGAGTGAGTGAGTTGGGTTTAACGCCGCTTTTAACAGTATTACAGTTATATCACAGTGTGTCAGCTTAATGCAGCGCCTTAGACGACTGGGCCACCCGTGCTCCCCCAACCAGGATGTGGCACACATTGACAGGGATGTGAAATCTCCGCGGAAAGGCGGAAAATCGCGTTTTTTAAAACAGTAGTCCTCGGAAAAAAATCATCTCCCGCGTAAAAATTTAATATTATTTTAAAAAAAACCAATGAAAAATATGATCGAAAACCGGACAATTGGCGCGGATTGTCCTGTTTTCGATCAGAGCTTTCACCAGCATAGGTTTTCGGACATCATACGTTTTCTGTCACGAATACTTGCACTATAACGTGGGGTGTGGCTACACACAGAAATTGTAAATACTCAGAGTCAGCTGATGGCTTGTTTTTAAGATAAAGTTGTCTTTTAGCCTGTAAGTGAATGAGATGTTTTACAGTTGTTCATGTGATAAGCGAGAA
The DNA here is from genome assembly GCF_023055435.1 of Haliotis rufescens. Lineage (NCBI taxonomy): Eukaryota > Metazoa > Mollusca > Gastropoda > Lepetellida > Haliotidae > Haliotis > Haliotis rufescens. Next base: position 60,553,232 of record NW_025964334.1, read on the forward strand.
AACTATGAATGTTTCTTCAGCGTCCAAAACCCCATGTCATGGGGATATATGTTGTATTAATGTCTTATGTTTGCAATGGAGTTTTGTTTTTTTCATCAAAAGGTAAGTACAAGGTAAGTTTTTTTCAATATGCTTCAACATGGGGAAAGGGTCAGACATTGCACGCTTGTGACAGTTGTCCTTGTGTCTGGGGGATGGGGGTTGAAGTTTATGGCAGTATTGCTCCCAGACCTGGCGGGTAGCCAGGTGCGCGAAAGCTATGCCCAATTTTTTAAAAGTACTGATTTAACTTCGAAATTTTACTGCATCTGCCATCTTGTTTATTTGACTTATTGACTTTGGCCATTGACTTATTACATTTCTTGGTGTGAATGTTGTCCAAACTGCACAATATTGCTTAAAATGCAATCAAATGTTTTAAAAATTTCTGGGGGGGCATGCCCCCAGACCCCCCTAGACTTTTCCTCTTTTTTCGGGAAAACCTGCTCACATCCCTGCATTGACCGCAACATGCAATGACAGGAATACTTTTCTCATTTATATCAACATTTCCTCAAATGATGCAAAGGTAGTGACAGGGATTTCTCTACACCTACTAGTCTCTACACCTACACCTAGTAGTCTGAACCAAATGTCACCAAATAAAGATTTGCAAAACAGAATGACAAATTTCCGGATTCATGTTGCCTTGTACTAACTTATGTTAGGACTTTGTACAGGCAATTGTATTCCACTGACCAATTTGGGCAAAATCAAATAACAAAAAATTCACAAGCTGTCTGCCAAGAGTATTTATCTGGGTAAATCACTGCATGACAATCTTAATTCTACAAACCAAACTTGATAATCATTCAGTATTGGAGGCAACCTCTCTCAGCATCATTAGCCTGTTTGTTTGTTGTTTAATGCTCCACGCAGCAATAATCAAGCCATATGATGGCGACCTGTAAATAATCAAGTCTGGACTAGACAATCCAGTGATCAATATTGTGATCAACAATCCTTAAAATGGAGGTCAAAGGACATGCTATCAACCAAATCACGGAGTCTGACCACCCGACGCCCCTGCCTGACCACCCAATACACAAGCTTGACCACCCAATACACAAGCTTGACCACCCAATACACGAGCCAGACTACCCCATCCACTAGCCCGACCGGCATGTGAAGATCCGGGGTAGAATAGGTCTTCAGCAACCCATGCTTGCCGTAAAAGGCGACTATGCTTGTCGTAAGAGCCGACTAACGGGATCAGTGGTCAGGCTCGCTGACTTGGTTGAAGCATGTCATCGATCCCAGTTGAGTGGATCAATGCTCATGATATCAATCACTGGATTGACTTGTCCAGACTCAATTATTTACAGACCACCTTCATATAGCTGGAATATTGGTGAGTGCGGCGTAAAACAACAACCCAACCAACCAACCAACTAGCCTGACCACCTGATCCACGAGACTGACCACCTGATCCACGAGACTGACCTCCTGGTCCACCTGATTCTTCTCGTATGTGAGGCAAGACAAAGCAACATTCCTGTTTTTCGATTTTTAAAACAATAAATCCACACAAATAAGGTTCATCACATGATGATATAGCTCCCAGATCTGGTGCAATCTGGAAATGACCTTATTTGCCTGCATGCCAAGTTTAGTAAAGAAAATATAATGCTGTTCAGTATTTGTAAAAAAAACAAATCATCAAATGACCACAACCACTACCCTCATTTTTACTAAAGTCCACTTTGTTGTCATGAGAGAAAAAAAAAAATATAAAAATATTTAAAAATCCTAGACTGATCTATATACAAAGCAATATATGTAGCAAATTTCAACAAGACGTATTTAACTGTTTTAGAGTTCTGCTCCCGGAAACAGAAAATACGGCCAGCGAACGGACAGGTGTACTGACAGACATAGTGATTGCTATATCCCCATTTTTCAAGCCGGCGAGATAATAAGGTTAACATTTAATAATATCCTTTTTTGTTCACATTTAGTTGAACAATATTTGGTAGAACCTGGGGCAGAATAGGTCCAGTAATATATTGTGTAAAAGGTTTTTACTTGAAACATCCTCCACATTCACTGATACAACCTTCACAGACTCACCTGATACAACATTCACAGACTCACCCGAAATGACCTTCACACTCACCTGAAATGACCTTCACAGACTCACCTGATACAACATTCACAGACTCACCTGAAATGACCTTCACAGACTCATCTGATACAACATTCACAGACTCACCTGATACAACATTCACAGACTCACCTGATACAACATTCACAGACTCACCTGATACAACATTCACAGACTCACCTGAAACAACCTCAACAGACTCACCTGAAACAACCTTCACAGACTCACCTGAAACAACCTTCACAGACTCACCTGAAACATCCTCGACATTCACTGATACAACCTTCACGGACTCACCTGATACAACCTTCACAGACTCACCTGATACAACCTTCACAGACTCACCTGATACAACATTCACAGACTCACCTGATACAACCTTCACAGACTCACCCAAAACAACCTTCACAGACTCACCTCAACAGACTCACCTGAAACAACCTTAACAGACTCACCCGAAACCTTCACAGACTCACCTCAACAGACTCACCTGATACAACCGTAACAGACTCACCTGAAACAACCTCAACAGACTCACCTGATACAACCATAACAGACTCACCTGAAACAACCTCAACAGACTCACCTGAAACAACCTTAACAGACTCACCTGATACAACCGTAACAGACTCACCTGAAACAACCTCAACAGACTCACCTGAAACAACCTTCACAGACTCACCTGAAACAACCTTCACAGACTCACCCGAAACAACCTTAACAGACTAACCCGAAACAACATTCACAGACTCACCCGAAATAACTTTCACAGACTCACCTGAAACAACCTTAACAGGCTCACCTGATACAACCTTAACAGACTCACCTGAAACAATCTTCAGACTCACCAGAAACAACATTCACAGACTCACCTGAAACAACCTTTACAGAATCACCCGAAACAATCTTCACCGACTCACCTCAACAGACTCACCTGAATTAACCTTAACAGACTCACCTGAAACAACCTTCACAGACTCACCTGAAACAACTTTCACAGACTCACCTGAAACAACCTTCACAGACTCACCTGAAACAACCTTAACAGACTCACCCGAAACAACCTTCACAGACTCACCTGAAACAACATTCACAGACTCACCCGAATCAACTTTCACAGACTCACCTGAAACAACCTTAACAGACTCACCTTAAACAACCTTCACAGACTCACCTGAAACAACATTCACAGACTCACCCGAATCAACTTTCACAGACTCACCCGAAACAAGCGTAACAGACTCAACCGAAACAACCTTCACAGACTCACCTGAAACATCCTCAACACCTCACCTGATACAAACTTAACAGACTCACCTGAAACAATCTTAACAGACTCACCTGAAACAATTTCAACAGACTCACCTGAAACAATCTTAACAGACTCACCTGAAACAATCTTAACAGGCTCACCTGAAACAACCTTCACAGACTCACCTGAAACTCTTCCTTGTCTTTGACCAGCTGTATCCTGTCTTTCAGCAGTTGGTGCAGCTGCAGCTCCGGTCTCCGACACTCCGCAACTGCTCGACTGTGGTCCGTGACAATCATCAGCAGCGCGCTCATCAGATGTTCATGTAGCTGGCTGTGGTCCTCTCCCAGGTGGCCGACCAGCTGGTCAATCATGCCAATATCGCACAGGATGTCTGAAAAACAGATGGTTGTCAATCATATAATCATGTCACTATCACATAGGATGTCTGAAAAACAGAATGCTTGTCAATCATATGATCAATCATGTCAATATCGCACCGGATGTCTAAACACAGAATGGTTGTGAGTGACATGATCAATCATGTCACTGTCACATAGGATGTCTGAAAAACAGAATGGATGTCAATCATATAATCATGTCACTATCACATAGGATGTCTGAAAAACAGAATGGATGTCAATCATATAATCATGTCACTATCACACAGGATGTCTGAAAAACAGAATGGATGTCAATCATATAATCATGTCACTATCACACAGGATGTCTGAAAAACAGAATGGATGTCAATCATATAATCATGTCACTCTCACACAGGATGTCTGAAAAACAGAATGGATGTCAATCATATAATCATGTCACTATCACATAGGATGTCTGAAAAACAGAATGGATGTCAATCATATAATCATGTCACTATCACATAGGATGTCTGAAAAACAGAATGGATGTCAATCATATAAGCATGTCACTATCACATAGTATGTCTGAAAAACAGAATGGATGTCAATCATATAATCATGTCACTATCACACAGGATGTCTGAAAAACAGAATGGATGTCAATCATATAAGCATGTCACTATCACATAGGATGTCTGAAAAACAGAATGGATGTCAATCATATAATCATGTCACTATCACACAGGATGTCTGAAAAACAGAATGGATGTCAATCATATAATCATGTCACTATCACATAGGATGTCTGAAAAACAGAATGGATGTCAATCATATAATCATGTCACTCTCTCACAGGATGTCTGAAAAACAGAATGGATGTCAATCATATAATCATGTCACTATCACATAGGATGTCTGAAAAAACAGAATGGATGTCAATCATATAATCATGTCACTATCACATAGGATGTCTGAAAAACAGAATGGATGTCAATCATATTATCATGTCACTATCACATAAGATGTCTGAAAAACAGAATGGATGTCAATCATATAATCGTGTCACTATCACACAGGATGTCTGAAATACAGAATGGTTGTTATAACTTGTCAATCATATAATCAATCAAGTCACTATCACACAGGATGTCTGAAAAACAGAATGGTTGTCAATCATATAATCAATCATGTCAATATCGCAATATCAATCACATAATCAATCATGTCAATATCGCACAGGATGTCTGAAAAACAGAATGGTTGTCAATCATATAATCAATCATGTTAATATCACACAAGAAGATGTTTGAAAAACAGGAGTTTGTCAGTCAACTGGTATGTAACCACCAAAAGCTGTTTGACATAATCATAATTTGTTACTATGGTTACCTTTATAAGCTGGTCGGTTGGAGCACAGGTGAGTGAGGAAGAAGGATGACTTTATCTTGAGTTTCTCCACATCTGCCTGCATCGCCCGCATCAACACAGAGAAACCATCCTTGTCCACAAAGACTTTCTGGGCTTCACAATTCTCCCGAGATAAACCTGCACATCCATGACACAGCATCATAGTAACCATGGCAACACTGATTTTATATCATCTCTCAAAACATGACACATATTACATAGACCCATGATCAGTGCTTCTAAAGCTTCCACCAGCTCTTTACACTCACCACATGTTGACTGAGATGTTTGTGAACCATGTAAACAGCACCCCAGTTTCAGTGAAAGATCTACAGCCATGTCAAACTTGTCTTTTCATTTATCAAAAAATACTTAACATATTCAACTGAAACCTATACATCTACAGCATCAGATACAAACATGAGACTCTATACAGAGTTGAATCCTATAGGCATGCAGAGTAGCCTCCCTTTGCCATGCAAGGAACCTTGGATTACTGGTTCGAATCCTGGTTCACCCTCATCCTGTTTCCAGTTTTGTTTCAGCACGAAACCTGTGATTGTTGGTTTCATGAAAGTGGTAAAAATCAACAACATGTATCACTTCGGGCTCCCCTCCTACATCAGCCTGACACTTCGAGATATAACTGGAATACTGTTAAAAGCGGCGTTAAACCCAACTCACTCACTCACTCACTCTCCTCCTACATCAGCCTGACGCGTGGAGATATAACTGAAAGACTTTCAAAGTGTCATTAAACCCAACTCACTCACTCACTCACTCACTCACTCACTCACTCTCCTCCTACATCAGTCTGACACGTGGAGATATAACTGAAAGACTTTCAAAGTGTCATTAAACCCAACTCACTCACTCACTCACTCTCCTCCTACATCAGTCTGACATGTTGAGATATAACTGAAAGACTTTCAAAGTGGCATTATACCCAACTCACTCACTCACTCTCCTCCTACATCAGTCTGACACGTGGAGATATAACTGAAAGACTTTCAAAGAGTCATTATACCCAACTCACTCATTCACTCACTCACTCTCCTCCTACATCAGTCTGACACGTGGAGATATAACTGAAAGACTTTCAAAGTGTCATTATACCCAACTACTCACTCACTCACTCTCCTCCTACATCAGTCTGACACGTGGAGATATAACTGAAAGACTTTCAAAGTGTCATTAAACCCAACTCATTCACTCACTCACTCACTCTCCTCCTACATCAGTCTGACACGTGGAGATATAACTGAAAGACTTTCAAAGTGTCATTAAACCCAACTCACTCATTCACTCACTCACTCTCCTCCTACATCAGTCTGACACGTGGAGATATAACTGAAAGACTTTCAAAGTGTCATTAAACCCAACTCATTCACTCACTCACTCACTCTCCTCCTACATCAGTCTGACATGTGGAGATATAACTGAAAGACTTTCAAAGTGTCATTAAACCCAACTCATTCACTCACTCACTCACTCTCCTCCTACATCAGTCTGACACGTGGAGATATAACTGAAAGACTTTCAAAGTGCCATTAAACCCAACTCATTCACTCACTCACTCACTCTCCTCCTACATCAGTCTGACATGTGGAGATATAACTGAAAGACTTTCAAAGTGTCATTAAACCCAACTCATTCACTCACTCACTCTCCTCCTACATCAGTCTGACACGTGGAGATATAACTGAAAGACTTTCAAAGTGTCATTAAACCCAACTCACTCATTCACTCACTCACTCTCCTCATACATCAGTCTGACACGTGGAGATATAACTGAAAGACTTTCAAAGTGTCATTAAACCCAACTCACTCATTCACTCACTCACTCTCCTCCTACATCAGTCTGACATGTGGAGATATAACTGAAAGACTTTCAAAGTGTCATTATACCCAACTCACTCATTCACTCACTCACTCTCCTCCTACATCAGTCTGACACGTGGAGATATAACTGAAAGACTTTCAAAGTGTCATTAAACCCAACTCATTCACTCACTCACTCACTCTCCTCCTACATCAGTCTGACATGTGGAGATATAACTGAAAGACTTTCAAAGTGTCATTAAACCCAACTCATTCACTCACTCACTCACTCTCCTCCTACATCAGTCTGACATGTGGAGATATAACTGAAAGACTTTCAAAGTGTCATTAAACCCAACTCATTCACTCACTCACTCACTCTCCTCCTACATCAGTCTGACATGTTGAGATATAATTGAAAGACTTTCAAAGTGTCATTAAACCCAACTCACTCATTCACTCACTCACTCTCCTCCTACATCAGTCTGACACGTGGAGATATAACTGAAAGACTTTCAAAGTGCCATTATACCCAACTCACTCACTCACTCACTCTCCTCCTACATCAGTCTGACACGTGGAGATATAACTGAAAGACTTTCAAAGTGCCATTATACCCAACTCACTCACTCACTCACTCTCCTCCTACATCAGTCTGACACGTGGAGATATAACTGAAAGACTTTCAAAGTGCCATTATACCCAACTCACTCACTCACTCACTCTCCTCCTACATCAGCCTGACACGTGGAGATATAACTGAAAGACTTTCAAAGTGTCATTAAACCCAACTCATTCACTCACTCACTCACTCACTCACTCTCCTCCTACATCAGTCTGACATGTGGAGATATAACTGAAAGACTTTCAAAGTGTCATTAAACCCAACTCACTCATTCACTCACTCACTCTCCTCCTACATCAGTCTGACACGTGGAGATATAACTAGAGACTTTCAAAGTGTCATTAAACCCAACTCACTCATTCACTCACTCACTCTCCTCCTACATCAGTCTGACACGTGGAGATATAACTGAAAGACTTTCAAAGTGTCATTAAACCCAACTCACTCATTCACTCACTCACTCTCCTCCTACATCAGTCTGACACGTGGAGATATAACTAGAGACTTTCAAAGTGTCATTAAACCCAACTCACTCATTCACTCACTCACTCTCCTCCTACATCAGTCTGACACGTGGAGATATAACTGAAAGACTTTCAAAGTGCCATTATACCCAACTCACTCACTCACTCACTCTCCTCCTACATCAGTCTGACACGTGGAGATATAACTGAAACTTTCAAAGTGCCATTATACCCAACTCACTCACTCACTCACTCTCCTCCTACATCAGCCTGACACGTGGAGATATAACTGAAAGACTTTCAAAGTGTCATTAAACCCAACTCATTCACTCACTCACTCACTCTCCTCCTACATCAGTCTGACATGTGGAGATATAACTGAAAGACTTTCAAAGTGTCATTAAACCCAACTCACTCATTCACTCACTCACTCTCCTCCTACATCAGTCTGACACGTGGAGATATAACTGAAAGACTTTCAAAGTGCCATTATACCCAACTCACTCACTCACTCACTCTCCTCCTACATCAGTCTGACACGTGGAGATATAACTGAAAGACTTTCAAAGTGTCATTAAACCCAACTCACTCATTCACTCACTCTCCTCCTACATCAGCCTGACACTTGGAGATATAACTGAAAGACTTTCAAAGTGTCATTATACCAAACTCACTCACTCACTCACTCACTCTCCTCCTACATCAGCCTGACACGTGGAGATATAATTGAAAGACTTTCAAAGTGTCATTAAACCCAACTCACTCACTCACTCTCCTTCTACATCAGTCTGACACGTGGAGATATAACTGAAAGACTTTCAAAGTGTCATTATACCCAACTCACTCACTCACTCTCCTCCTACATCAGTCTGACACGTGGAGATATAACTGAAAGACTTTCAAAGTGTCATTAAACCCAACTCACTCACTCTCCTCCTACATCAGTCTGACACGTCATGTCAGAACGACCTTTCATCTGACCAATCAGAGCATTGCTTATCAGATCCTGAAAGTGACAGTTGGAATGTGATTTTGGATCGCGCAACCTCAAAAAAAAATCCACATAGGGTATTCCAAACGACAGTTACGGGCTTTATGTCTGTGTTCATACAATCTAGACCATCTATTAGCCATTCCAAAATGTTTTTTTGTTAAGTCTTCAATTTTTCGATCAAGTATATGTCAAAATATGTTTCGCATAGTCACCAGTTTGAAACTAGTGCTGTAAAGCTTCATTATGCTGCCTTCTGAGTGGCTATTGTCGACTTCTTGTTAGCTATTCAATTGGTCTGTCAAAGGTCTGAAGTGACCCGTAATGGAATGTACTCAGATGTTTGTTTAGTGGTAGCGAGAACTAATATTTGATTTAAATGAGATTGCCCCAACTCACGTACATGAGATGGCATACAGGGCCTTGGTCCTGACAGTAGGGTCAAGGTCAGAGTCCAGCAGCTGCAGCAGTGTGGGGAGGAGGTCCGCCTCCAGGACAGCCGCCTGACAGTACGGGTTGTTCTGTGTCATTGTTCCGATCAGGTCTAGGCATGTCCATCGCAGTTCCGCAACATCGCTGTTTAGCAGAACAGGCAGGATTTCAAATCCACCAATCTTGTGAAAGTCTGCAAAAATGACCCGCAGACATCTAATCAACAAATATGTCAACGAGGTAATCCAACAGACATCACTACACTTGGTTACAGATATTTCAACACAAAGAATTGATATTTACGCAATAGACATCATACACACTGCAGAAGATCAAATAATTAATCAAAGCTGTAAACATGGTAACCTGAAGGGAGATAATCAAAGCTGTAACCATGGTTACCTGAAGGGAGATAATCTTGATATGCTGTGAAGGTTGTACACACCTATAGCGAAGTCGATCTGTTCTGCCCACTCGGTAATCTCCTCCAGGGCAGTTACCTTCTTCTCCACACCATCATCGCTGTCGCCCTCCATCTTGACCACACGGACACACAGCTGCATTCTCTCCACTGGGCTCACACTCATGTCGGTCAGCGCCTTCTCCAGCCATTCCTTCCGCTGAAATATCCACCTCATGATAATAATAGAACATCATCATGTTATAATAAGTAAACAATGCAACATGCTTAAGGGATCATGTACGTTTTGTCAAAGGGGGAGATTTGGGGGGCCCTAGAATAAAAAACTGTAACAGAAAACCTCCAGGACCCCAGGGCCCCTTTTCATTTCTAACAGCAAAATTAAAACTTGTAGTTGGACACAAACGATAAAAATCAAAGCCTCGTTCCAGACAAAACAATACGCTTGCATCAACTTTCATTTCCACTGATCAAAATAAAAGGTTTAAAAACGTCTAGAATCAGACTCAATATTGCCATTGAACCTTTTGTTAGAATTAAAAGATGAGCTGCATCAAAACCGAAAATAAAAGGAAACTGCAAATGTTTGAAATTTCTTTGGGACCAGTAATGAAGTCCGGCTGTGGAACAGATTGGAGGCTGACAGTCAGTCTCAGTCACAGCTAAAGGATGAAAACCGGTGTTCACTAGTCATTTAACAGGAACATCTGCAGGTTGTGTGCATGGTAATGTGAGTGTGGTATCATGAATATTCCTATCCCTATGATTAATATATTTCCAGATAGAGGCTAGAAAGTAGAAAATCACATATAAATATATGAAAGAGTTATATATGATTATATTTTGCTGAATTACCACTGACTTCACGTGAGACTTCTCTTATCATGCTTATTGTCTCAAATGTCGAGGTTTAATTTTAAAAATACGTTTTCAAACCATGAAAATCAACAAATATTATTTACTAGAGGGTGGCAAAGAGCCCGATTACATTAACTATCGGGTTATTACCTCATCAGACATCTGGCTAAAATCTGCTGAGGTCGTAGGATCCTCGGCTTGTGTGGCCTGCACACAGAACTGGAGAAGACTCTTCATGTCTTTTGGGATTCTAGATGGGCCTCCATTGCCGTCGTCACCAGGTGCTGCCATGGCGAGTTATACTCAGTCCCGTTACTCCTGGAATAGGCGCTGTCTCGATATCAACTAATTCTGACTTCCACACAGCTGAAGAGTTACTCAATATATACCGCACTTCTCATCATAATTGCGCACGCATAGGTTTGTTCAGTAATTCTTCGACGCTTGTCAAGATTAATGTGGAAAAATCGAAGTGTCTCCAGACGATTCTAGAAGATCTCGTCGCGAGGGTCGTAAGCCGGTATGGCGACTATTACAAACAAGAGGAGTGGTAACTGCTTGGTTTTCTTGTGTTTATTTAAATATTTGACATTGAAAGGTCTGTATTTATTCAAATGATAACAAATAAGCACATGTGAATAAATCCCACATCGCTATCCGGAAGTATCAATATTTGTGACTCTGGTGAGGAAGAGTTCCATAATTGACTGACACAGTTTGTTATGTTGCGCAGCGAAAGACGGATCCCAGTCATACTATTTCATCCGTTCGGGACCTTTCCGACCATGGAGTAGGGCAGGTAGCAGCAAGTATTCCAGAAATACCACGACGGGGGACACCAGAAATGGATTCACATATTGCACCCATGCGGGAATCGAACCCGGGTCGTCTGAGTGACGAGCGAACGCATTTTATTAATTAGGTACGCTGATGCAAATAACTAAAATACAAGATAACTTTGTTCCAGAGGATCAACACAGCTCCAAGAAATGTTGTAGCATACCTACCTATTGATGTAAGTACCTATACTGTCATAAAACTTACAGATGTAACCCTGACGGTTAAACAAATTGTAATTTGCATGTGGTACCTTCAGTGTCAGGAGTGAGTGAGTGAGTGAGTTGGGTTTAACGCCGCGTTTAACAGTATTACAGTTATATCGCGGCGTGTCAGCTTAATGTGGGAGGAAAGCCCGAAGTGATGCAGGTCTTAGACGTTTACCAATCCGGTGAAACCCACGAGCACGGGTATGGTGCTGACAAGCCTAGAAACATAATCGGGGCGAACCGGGATTCGAACCCACAATCATAGGATTCTGGCGTGCCCAAAGCACAGCGAATCGTGGCGCCTTAGACGACTGGGCCACCCGTGCCCCCATCAGGAATGAGAACATGACACATTTGAGTTTAAGTACATTTATCATCCAAAACTGGCTATCACCTGTCTTTTGATATCAAATATATCAACACTCTCTGATATATTTGATATAAAAAAACACTCGGGTGAGATTCTCTATATGTATTATATATAAAAACATAAATAAAACATCATGAAAACAAAACAAGTAATGTTTTCACAACAATCCCATGTGGTATTGTCTTCAAGTTAAAAGAGGTATTACGTTGGCGCAATCACAGTGGTATAGATGTTAAATGTTTAAAGTTTTAACCGAGAGGCAAAAACAAAACTTTTGTTGGCGCATCACATGTTAGCAACGTATGTTGCATTGTCAAGAATTAAACGAACAATTATGGCAGTAACACAATGGCTGGACGGAATGGCATAAAAGTGTTTTGTATATCTACTGTGGTAAAGTTATTGATATTGTTCATAATTAATCTTTTCAAAGTAATAGTTGCTTTGTTGTAATATTATTTTATAATGAACTAGATCAATGGAGGCATGCAGATATTGTTAAAATTGAAACCCACAACGTTGTGAGTGCGTAATTTTTATTTAACCATGAATCATACTTCTTCATCGTTCTGACGTGACCCGTAATGGAATGTTCTCAGATCTTTGTTAGCGGCAGCGAGAACTTAGATATGATTTTAATGAGATTGGGCATCATTAGCCATGCACTGCAGCATCTGTAATCCCGTCAATGTGGCAACATTAATCCTGCAATGCAGCATCTGTAGCCAAGTCAAGACAGATCTGGTTATTTTTCGAAGGAAACGTCACTAGACAGCGTCACATTGACTAGTCTCTCTAGCCTGTTGTACTACCGTTCTTGCAACAAAACAGGACAGACCCTTTTTCAACAAAACAAAACAAGGCCCCATACAACTTCTGGCCCTGGCCAACACAATCACCAGACTTATCACCTATAGGACTCTTGTGAGACTACATTGAACGTCAAATTAGAGCATGGCTAGGTCGCCCTTATACCAAGGATCAGTCGGCACAGGCCCTCTGAGAAGAATGGCGTTGAATCCCATTTCTTGTGATCAGACGTGTCACATCTTCTCATGGTCGAGTTTTGGCGTCCATAGATTCCCGTGGTGGGCATATACACAATATAGACTGACAGTTGTGACATTAGGAATGATTAAAATGAGTTTCATATGCTGATTTCAGTTTTGCTGGTTGATCGAATACTGAACAACTGATCCCACCCTCCAAACTTTGGACACAATACCTTCTTTTTTGTTCTCATTCATGGCATAATTTTTTATGATGTTGATTTATAATTCATGTCTTTTGACAAGTATGTTTATGTTGTATTTGTTTCCAAGTAAGGATAAATGAAACATTTCATGTCACATTCAACAACTGTTTCAGTCATATCACAGCGGAACAAGTGAAGTCAATAACCTTGTCCAAGGATATACTAATAAATACGTGTCACAGACATGTCTGTCAGGCTCATGTCTCGATGTCAAACATTATGGCTTTGCACACGACATACTCTGTATTGATGAGGCTGGTCGTATTGCGGTCGAGACTGCTTCTTTTTTTTGAGGATGAGATTGTTTTTCAAGGAGATGGAGATTTTTACTTACACAGAATAATGAGCTGTGTCTTTCCTTTTTTTAAAAAACCGCCACCCCCATGATGGACCACGTGATGCTTATATCGGTTTGTCTAAACATGACTAGACGTCGATGATTGGTACACGGAGATATGCCGAGAATGTAACCCTGACCCTGATATATACTCACAGCCAAAAGAACGCGAACCATAAAAAACATATATAGAGGTATGTACGTTAAAAAGAGGCGTTTCCAATGTGTACCAATCAATGACAAAACTAACAATCAGACAAGTGTTACCACAGAGTGTCTTTATTCTTATCACGATATGCTGCATGTGATTTCCAAACTTTACACGCTAATCCTGCATGAAACAAATGGTGCATCTCAAGTCATGGATCTATGACGTCACATGTGATGCGTTCATGGCCGTCCATTCACACAACATACCCGTATGTTCGTTTGTGCGTCGAACTAATCTAAGATCGCTTGAACATGAGTAATTCTTCTTCTATTGACCAACATAATAGGTATTCGCGTTTCTTTTGCATGCCGACACGAAACAACAAACAATAAACAAAAAGAAGCAGTCAACATCTGTCGAAAGCCGTCAATGGACAACTGTGGAAGTTCTCGTGAACCCAGACGCATGTGCTTGGCACTGTTTATCGGCCAAACTAACTATCACATGACCCAGCCTTGTATATTACTGATATGAATACATGAGATCGCACAGGTTCCAGGTCGTTCAGTCGCTGCGAGCTGAGGATGTGGAAGGTTGTTGTTGTCGTGGCCGTTCTTGGATGGGTAACGTGTTCTTTCGCGGTCACCCCCCACATTCTCCCCCCTCTGATCGAAACAGGTCCAGAGGCGGCGGTGATTATTGTTCCTGGGGCATATCTGAAGGGAGAAGCCTATATACCATTAGGTAAGTTTATGTCCTACGATACGAACTACCTACAATTAAGACGACGTGTACGGCATGATTTTTGAAAACGTCATTCTTGTGAACATTGTTATTTACTGTGTAGCATTATCGATTGATACTGTTGCAAAGATTTACACCTGAAACAGCATTGTTTGTTGATTGAATGATTGACTTAATGATTGATTGATTGATTGACTTAATGATTGACTTAATGGTTGATTGATTGATTGATCGATTGATGTGGGTTGGTTGGTTGCCGCACACAGCAATATTCCAGCTATATGACGGCGGTCTGTAAATAACCGAGTGTGGACCAGATAATTCAGTGATTATGAAAACATCGATCTACCCAATAAGGATACGATGACATGCACCAACCAAGTCAGCGAGCCTGACTAACTGATCCCGTTAGTCGCCCATTACGACAAGCATGGGTTGTTAAAGACCATTTCTAACCCGGATGTTCACGGGACCACATGGGCAAGTTGGTGAAGGGGGTTGAGCGGGGCAGGTACACGACATGTTGTGTTGCAGGTACTCAGATCCAACTGTCGGCAGCCCTGAGACTCTGGGTCGTCGTTCTCGGGGAGTTCCTCGATGACCTTCCAAATCCAGTAGAGCTGCCCAAGGGCATAGCAAACGCGACTGCGCAGCTCCGGAAGCGCGGGATGACCTCTGATAACATTTTCCTGGCTGGTCACAGTTTAGGAGGTAAAATCACAAAGGTTCCGTTTGGATGAATGTTTGAATATATGTCCTTTGATACATAGGTATAGTGAGGGAGGACCTTACACGACTGAAATAGCAGGACTGACCTCCCTATTGGCTTGTCGAACTGTCATATGATATTCTACTTGGCTTACTATCAATCTACTCGCCCTACCGCCATTCTACTAGCCTTACTATCAATCTACGTGACTTACTATCAATCTACTTGGCTTACTATCACTCTACGTGACTTACTATCAATCTACTCGCAACTACCGCCATTCTACTAGCCTTACTATTAATCTACTTGGCTTACTATCACTCTACGTGACTTACTATCAATCTACTTGGCTTACTATCACTCTACGTGACTTACTATCAATCTACTCGCAACTACCGCCATTCTACTAGCCTTACTATCAATCTACTTGGCTTACTATCACTCTACGTGACTTACTATCAATCTACTCGCAACTACCGCCATTCTACTAGCCTTACTATTAATCTACTTGGCTTACTATCACTCTACGTGACTTACTATCAATCTACTTGGCTTACTATCACTCTACGTGACTTACTATCAAACTACTTGGCTAAAATCACTCTACGTGACTTACTATCAATCTACTTGGCTTACTATCACTCTACGTGACTTACTATCAATCTACTCGCCCTACCGCCATTCTACTAGCCTTACTATCAATCTACGTGACTTACTATCAATCTACTTGGCTTACTATCACTCTACGTGACTTACTATCAAACTACTTGGCTAAAATCACTCTACGTGACTTACTATCAATCTACTTGGCTTACTATCACTCTACGTGACTTACTATCAATCTACTCGCCCTACCGCCATTCTACTAGCCTTACTATCAATCTACGTGACTTACTATCAATCTACTTGGCTTACTATCACTCTACGTGACTTACTATCAATCTACTTGGCTTACTATCACTCTACGTGACTTACTATCAAACTACTTGGCTAAAATCACTCTACGTGACTTACTATCAATCTACTTGGCTTACTATCACTCTACGTGACTTACTATCAATCTACTCGCCCTACCGCCATTCTACTAGCCTTGCTATCAATCTACTTTGCTTACTATCACTCTACATGACTTACTATCAATCTACTTGGCTTACTATCACTCTGGGGCGGTCGGGTAGCCTAGTGGTTAAAGCGTTCGCTCGTCACGCCGAAGACCCGGGTTCGATTCCCGACATGGGTACAATGTGTGAAGCCCATTTCTGGTGTCCCCCGCCGTGATATTGCTGGAATATTGCTAAAAGCGGCGTAAAACCATACTCAGTCAGTACTATCACTCTACGTGACTTACTATCAATCTACTTGGCTTACTATCAATCTACGTGACTTACTGTCAATCTACCCACCCTACCACCATTCTACTTGGCTTACTATCAATCTACTTATCGGCTGGATAATGATTTTTGGTGTAATTTAAATACTGTATTGTTAATCAGCTCTTCTGGATGTGTAATTTACTTTGTTTATTTTTGGTAAGAGAAAGTAACATGGAGATGCGTAATAGTTGGAAAAATGTAAATAAACTTTTAAAAGAAACCCTATCGTTATCTCGCACGGGTATAATGATACGTGTACATACGAGATCCATAAATAATTATAAAAACATGTTTTAAAACATTCCTAACTGTATCTTATTATGCTAACCATGTATGACTTGTGTAAATCGGGGACAATTATCAAAGGGAGGTAAACTTTATGATACGAGTAATTGTTAGATCGATGTTAACACATTTTTGAGAGGAACCATATCTTTGTCTCACGCATAGATAATGATACGTGTACGTACGAAATGCAGAAACCATTATGAAAATATCTTATAACCTTTCTAACTGTACATTAGTACACTAAACATGTTTGTGTTACTCGGGCTCAAAGATCAAAGGATGCCAAGCTCTGTCCTGGGGACGGGCGGGAAACGTCGACCCAGTTTCCGTGTAGCGAGGTATACGTACGAGCGCTTTTGTACAGCGTGAATAATTGACGTGCCAGGCTACAGGAGTAAACATACATCACGCTAAGCACAGGGAGGTAACTCTCATAGAGAAGTATGATTCATGGTTGAATAAAAACTACGCACTCACAACGTTGTGGGTTTCAATTTTAACAATATCTGCATGCCTCCACCGATCTAGTTCATTATAAAATAATATTACAACAATGCAACTATTACTTTGAAAAGATTAATTATGAAAAATATCAATAACTTTACCACAGTAGATATACAAAACACTTTTATGCCATTCCGTCCAGCCATTGTGTTACTGCCATAATTGTTCTTGACAATGAAACATATGTTGCACAAACATGCACTAGGGCGCAACCAATCAACGACAATCTAATATTTTGCCTGCAGTTTATCGTTTTGTTATATGCAGATGATGCTGCCTTATTCAGTGAAGACCCTGCAGACCTACAACAATCACTTGACAATTTTCATAGTTACTGTTCACGATGGAAACTAAATGTAAACTTGTCCAAAACCAAAATAATAGTTTTTGGAACCAGGCCTGCTAGAAACAGCAATCTGAAATACTAATTCACCTTTGGCAACCAAACTATAGAAATTGTCGATAACTATACTTACCTTGGAATAAAGTTTCACAGAAACGGGAGATTTGTAAAAGCCATCAAAACCTCAGTAGAAAATGCAACAAAAGATATGCTCATTACTTAATAAGACGTAATATTAATTTGACTTTGGGTTGTTTAAAATCCGCATTGGATTCTTTGATTTTCGCGATCCTTATGTACTGTTGTGAAATCTAGGCATTTGAAAACATAAAACTAATAGAAAAAGGTCACTTAAAATTTCTTAAACTGGCAGCAGGTCTTCGAAATGCAACTCCAAATTATATGATTTACGGGGAGCTCGGCAGGGAACCCTCTATATCAAAATGAACAAACGTGTTATTCTATTCTGGCATAATCTATAATCAAACTCCAAAATTAACAAATATGGTCTATACATTGATCGCTCATAACTACGCTTGCATCTCTGAAAAACTTCAATGGACAACACTTGTCAAGAAAATACGAAACAACTGTGTTCTCGGTGAAGTATTCGACAACCCGTTCCTGTGTTCATCTCCAAGGCCAGATTTAAAAGTTAAAGAAATATTGAAAGACCTGTTCCTGCAGAATTGACACAGTTCCATTACTGAGAGTTCTTAGGTTATGTACTATAAAATGTTTAAAGAAAATATAACCTTTGAAAAATATCTATAGAAGCCTAAAAATGTTTATCACCCAATCTTAAAATTTAGAACCACAAACCATAACTTACCAATTAAAACTGGACGCTGGTCTGACATCCCCAGAGTGGAACGTTTGTGCGATTAATGTAGTTCTCCCGCGGTTGGTGACGAGTTTCATTACCTGTTTAGATGTGAAGCTCTTCTCCAGTGGCGGTCTATGTACATACCAAAAGATCTTTCTGAATGGCCTAATTTGCATAAATTTAAAAAATGTTTATGCAGCATTAAAGTAAAAGATATGAAAAACTTGTCCAAATTCATCAATACCATATTTAGAAATGTTGAAGCTGTTCGAAAACGTGTATGGGACTCTTGTTACTTTATTTCTATCATATTTCTTTGTAACCTTTGATCCTGTACATTATAGTAGGGGCGATCGGGTAGCCTAGTGGTTAAAGCGTTCGCTCGTCACACCGAAGACCCGGGTTCGATTCCCGACATGGGTATACAATGTGTGAAGCCCATTTCTGGTGTCCCCCGCCGTGATATTGCTGGAATATTGCTAAAAGCGGCGTAAAAGCATACTCACTCACTCATATACTAGTATGTATTTGCACAATACTCCTGACATCTTGATACTGATATTTTTATTATATTATGAATTTATCATATAATGTTTCTCATGTACCACCGTTGTGGGATTGTCTGAGAACAAACTGAACTGAACTGACAAATATATATATATGACAAATACATACATACATACATACATACATACATACATACATACATACATACATACATACATACATACGTACGTACGTACGTACGTACGTACGTACGTACGTACGTACGTACATACATACATACATATATTTGTGTGTGACCATCTCTAAGCTTTATCTCTAAGCTTATCACACTACTTCACTAGTCCGTCTGTCATGTCGAATTCACGACACATGACATAATCATCAGAGCTCCTTGTACTTATCTAGATTACTTGATGCATCTATGTTGCACCTTTAGTGTGCAACTAGCTTTTCATGTCAACATCCACCCGGTGCAAGGTAAATCCAGTACCTCAAATCGAGCCCTGTAATAGACTTGAGCGATGTACGCGTCTATGCGGTGTTTTCTCAGGGGTCTTTGTTGGCGAGTATGGAAATTCCCACGCACATGAGTTAAAGGGGATCCTGCTGTTTGCGTCGTACATCACCAAGGGGAATGCTCTGTCGCAGTACCCTCTTCCTGTTCTCACTATCTCCGGCGACCTGGACGGTATGACCCGCATCACCAGGATCGCCGACACCTTCCAGTGAGTGATAGCAGACCGTTAAAGTAACACTATCTACTTTGCTGCACTGCAAAGTCAACAAACATGAGTTTCTTGCAGATTTCAAGGGCAAATCAAAAAGTAGTGTCCCTTAACTGTAACAGGATCCTCTGATATTGGGATCGCCTGGATCTGTCGACTCCATACCCGTGCCCGTTGGTATCAACAAAACTATGTTTCCAACCCGCATCGTCACCTAAGGCTTTCCGTTTAGTTCCGTCCAGTTCCGTTTGTCACGCCGAAGACCCGAGATAGTATCACTCACTCACTCACTCACTCAATCCCATCCACAATAAGCTGCAACCGCGTGTTATCACTGAAATGTCGTTTAGAGTGAGTGGGTATGGTTTTACGCCGCTTTTAGCAATATTCCAGCAATATCACGGCGGGGGACACCAGAAATGGGCTTCACACATTGTATACCCATGTCGGGAATCGAACCCGGGTCTTCGGCGTGACGAGCGAACGCTTTAACCACCAGGCTACCCGACCGTCCCCCGTTAAACAGACGTGTAATACAGACAAGCGTTGTACTGACATCTCTTGAGATCGAGAAGCCGGTGATCTATGAATCCGTAATGCATATTGCGTGAACGTGATGTTACGAAGATATCTTGTCTTACATAAAGAAGGGAAACTGTCCTTGTCCACAGGGAGCTGAAAGGCGACGTCGCTCACAACGTCAGCGCCATGTACCGCACTCCCGTCGTCGTCATGCCTGGAATAAACCACGGCCAGTTTGCGTCTGGTACAATGCCTCCAAGCGTCCTCGAGAAGGACCTTGACCCGGAAGTGAACCTGACGACTGCGCACAAGGCAATAGCTCGGCACTGCAACGACTTCATGGTTGTTACTCTGCAGCAGCCTACAAGTCACGTGACAACTGCACAGGCGGCCTTGACCCAGGCGTATAGGAACACCAGCAGCATCATGGAGGTAGGGCTGTTAGCTTAGATAACGCGATATGCAACTACCTTCATCCTTCTATATTCGATGTGAAAAACTTTATTTCATGGATGGAGAGAGCTGACAGATGTACTGCGCCCAACTGCGTCCAACTGCGCCCAGCTGCACCCAGCTGCACCCATCCCAACCAGCTGCTGTGTGGACTATGGTGGGGTGATGTGATAGGAAGCTGGAAAGTATTGCGTTCCCCAATTCAGCCCTTGCTAGATATTGCGTTCTCTAATCCAGCCCTTGCTAGATATTGCGTTCTCCAATTCAGCCCTTGCTAGATATTGCGTTCTCTAATCCAGCCCTTGCTAGATATTGCGTTCTCTAATTCAGCCCTTGCTAGATATTGCGTTCTCTGTTTAAGCCCTTGCTAGATATTGCGTTCTCTAAAGCAGCCCTTGGTAGATATTGCGTTCTCCAATTCAGCCCTTGCTAGATATTGCGTTCTCTAATTCAACCCTTGCTAGATTTTGCGTCCTCTGTTTAAGCACATGCTAGATACTGAGTTCTCTAATTCAGCCCTTGCTAGGTATTGCCTTCTGTGTTCAAGCACTTGCTAGATATTGCGTTCTCCGTTCCAGCCTCTGCTTCAAATGAAGACGCTGGACGAGAATAAGCACTTGGTGTCCGGATGGAGCGTCCAGGCACAGAAAATCCTTGCTGGCAACGTGGGCACAACACTCAAGGTGATTGTTATCTGTGCTAGATTGTCTGTACAAGCACAAGTACATGATGGTGAGCTACACTGCTCGTACATACGTCCCACTAGTCAGCGAATCTGGTGATGTTACGTAGTTATATAACTAAACATTAACTGAGTGTGGGTCACGAACGATGTGGTTGCTACCACCATCAACGTTTCCGCTGTCGGGGCTTGATGACGTCACACGTCTGGCAGACGGTTTCATACTCTATGTTTCATGAAGGAATGTCTATCTATCAAGAGCTACTTAATGTGTCATGAAATAGTCTCTAACTATTGATAGCAACTTTATGTTTCATGAAATAGTCTCTATCTGTCAAGAGCTACCTAATGTTTCATGAAATAGTCTCTATCTATCAAGAGCTACTTTATGTTTCATGAAATAGTCTCTATCTATCAAGAGCTACTTTATGTGTCATGAAGATAGTCTCTATCTATTGATAGCGACTTAATGTTTCATGAAATAGTCTCTATCTATCAAGAGCTACTTTATGTTTCTTGAAATAGTCTCTATCTATTGATAGCGACTTTATATTTCATGAAATAGTCTCTATATATCAAGAGCTACTTTCTTTTTCTTGAAATAGTCTCTATTAATAAAAAGCTACTTTATTTTTCTTGAAATAGTCTCTATCTATTAAAAGCTACTTAATGTTTCATGAAATAGTCTCTCTCTATTAAATCAACTTTAATTTTCGTGAAATAGTCTCTATCTATTAAAAGCTACTTAATGTTTCATGAAATAGTCTCTATTTATAGCGACTTTATGTTTCATGAAATAGTCTCTATCTGTTAAGAATTACCTAATGTTTCATAAAATAGTCTCTATCTGTTAAGAACTACTTTATGTTTCATGAAGATAGTCTCTATCTATTAAGAACTACTTTATGTTTCATGAAATAGTCTCTATCTATCAAGAACTACTTTATGTTTCATGAAATAGTCTCTATCTGTTAAGAACTACCTAATGTTTCATAAAATAGTCTCTATCTATTAAGAACTACTTTATGTTTCATGAAATAGTCTCTATCTATTAAGAGCTACTTTATGTTTCTTGAAATAGTCTCTATCTATCAAAAGCTACTTTCTTTTTCTTGAAATAGTCTCTATTAATTAAAAGCTACTTTATGTTTCATGAAATAGTCTCTATCTATTAAGAACTACTTTAAGTTTCATGAAATAGTCTCTATCTATTAAGAACTACTTTATGTTTCATGAAATAGTCTCTA
This sequence comes from Haliotis rufescens, assembly GCF_023055435.1. Classification (NCBI taxonomy): domain Eukaryota; kingdom Metazoa; phylum Mollusca; class Gastropoda; order Lepetellida; family Haliotidae; genus Haliotis; species Haliotis rufescens. The sequence continues at coordinate 60,576,093 of NW_025964334.1, forward strand.
TCTATTAAGAGCTACTTTATGTTTCTTGAAATAGTCTCTATCTATCAAGAGCTACTTTCTTTTTCTTGAAATAGTCTCTATTAATTAAAAGCTACTTTATGTTTCATGAAATAGTCTCTATCTATTAAGAACTACTTTAAGTTTCATGAAATAGTCTCTATCTATTAAGAACTACTTTAAGTTTCATGAAATAGTCTCTATCTGTCAAGAGCTACTTTATTTTCTTGAAATAGTCTCTATCTATTGATAGCGACTTTATGTTCATGTAGGTGGTCAACACCGTGTATGACTCGGTGGACTTCGGTTCTTCGAAACCAAAGATCAACAAGACGGGACAAGATGAAGAAGTTGTCGACACCTACACCCACGTTGACCTTCCCTCCAACCCCCTGGACATCTCCACCAACCTTGACTCTCCTCTACAACTCGAGGTTAAGATGAAATCACGTGACGCAATTGTTCAAGCAACGACCTCTGGTGCCAGCACTGTTACAGACTCAGCCGGAAGTTGCAGGGAAATTAACGAGGTACTGCTGAACAGGATCACCGGGTATCTTCCGACCAAGTGGATACCGTCATCACGACGATCTGTTAGATCCAGGTTCAACCATGAGTAACATGATAACCAGTCGTAACGCCTTAGTAACATGATAACTAGGTCGTAACGTCTTAGTAACATGATAACCAGTCGTAACGCCTTAGTAGCATGATAACCAGCCGTAACGCCTTAATAACATGATAACCAGTCGTAACGCCTTAGTAGCATGATAACCAGCCGTAACGCCTTAATAACATGATAACCAGTCGTAACGCCTTAGTGGCATGATAACCAGCCGTAACGCCTCAGTAGAATGATAACTACGTCGTCACGTCTGGATAACATGATAACCAGTCGTAACGGCTTAGTAGCATGATAACCAGTCGTAACGGCTTAGTAGCATGATAACCAGCCGTAACGCCTTAGTAGCATGATAACCAGCCGTAACGTCGTAGTAGCATGATAACCAGCTGTAACGCCTTAGTAGCATGATAACCAGCCGTAACGCCTTAGTAGCATGATAACCAGCCGTAACGTCGTAGTAGCATGATAACCAGCTGTAACGCCTTAGTAGCATGATAACCAGTCGTAACGCCTTAGTAGCATGATAACCAGCCGTAACGCCTTAGTAGCATGATAACTAGCCGTAACGCCTTAGTAGCATGATAACCAGTCGTAACGGCTTAGTAGCATGATAACCAGCCGTAACGCCTTAGTAGCATGATAACCAGCCGTAACGCCTTAGTAGCATGATAACCAGCCGTAACGCCTCAGTAGAGTGATAACTACGTCGTCACGTCTGGATAACATGATAACCAGTCGTAACGGCTTAGTAGCATGATAACCAGCCGTAACGCCTTAGTAGCATGATAACCAGCCGTAACGTCGTAGTAGCATGATAACCAGCTGTAACGCCTTAGTAGCATGATAACCAGCCGTAACGCCTTAGTAGCATGATAACCAGCCGTAACGTCGTAGTAGCATGATAACCAGCTGTAACGCCTTAGTAGCATGATAACCAGTCGTAACGCCTTAGTAGCATGATAACCAGCCGTAACGCCTTAGTAGCATGATAACTAGCCGTAACGCCTTAGTAGCATGATAACCAGTCGTAACGTCGTAGTAGCATGATAACCAGCTGTAACGCCTTAGTAGCATGATAACCAGCCGTAACGTCGTAGTAGCATGATAACCAGCTGTAACGCCTTAGTAGCATGATAACCAGCCGTAACGCCTTAGTAGCATGATAACCAGCCGTAACGTCGTAGTAGCATGATAACCAGCTGTAACGCCTTAGTAGCATGATAACCAGTCGTAACGCCTTAGTAGCATGATAACCAGCCGTAACGCCTTAGTAGCATGATAACTAGCCGTAACGCCTTAGTGGCATGATAACCAGTCGTAACGCCTTAGTAGCATGATAACCAGCCGTTACGTCGTAGTAGCATGATAACCAGCTGTAACGCCTTAGTAGCATGATAACCAGTCGTAACGCCTTAGTAGCATGATAACCAGCCGTAACGCCTTAGTAGCATGATAACTAGCCGTAACGCCTTAGTGGCATGATAACTAGCCGTAACGCCTCAGTAGAATGATAACCAGCTGTAACGCCTTAGTAGCATGATAACCAGCCGTAACGCCTTAGTAGCATGATAACCAGCCGTAACGTCGTAGTAGCATGACAACCAGCCGTAACGCCTTAGTAGCATGATAACCAGCCGTAACGCCTTAGTAGCATGATAACTAGGTCGTAACGTCTTAGTAGCATGATAAATAGGTCGTAACGTCTTAGTAGCATGATAACTAGATCGTAACGTCTTAGTAGCATGATAACTAGATCGTAACGTCTTAGTAGCATGATAACCAGTCGTAACGTTTTAGTAGCATGATAACTAGCCGTAACGTCTTAGTAGCATGATAACTAGCCGTAACGTCGTAGTAGCATGATAACCAGCCGTAACGCCTTAGTAGCATGATAACCAGCCGTAACGCCTTAGTAGCATGATAACCAGCCGTAACGTCGTAGTAGCATGATAACCAGCTGTAACGCCTTAGTAGCATGATAACTAGCCGTAACGTCTTAGTAGCATGATAACTAGCCGTATCGTCGTAGTAGCATGATAACCAGCCGTAAAGCTATTATGATAACTACGTCGTCACGTCTGAATAACATGATAACCAGTCGTAACGGCTAGGTAGAATGGTAACCAGTCGTAACGCCTTAGAAGCATGATAACTACGTCGTAACGTCTTAATAACATGATAACCAGTCGTAACGGCTAGGCAGAATGATAACCAGTCGTAACGTCTTAGAAGCATGATAAATAGGTCGTAACGTCTTAGTAGCATGATAACCAGTCGTAACGTCTTAGTAGCATGATAACCAGTCGTAACGTCTTAGAAGCATGATAACTAGGTCGTAACGTCTTAGATCACCTTAGCGCTAGGATCACTTTGAGGAACGGGGCCCTGGTCTTTACGTCTTCGTAATAATAAAATAATGAAATGTTCTCTCCGCCCACAGGCCGCGACGAAACTGGCTGTTACTTCCTCCTCCCTCCGGGCACAGTATCGGTATCGCACTCGAGCTGTACGGCCGCTGGTCTTCAAGAACGACACCAATCTCAAGACCGGACTAGAGTGGTTACCATGGAAACTTCAGTTTACAGAAACGGAGCATGCGCTTGAGGTGACATCCGCTTCCTTGATAACGCCTGTGGATTTCGTGATTTCGTCCTTGGCCGGGATGTTCTATTGCAAACTGTTGTCGCCATATCGCGCCATGGAGTGGATATACGTCGACTCGCTCAGGAACCACACCCTGTGATGTCGCTGTTGTCCTGTGATGTGGCTGTTGTTCTGTGATGTCGATGTAGTTGACTAGAGACACATCCCGCTTGTGTTCGGACATGTCTCCAGCCACCGCCGAGTAGTCGATTGAAAAACTGAAACATGTACACCTGAGCCGTCTCAATACAATACAATATATTGTTTGTTTGTTTGTTTGTTTTTTAACGCCGCACTCAGCAATATTCCAGCTATATGACACACTTCCCTTTCCAACCAGCCCCCGCAGATCACAAGCCGACCCATTCGAATTTTATCGAATATTCTGCTTCATTGTGTTGTCTTTGGTGAGTTCTGACAACACTAAACGAAAATCTTCCATAGATATCTCACCATGAGCCAGTGCTGTTGATACATGCTCGTCAATGCTGTTTAACTTTGCGTCAGTCAGCCCACGAATACTATCATGTTTTAGTGCTTTCTTTTGCATAGATATCTCACCATGAGCCAGTGCTGTTGATACATGCTCGTCAATGCTGTTTAACTTTGCGTCAGCCAGCCCACGAATACTATCAAGTTTTAATGCTTTCTTTTGCATAGATTTCTCACCATGAGCCAGTGCTGTTGATACATGCTCGTCAATGTTGTTTAACTTTGCTTCAACCAGCCCACGAATACTATCATGTTTTAGTGCTTTCTTTTGCATAGATATCTCACCATGAGCCAGTGCTGTTGATACATGCTCGTCAATGCTGTTTAACTTTGCGTCAGCCAGCCCACGAATACTATCAAGTTTTAATGCTTTCTTTTGCATCTGGCGAGTTATTCCTGTCAGTCCAGAGACAAACCAACGTCAGCTGCACCAAGCCCATGCCTGCAACTACAGTAAAGTACGGTTATAACGAACTCAAAGAGACTACTAATTTTAGTTCGTTATAACCGTAGTTCGTTATAAGCATATATACAGCATAACTACAGCAAATCGTCGGGACCAAAAAGTAAGTTCGTTATATCCGTCAGTTCGTTATAAGCGTGTTCGTTATAACTGCAGTTGACTGTAGAAGCGTAATGTCCACTCCACCAAGAACATTCACAACTCCACGATACCTTGTTTTAGAATCCAATTTGAGAATCCAGCTCCTTCTCTTGCTGATGTTTTATTTCACTTATTTGATGTTTTCGAATTCCGTCAACGGTATCCATCTATTCAGATACTTCATCAAGGATAGGATATAAACCCGTCATACGTATATTAACTATCATGAGTCTTTAAATGGTTCATAGTTTTTACGCCATCTAAGACTTAGACCCGGTAATACAGCGAGGAAATCACTAGGAGCAACAAGACTTCAATATAAAGTGTGGAGCTGGGAGGTATTGCACTCAAGTTCTTGAATACATAATTAAATTCAGCAACCACATTTAAGCTCACATCCTTAAATGCTGGGCGACTCATTAACAGATGGCCCGGTTTCTCTGGTAGTGAGTGAGTGAGTGAGTGAGTGAGTATGGTTTTAGGCCGCTTTTAGCAATATTCCAACAATATCACGACGGGGGACATCAGAAATGGGCTTCACACATTGTACCAATGTCGGGAATCGAACCCGGGTCTTCGGCGTGACGAGCGAACCCTTTAACCTCTACCCGACCGCCCCTTCTCTGGTAGTGGAGCAATGAACACGCAATTTTGTTTTGATGGAATATAAGCCCCCGGTATAATCCTACGATTCATGACCTTATTTAAACGACGTTCCTTACCCGTCATAATCACATATGGTGGTTTAATGAGGATATTTATAAGCCAGTCGATTTTTTTTTCAAGCATAATCCATTTATCATCACCAGTGAGGACAGGATTGTACAAGGTGTTTTTAATGGGTTCTCTTACCTCAACATCATTTAAATCTCCTAGAATAGATGCTGCAAATGTAACTTCTTTCCGCTTTTATACATTATCGTGTAAGTGTAAAACATTATATAATCTGCTTTCAATACCAGGTTTATCAAATCCTTCTGTGTCTCCAAGATCAGAAAGTATTGAAACTTTGAGTTTCGTAAAAATGCACCGCCTTAACTTCTTATACTGTAATGCTGAGAACAATTCGCTTCTACCTCTATTGTATTTTTCATCTTTGACTGGAGTAGAGTAGAAGGACTTTCACGTTGATTATTATTAGTGGTACCAATCAATCCGTATGGCATTAGGTGGTCCAGTCAGGGGCTTGAGTTGGAGGCACAATTACGCAAGGTCTTGTGGCGTTCATCTGTTATCATGCTTGTTGTAGTCAAGGATGTTACGCATTCTCTTACCACAAGAACCGACTGTCATTCTCTTACCACAAGAACTGACTGTCATTCTTTTACCACAAGAACCGACTGTCATTCTCTTACCACAAGAACTGACTGTCATTCTTTTACCACAAGAACTGGCTGTCATTCTCTTACCACAAGAACTGCAGCAAAGAGGAGTCCGACAGACTTCTGGGGATTGCAGGAGCTTTTGCAGGAGTTCCTTGCAGGAGCTTTTGGTTCATTCTGAGGCACAACAAGCAGGCCATCTTTGGCAATGTATGCCACGTGGAGGCAGCGTTTGGTGTTCTTGATATTACTCTGTTTATTTGATGGGCGGGTTCTCTGGATAAGATGGGCGGGTTCCCTGGATAAGATGGCGGGTACCCTGGATAAGATGGGCGGGTTCCCTGGATAAGATGGGCGGGTACCCTGGATAAGATTGGCGGGTACCCTGGATAAGATGGGCGGGTTCCCTGGATAAGATGGCGGGTACCCTGGATAAGATGGGCGGGTTCCCTGGATAAGATGGGCGGATTCCCTGGATAAGATGGGCGGGTACCCTGGATAAGATAGGCGGGTTACCTGGATAAGATGGGCGGGTACCCTGTATAAGATGGGCGGGTTCCCTGGATAAGATGGGCGGGTACCCTGGATAAGATGGGCGGGTACCCTGGATAAGATGGGCATGGGTACGTCGTAGGTCAGAGCTCTCGGACCGGATGGCAAGTCAGGCAGCTCAGCTCCTGTGAGGCAACCTCGCATCGCAACGAAAGAGCACACTTGACAAGATTCGTTTGTGCAGTTGGGAGCATTGTCAGACGGAATGTTGGCTGTGCCAGATATATACTGAAGCTTGGTAACGGCTGACAAGAATGTTGACACTCTCGATCTGGCTGAGAACTCCCACGACATAGCTTCTCAAGGGCTTGGACACAAGGTTTGCTGTCAGTGAGGATATAACACTCATGTTCGGACTGAATGATGTAGGGTGAGAAGTTTTTAGTGGCCACAAAGTGCATCAATTTCGGATGGTAACCAGGTAGGTTGTCTGACATGTAGTTTTCGCTGGAGAAGTCAGCTAGCTCAGGCTTGTCGTCATGGGTAATCAAATGCCAGTACCAGACATAATTTACCCTGACTTTGAAGTTTATATAACACTGATTGAAAATACTGAACACAGTTATGAATGTAGGTTTATTTACAAAACTCACGAACATAAGGCTTGCGGGGTTGGATATATAGTCGTAAATGCTCCTGTGATTTACAGTGGCCCTGGTGCAGTGGAAAAACTCCTAGAATCTCAACAAAATGAAAAGGGAATAATCAGGGAAAATTTATTGCATATGAAACCCATATGGATGACAATTGGAGTTGTCATGTTTCTAATAAACCCCTTAATAGGGATTCTGTAAGAGATCATTGCCACGTCACAGGTACATTTAGAGGAGCCGCGCATAATGAGTGTAACTTGAAACTTAAAACAAATCCCAAAACAATATCAATCCCCATTTTATTTCATAATCTTAGAGGATATGATTCTCATCTCATGCAAAGACTGATGGTGGTTTAACGTGTATTGCTAATAGTATGGGCAGTTTTATATCATTCTCTTTGACTTAAACTATACATTATACAGACGAGGATAAGAAAGCGAGAACAAAATCTTCTCTGGACAATTTAGCAAATGCAAACAATCCCGATGACTTCTATAACAAATCGATATACTGATCGGTTAACTCGGCATTTGTTGCTGAGAAAAAGGTGTCTATCCTTACGAATATATGCATGATTGGCCCAGGCTTGATGAAACTAAATTAGTAGAAGGATATGAACCGAGTAAACCTTCTACAACCATATTATATCTCGACACCAACCATCTGTACCGATGGGCTATGAGTCCACCTTTACCCACCTGTGTTTTCCAGGGGGTAGACAATGTCGATGTGAATAATATTCCCAAAGATTCTGATAAAGGTATATACCAGAACTTGACTTAGAATACGCCACAAATGTACGTTAACATCATAACTGTTATCCGCTAGCTCCTGAAAGATTAATGGTTAATAGAGATTGGATGGCCGAATATCTACAGAACTCGACGGGAAAGACTAAATTAGCTAATGTTGAAAAAATGCGTACCAAAATTCATGGATAAGATATATATATATAAAGGCCGCCATAAAAATATCCAGTTGTATCTATCATTAGGTATAAGAACATATATAGAGTTCTTAAGTTTGGCCAAATCACTTGGATGGAGCCCAATATAACGCTGAACACAGATTTAAGAAAGAAGGCTACTAGTGAGTTCGAAAAGAATCTATATAAGCTCATGAATAACTCAGTTTCTGGGTAAAACTATGGAGAATCTAAGCAAGCGTGTTGATGTTAAATTAGTCAGATCTAATGAGGAAGAAAGACTAAGGCAACTTATAGTCAGTCCGGCTTTTAACAGAAGTAAGATATTTGACAACGACTTAGCGGCATTACGTATGAGGAAGAGCAATATAACATTCAACGGACCAGTCTATGTTGGTATGAGTACTCTTGACTTGTCAAAACACTTAATGTATGACTTTTATTACAATGAACTTAAGAAGCAATGCAGTGATAGATGACGGGTGTAAAATACCGATACAGATTCTTTGTTACTGGAAATAGAAAACTGATGATGCATATAAATATATGGCAAAAAATACATATATGTGATACAAGTGATTACCCAAAAGATAACCAATTGCACATCACAGTGAATAAGAAGGTATTAGGTAAGATGAAGGATAAATGTGCTGGAACTCCTATTGCAGAGTATGTTGGATTAAGACCGAAGAGCAGTTTTTTCTTATCTATAAAGAAGTCTGGTAGCGGGAGATAAGAACAGCTAAAGGTGTTTAAAAGTTTGTGGTAAAAAGGCATATAAAACATGAGCAGTATATAGAAGCATTGTTCAACAGAAGAACATTCAAATATGAGATGAGAAAGTCTTTGAAAGGCATTTACTCATACGCATAAGGGAGAGAACTTATGAATGTCAACTTGTTTATTATGAGAAACGCAACGTATATACTTACTCCTTTATCGGGTGTATACATGGCTAAATGCTAGGAGACAGAGAACATTATTATATGATAACAAACGGTCGAAAATTGACAAGGAAATGTGTTTCATAGCCACGTGTGTATCATAGCCACGTGTGTATCATAGTCTCGTGTGTATCATAGTCAAGTGTGTATCATAGTCTCGCGTGTATCATAGTCTCGTGTGTATCATAGTCTCGCGTGTATCATAGTCTCGTGTGTATCATAGTCTCGTGTGTATCATAGTCTCATGTGTGTCATAGTCTCGTGTGTGTCATAGTCTCGTGTGTTTCATAGTCTCGTGTGTTTCATAGTCTCATGAGCGTCATAGTCTCGTGTGTATCATAGTCTCGTGTGTATCATAGTCTCATGTGTGTCATAGTCTCGTGTGTGTCATAGTCTCGTGTGTTTCATAGTCTCATGTGTGTCATAGTCTCGTGTGTGTCATAGTCTCGTGTGTATCATAGTCTCCTGAGTGTCATAGTCTCGTGTGTATCATAGTCTCGTGTGTATCATAGTCTCGTGTGTGTCATAGTCTCGTGTGTTTCATAGTCTCATGTGTATCATAGTCTCGTGTGTATCATAGTCAAGTGTGTATCATAGTATCGTGTGTATTGAGAAGCACGCCGGGATCCAGGTATGTAGATGAGACAAGCCGATATTGTTCGACTGGTTCTACGTGTCAATGACCACAGCGTATCTGGTGTCAGCATCTAGAACGATGTCCTTGCAACACCCACGTTCATGAGGCCACACTTTCACAATACACTTGTGTAATGGTGATCTTGCACTCCTAGTTTTGGTCTAGACTTACCTGTCACCTCTGAAATGCAAATAGCTTGTTGAAATATGTTTTGGTTAAAAGTTGTTTATTATTTCGTGCCGCTTATTAATATACCACTTATATTAATAACCACGTATTGCGCATATACCGTACCACAGGTTTATTCTTGTGTACGATGTAACCAATTAATTGATATACATGAACGTATAATATACATATACTTTACAGGTTAATACTGGTTTGATTTGTAACATTAATATACCATGAACGTTTAATATACATATTGCTTGATAGGTTAATACAGGTGTCCACTTAAATATACCATGAACGTATAGTGCATATACCTGACGCAGGGTAATACGAGTGTGCGATGTAACGCATAATATTCATATAGCTGTCACGGATTAATATAACCATCAACATATACAGTAGTGCATATATTTGACGCAGGTTAATACAGGTGTACGATGTAACCCTTAATATACCCTGAACGTATAGTGCATATACTTGACGCAGGTTAATACAGGTGTACGATGTAACCCTTAATATACCCTGAACGTATAGTGCATATACTTGACGCAGGTTAATACAGGTGTACGATGTAACCCTTAATATACCCTGAACGTATAGTGCATATACTTGACGCAGGTTATTACAGGTGTACGATGTAACCCTTAATATACCCTGAACGTATAGTGCATATACTTGACGCAGGTTAATACAGGTGTACGATGTAACCCTTAATATACCCTGAACGTATAGTGCATATACCTGACGCAGGTTAATACAGGTGTACGATATAACACTTTAATATACCCTGAACTTATAGTACATATACCTGGCGCAGGTTCATACAGGTGTACGATGTAACCCTTAATATACCCTGAACGTATAGTGCATATACCTGACGCAGGTTGAGACAGGTGTACGATGTGACACTTTGATATACCCTGAACGTATAGTGCATATACCTGACGCAGGTTAATACAGGTGTACGATATAACACTTTAATATACCCTGAACTTATAGTACATATACCTGGCGCAGGTTCATACAGGTGTACGATGTAACCCTTAATATACCCTGAACGTATAGTGCATATACCTGACGCAGGTTGAGACAGGTGTACGATGTGACACTTTGATATACCCTGAACGTATAGTGCATATACCTGACGCAGGTTAATACAGGTGTACAATATAACACTTTAATATACCCTGAACTTATAGTACATATACCTGGCGCAGGTTCATACAGGTGTACGATGTGACACTTTGATATACCCTGAACGTATAGTGCATATACCTGACGCAGGTTGAGACAGGTGTACGATGTGACACTTTGATATACCCTGAACGTATAGTGCATATACCTGACAACTGATTATTTTGACATGTAGTATATCATGTGACATATAAAAGTGCCGTTTTAAAAGAAATGGGTGTTTTAACCTTTACGCTATCGGATGTTTTCGACAATCTCAGACGACTAGGGAAACTAGGACGAATGTCCTCCGACAGATGTCTAATTACCCAGCCTTATCAGTTTACATAAGTAACACCTTCAAAAACATTGTGGCAAGCTCTTTCCGCTTCCCACATTGACTGGATCAGTTCCCAAGATGACGGCCTCTCTGTTGCTGCTGACTTCCGTCCTGGGCGTGGCCCTAGCCGTCACCCCTCACATCCTGACCCCCCAGGCCAAACCAGGCCCCGAGGCTGCCTTGATCATCGTGCCCGGGGCCTACGTGAAGGGAGAACAGTATATCCCACTAGGTAGGTCGCTAGCTGGGTCAGAAGACTAGTCTCTCATGGAAGGTCCCTCGAGGTGCCGTGAGCAGATGTAAAAAGGATGTAGATATATGTTATATATAATACCGAGGTCAGATATACAGATGTAGATATATGTTATATATAATACCGAGGTCAGACATACAGATGTAGATATATGTTATATATAATACCGAGGTCAGATATACAGATGTAGATATATGTTATATATAACACCGAGGTCAGATATATACATGTAGATATATGTTATATATAACACCGAGGACAGAATTACACATGTAGATATATGTTATATATAATACCGAGGACAGAATTACACATGTAGATATATGTTATATATAACACCGAGGTCAGAATTACACCTGAGATATATGTTATATATAACACCGAGGACAGAATTACACATGTAGATATATGTTATATATAATACCGAGGACAGAATTACACATGTAGATATATGTTATATATAACACCGAGGTCAGAATTACACATGTAGATATATGTTATATATAACACCGAGGACAGAATTACACGTGTAGATATATGTTATATATAAGACCGAGGACAGAATTGCACATGTAGATATATGTTATATATAACACCGAGGACAGAATTACACATGTAGATATATGGTATATATAACAACAAGGAAACATGTACTTGGGGCTGCATAAAATACTAATGCTAAGATCAACAACGTGTTTTAACATTCTTTGTCCAACACAGGGCAGGAAATACAGACGTCGTCTCCTCTGAAACTCTGGGTAGTTGTTCTGGCGGAGTTTATCGCCGATCTCCCAAACCCCCTACAACTGTCGGGGGCTGTCACGGACGCCATTGCGCAGCTCCGGAAGAAAGGAATGACTTCCGACAACGTCTTCCTGGCAGGACACAGTCTCGGAGGTATTTGGGTGGTCAACTTTTGCAGAATCACATATGTACATATTTGTTACAATAGTAATCACTCGCTCGTTAAACCAATTTTATTTGATAATCTTGAGTGATGTTGCGTTAAAACTAAAACACAGAGGCCAACTAAGGATTTGCAGAGAACTGAATTAGGCAATCAGTAAAATTGACAATACATGACTGAGTGAGTGAGTTGGGTTTAACGCCGCTTTTAACATTATTCCAGTTATATCACGGCGTGTCAACTTAATGTGGGAGGAAAGCCCGAAGTGATGCAGGTCTCAGACATTTACCACTTCGGTGAAACCCACGAGCACGGTTATGGTGCTGACAAACCTAGAAAAGTAGTCGGGGAGAATTTTGTCGGAATGTCTTGAAAGAAGCCTTCTTGAATCAAGAATGGCTTTGGAAGCTGGTAGGAATGCGATGCTTCCAAACAGTAATACAAACCACACGTAGCAAGTAGATTAGAAATAAGTGAGGTCGAAAAAGATCTCGAATCTCTCTCTTGCCGCTGCTTTAATGGTTCAGCCAGCCTTCGAGAAACTGTACATTACAGAAACTTCTCGAACGATTAAAACCATTATGGAAAGTTGACAGTTGTTCAAATTTGGCCACGACATCACTCGACGTCTCTTTTACGAGCAAGTCAATCATTTGCTGCCACGGACACTTTCTGCATTCATATTTACAACTGTTCTACTGAATGTAAAATCACTTTCAAATAAGAGTATCTCTCTCTCTCAACAGGCGTCTTCGTTGGGAACCATGGGAAATCTCATGCCAAACAGTTAAAGGGCATCCTGCTGTTGGCGTCCTACATCACCAAGGGGAATCCCCTGTCCCAGTACCCTCTTCCTGTCCTCACTATCTCCGGCGACCTGGACGGCAACACACGCATCACCAGGATCGCAGACACCTTCCAGTGAGTTCCATGCACTACGTCAACACCGTCTGCACTGATGATCTTTTTAACGACGAGTACTACAAACATGAAAATGCGACCAAAATCCCGCCCTGCTCTTTATCCTTTTCACATATGTACTTTTAATTTCTCGTCCTTTTCGTACCATTAATTGCTCCCCAATCTAGAACGTTTACAAATCATTGCAACAGACGTATACGTTACTAGCCCCAATGTGAGAATTTGCTTTATTTAGAGATTACGTCCTATGTTTAAAATCCCGTCATGTCAACCTGTTTATGTTTGTTGAGCCCCTCGTCACGTCATCCTGTGTATGTCTCTTTAACCTCTCGTCACGTCATCCTGTGTATGTCTCTTTAACCTCTCGTCACGTCATCCTGTGTATGTCTCTTTAACCTCTCGTCACGTCAACCTGTGTATGTCTCTTTAACCTCTCGTCACGTCAACCTGTGTATGTCTCTTTAACATCTCGACACGTCAACCTGTGTATGTCTCTTTAACCTCTCGTCACGTCAACCTGTGTATGTCTCTTTAACCTCTCGTCACGTCAACCTGTGTATGTCTCTATAACCTCTCGTCACGTCAACCTGTGTATGTCTCTTTAACCTCTCGTCACGTCAACGTGTGTATGTCTCTTTAACCTCTCGTCACGTCAACCTGTGTATGTCTCTTTAACCTCTCGTCACGTCAACCTGTGTATGTCTCTTTAACCTCTCGTCACGTCATCCTGTGTGTGTCTCTTTTTAACCTCTCGTCACGTCAACCTGTGTATGTCTTTAAACCTCTCGTCACGTCACCCTGTGTATGTCTCTTTAACCTCTGGTCACGTCAACCTGTGTATGTCTTTTAACCTCTCGTCACGTCACCCTGTGTATGCTTGTTTTACCACACACATACACACACACACACACACACGCACACACACACGCACACACACGCACGCACGCACGCACGCACACACACACGCACACACGCGCGCACGCACGCGCGCGCGCACGCACACACACACAAACACACCCGCCGCGTCACCCTGTGTAAGTTTCTTTAAACCCCCGTCACGTCACCCTGTGTATGTTTGCTTAAACCCCCGTCACGTCACCCTGTGTAAGTTTGTTTAACCCCTATCACCAGCCGGGTACTGTATGCACGACGTGCACGTAAAACTGATTCCAGGGAGTTGCAGAGCGACGTTGCTAAGGACGCCAACGCTATGTACCGCACCCCTGTCGTCATCATGTCTGGCATCAACCACGCCCAGTTCGCGTCAGGCACCATGCCCTCGGGGGTCGTCAAGGAGGACCTGGCCGCAGAGGTCACTGAATCAAGTGCGCACAAAGTGATTGCGCAGCACTGCAATAACTTCCTGGTAGCAACGCTTCAACAGCCGCAGACCGACGTCTCGAAGGCCAAGGTCGCGCTCAAGCAGGCGTATGCGGCTACAAGTCGCATCATGAAAGTAAACATTTAATGGTTCAGTCTTGTTGGACAAAGCAGTGGTCAAGGTATTTATTGTATGACGACACTGTGTTAGACACTGCTGTACATGGCGACACTGTGTTCGACAATACTGTACATGGCGACACTGTGTATGACACTACTGTACATGACGACACTGTGTTCGACACTACTGTACATGGGGACACTGTGTATGACACTACTGTACATGGCGACACTGTGTTCGACACTACTGTACATGGCGACACTCAGTACATGGCGACACTGTGTTCGACACTACTGTACATGGCGACACTGTGTTCGACACTACTGTACATGGCGACACTGTGTTCGACAATACTGTACATGACGACAGTGTGTTCAACACTACTGTACATGACGACAGTGTGTTCGACACTACTGTACATGACGACACTACTGTACATGGCGACACTGTGTTCGACACTACTGTACATGACGACACTACTGTACATGACGACACTACTGTACATGACGACACTACTGTACATGGCTACACTGTGTTCGACACTGCTGTACATGACGACAGTGTGTTCGACACTGCTGTACATGGCGACAGTGTGTTCGACACTACTGTACATGACGACAGTGTGTTCGACACTACTGTATAGGACAACACTGTGTTCGACACTGCTGTACATGACGACAGTGTGTTCGACACTACTGTATAGGACAACACTGTGTTCGACACTGCTGTACATGACGACAGTGTGTTCGACACTACTGTATAGGACAACACTGTGTTCGACACTGCTGTACATGACGACAGTGTGTTCGACACTACTGTATAGGACAACACTGTGTTCGACACTACTGTACATGGCGACACTGTGTTCGACACTGCTGTACATGACGACACTGTGTTCGACACTGCTGTACATGACGACAGTGTGTTCGACACTGCTGTACATGACGACAGTGTGTTCGACACTACTGTACATGAAGACAGTGTGTTCGACACTACTGCACATGACGACACTGTGTTCGACACTACTGTACATGGCGACACTGTGTTCGACACTACTGTACATGGCGACACTACTGTACAACACTTCTGTACAGGGCGACACTGTGTTCGACACTACTGTACATGACGACACTGTGTTCGACACTACTGCACATGACGACACTGTGTTCGACACTACTGCACATGACGACACTGTGTTCGACACTACTGTACATGGCGACACTGTGTTCGACACTACTGCACATGACGACACTGTGTTCGACACTACTGTACATGACGACAGTGTGTTCGACACTACTGCACATGACGACACTGTGTTCGACACTACTGCACATGACGATACTGTGTTCGACACTACTGCACATGACGACACTGTGTTCGACACTACTGTACATGGCGACACTACTGTACAACACTACTGTACATGACGACACTGTGTTCGACACTACTGTACATGACGACACTGTGTTCGACACTACTGTACATGACGACACTGTGTACAACACTACTGTACAGGGCGTCACTGTGTTCAACACTACTGTACATGACGACACTGTGTTCGACACTTCTGTACATGACGACACTGTGTTCGACACTACTGTACATGGCGACACTACTGTACATGGCGTTACTGTGTTCGACACTACTGTACATGATGACACTACTGTACATGGCGACACTGTGTTCGACACTGCTGTACATGACGACAGTGTGTTCGACACTGCTGTACATGACGACACTACTGTACATGGCGACACTGTGTTCGACACTACTGTACATGACGACACTGTGTTCGACACTACTGTACATGAAGACAGTGTGTTCGACACTACTGTACATGGCGACACTGTGTATGACAATACTGTACATGACGACACTGTGTTCGACACTACTGTACATGACGACACTGTGTTCGACACTACTGTACATAACGACAGTGTGTTCGACACTACTGTACATGACGACAGTGTGTTCGACACTAATGTACATGGCGACACTGTGTTCAACACTACTGTATAGGACAACACTGTGTACAACACTTCTGTACATGGCGACACTGTGTACAACACTACTGAACATGACGACACTGTAAACAACACTACTGTACATGACAACACTGTGTACAACACTACTGTACATGCCGACACTGTGTACAACACTACTGTACATGACGACACTGTGTACAACACTACTGTACATGACAACAATGTGTACAACACTATTGTACATGACGACACTGTGTACAACACTACTGTACACGACAACATTTTGTACAACACTACTGTACATGACAACACTGTGTTCGGCCCTACTGTACATGATGACACTACTGTACATGGCGACACTGTGTTCGACACTACTGAACATGACAACACTGTGTTCGACACTACTGTACAAGACGACACTATGTTCGGCCCTACTGTACATGATGACACTACTGTACATGGCGACACTGTGTTCGACACTACTGTACATGGCCACACTGTGTTTGACACTACTGTACATGATGACACTGTGTACAACACTACTGTACATGACGACACTGTGTTCGACACTACTGTACATGACGACACTACTGTACATGGCGACACTACTGTACATGGCGACACTGTGTTCGACACTACTGTACATGACGACACTGTGTTCGACACAACTGTACATGACGACACTCTGTTCGACACTACTGTACATGGCGACAATGCTTTACATGGCGACACTGTGTTCGACACTACTGTACATGACGACACTACTGTACATGGCGACACTGTGTTCGACACTACTGTACATGGCGACACTGTGTTTGATACTCAGTACATGACGACATTGTGTTCGACACTGTTGTACATGGCGACACTGTGTATGACACTACTGTCCATGACGACACAGTGTTCGACACTACTGTACATGACGACACTGTGTTCGACAATGCTTTACATGGCGACACTGTGTTCGACACTACTGTACATGGCGACACTGTGTTTGATACTCAGTACATGACGACACTGTGTTCGACACTGCTGTACATGATGATACAGTATTCAGCACTAATGTACATGATGGCCCATAAAGATCCCCGTACGAATTGGTCTTCAGCAACTCCTTGTCGTAAGAGGCGGGTGGTCAGGCTCGCTGACTTGATTGATGCATGTCATCGTATCTCATTTGCGTAGATCGATGTTTATGATGTCAATCAGTGGATGCTCTGGTCCAGACTCTATTTATAACAACAAACTAACTAACAAACAAGACTAACCCCACTCTCCTCCCGGCCACAGCCACTGCTGGACCTCAAGACCCTCGACGTGAATGACCAGAAGGTGTCCGGCTGGACCATCCGCGCCCAGCAACTGTTGCTAGGCGACATCGCCAAGACGCTGAAGGTAGGCGAGCAGTCAGAGAGTATATCAACTGGTTGTCTCTGTCTACTTTAACGAGATTGCTACAATTAGTAAGCTCCATACAGTTCAACTAGAGTGGTTTTACTGGTGTATATCCACGTGTATCACACTGAAGACGTTTTGCTGATGTATATCCATGTATATCATATGGGAGAGATTTACTGATGTATATCCATGTATATCATATGGGAGAGGTTTACTGATGTATATCCATGTATATCATGATGTACTTCTATGAAGTAGAAGAGGTTCCAATACTTGCACAATCTTTGCACATACTGATGAAATGAATGTCAGAAATCTTTAATTTCCTGAACGCGAGTAAGTGTAATGCATGAATTCTTGCTTGAGTTTCGTAGAATCAGTTTGACACACATGCGAGTGTTTTGATGTCATTATTAGCCATTATTTTTTAATCCTTTTGAACTCCATTTTGAGGTCATTCAGACATCATGTCACAATAAGGCTCGAATGACGTCAACGATGCCGTTCGGATGACGTAAGGAATACACTGGTGCGCGTGAAGTCATTCTTTGCACAACTGCAAATGCCATTTTTATTAAATCGGTTATTTCTAAAACTATGGGTATTAAACATGTACATCGTGTGATAAATGTTCACTCCCCCATATAATTTTATGTCTGTATCACACAAGTATACTGTGGTATGCTGTTGTATATCTGTGTATATCACACATATGTCAACTGTAGTATATCTGTGTATATCACACACAGGTTAACTGTGGTTTGCTGCAGTATAACTGTGTATATTTTACACATAGGTCAACTGTAGTATATCTGTGTATATCACACACAGGTCAACTGTGGTATAACTGTGTATATCACACACATATCAACTGTACTATATCTGTGTATATCACACAGGTCAGGTGTAGTAAATCGGTGTATTCCACACACAGGTCAACTGTAGTATATCTGTGTATATCACACACAGGTCAACTGTAGTATATCTGTGTATATCACACACAGGTCAACTGTAGTATATCTGCGTATATCACACACAGGTCAACTGTTGTATATCTGTGTATATCACACACAGGTCAACTGTAGTATATCTGTGTATATCAGATCACGAACAAGGAGGACGGCGAGGCTCAGTTTGTGCTGGCCAAGGCACAGACGGGCACCAACAACGTCGATACCGTCACCCACGTGGCCTTGCCCTTCAACCCCCTGGATGTCTCCACAAACAAAGCATCCCCAGACCAACTCGAGGCCAAGATGAAGACACGTGAAGCTGTCGTGAAATCTTTGTCGGGGGTCAAGGCCGGGTCCGCCCCTTCTATCACGTGCAA
This sequence comes from Haliotis rufescens, assembly GCF_023055435.1. Taxonomy (NCBI): domain Eukaryota; kingdom Metazoa; phylum Mollusca; class Gastropoda; order Lepetellida; family Haliotidae; genus Haliotis; species Haliotis rufescens. The sequence continues at coordinate 60,595,349 of NW_025964334.1, forward strand.
AGACATCAACGAGGTGAGAGATATACGTGTTCCTGTTTGAATGTGATCACGTGGGCCGCCCAGTTGACTTGTGGTAACAACTGTCTGTGAAAATCAGGACCCAAACCCGTCTTCTTCATGCTCATTGTGCGTGTCTCAACAATGTGCGTGTCTCTGTATGGAGATTGTTGTACATGGTGTGTCTCCGTGTGGAGATTGTTGTACATGGTGTGTCTCTGTATGGAGATTGTTGTACATGGTGTGTCTCTGTATGGAGATTGTTGTACATGGCGTGTCTCTGTATGGAGATTGTTGTACATGGTGTGTCTCTGTATGGAGATTGTTGTACATGGTGTGTCTCTGTATGGAGATTGTTGTACATGGTGTGTCTCTGTATGGAGATTGTTGTACATGGTGTGTCTCTGTATGGAGATTGTTGTACATGGTGTGTCTCTGTATGGAGATTGTTGTACATGGTGTGTCTCTGTATGGAGATTGTTGTACATGGTGTGTCTCTGTATGGAGATTGTTGTACATGGTGTGTCTCTGTATGGAGATTGTTGTACATGGTGTGTCTCTGTATGGAGATTGTTGTACATGGTGTGTCTCTGTATGGAGATTGTTGTACATGGTGTGTCTCTGTATGGAGATTGTTGTACATGGTGTGTCTCTGTATGGAGATTGTTGTACATGGTGTGTCTCTGTATGGAGATTGTTGTACATGGCGTGTCTCTGTATGGAGATTGTTGTACATGGTGTGTCTCTGTCTGGAGATTGTTGTACATGGTGTTTCTCTGTATGGAGATTGTTGTACATGGTGTGTCTCTGTATGGAGATTGTTGTACATGGTGTGTCTCTGTATGGAGATTGTCGTACACGGTGTGTCTCTGTATGGAGATTGTTGTACATGGTGTGTCTCTGTCTGGAGATTGTTGTACATGGTGTGTCTCTGTCTGGAGATTGTTGTACATGGTGTGTCTCTGTATGGAGATTGTTGTACATGGTGTGTCTCTGTATGGAGATTGTTGTACATGGTGTGTCTCTGTCTGGAGATTGTTGTACATGGTGTTTCTCTGTATGGAGATTGTTGTACATGGTGTGTCTCTGTATGGAGATTGTTGTACATGGTGTGTCTCTGTATGGAGATTGTTGTACATGGTGTGTCTCTGTATGGAGATTGTTGTACATGGTGTGACGCTGTATGGAGATTGTTGTACATGGTGTGTCTCTGTATGGAGATTGTTGTACATGGTGTGTCTCTGTATGGAGATTGTTGTACATGGTGTGTCTCTGTATGGAGATTGTTGTACATGGCGTGTCTCTGTATGGAGATTGTTGTACATGGTGTGACGCTGTATGGAGATTGTTGTACATGGTGTGACGCTGTATGGAGATTGTGTACATGGTGTGTCTCTGTGTGGAGATTGTTGTACATGGTGTGACGCTGTATGGAGATTGTTGTACATGGTGTGTCTCTGTATGGAGATTGTTGTACATGGTGTGTCTCTGTATGGAGATTGTTGTACATGGTGTGTCTCTGTATGGAGATTGTTGTACATGGTGTGTCTCTGTATGGAGATTGTCGTACACGGTGTGTCTCTGTATGGAGATTGTTGTACATGGTGTGACGCTGTATGGAGATTGTTGTACATGGTGTGTCTGTATGGAGATTGTTGTACATGGTGTGACGTTGTATGGAGATTGTTGTACATGGTGTGACGCTGTATGGAGATTGTTGTACATGGTGTGACGCTGTATGGAGATTGTTGTACATGGTGTGTCTGTATGGAGATTGTTGTACATGGTGTGACGCTGTATGGAGATTGTTGTACATGGTGTGACGCTGTATGGAGATTGTGTACATGGTGTGTCTCTGTGTGGAGATTGTTGTACATGGTGTGACGCTGTATGGAGATTGTGTACATGGTGTGTCTCTGTATGGAGATTGTTGTACATGGTGTGTCTGTATGGAGATTGTTGTACATGGTGTGACGCTGTATGGAGATTGTTGTACATGGTGTGACGCTGTATGGAGATTGTGTACATGGTGTGTCTCTGTGTGGAGATTGTTGTACATGGTGTGACGCTGTATGGAGATTGTTGTACATGGTGTGTCTCTGTATGGAGATTGTTGTACATGGTGTGTCTCTGTATGGAGATTGTTGTACATGGTGTGTCTCTGTATGGAGATTGTTGTACATGGTGTGTCTCTGTATGGAGATTGTTGTACATGGTGTGTCTCTGTATGGAGATTGTCGTACACGGTGTGTCTCTGTATGGAGATTGTTGTACATGGTGTGACGCTGTATGGAGATTGTTGTACATGGCGTGACGCTGTATGGAGATTGTCGTACACGGTGTGACGCTGTATGGAGATTGTTGTACATGGTGTGTCTCTGTGTGGAGATTGTTGTACATGGCGTGTCTCTGTGTGGAGATTGTTGTACATGGTGTGACGCTGTACGGAGATTGTTGTACATGGTGTGTCTCTGTGTGGAGATTGTTGTACATGGCGTGACGCTGTATGGAGATTGTTGTACATGGCGTGACGCTGTATGGAGATTGTTGTACATGGTGTGACGCTGTATGGAGATTGTTGTACATGGTGTGACGCTGTATGGAGATTGTTGTACATGGTGTGTCTCTGTGTGGAGATTGCTGTACATGGTGTGACGCTGTATGGAGATTGTTGTACATGGCGTGTCTCTGTATGGAGATTGTTGTACATGGCGTGACGCTGTATGGAGATTGTCGTACATGGTGTGACGCTGTATGGAGATTGTTGTACATGGTGTGTCTCTGTATGGAGATTGTTGTACATGGTGTGTCTCTGTATGGAGATTGTTGTACATGGTGTGTCTCTGTATGGAGATTGTTGTACGTGGTGTGTCTCTGTATGGAGATTGTTGTACATGGCGTGACGCTGTATGGAGATTGTTGTACATGGTGTGTCTCTGTATGGAGATTGTTGTACATGGTGTGTCTCTGTATGGAGATTGTTGTACATGGTGTGTCTCTGTATCGAGATTGTTGTACATGGTGTGTCTCTGTATGGAGATTGTTGTACATGGTGTGTCTCTGTATGGAGATTGTTGTACATGGTGTGTCTCTGTATGGAGATTGTTGTACATGGCGTGTCGTTGTATGTAGATTGTTGTACATGGTGTGTCTCTGTATCGAGATTGTTGTACATGGTGTGTCTCTGTATGGAGATTGTTGTACATGGTGTGTCTCTGTATGGAGATTGTTGTACATGGTGTGTCTCTGTATGGAGATTGTTGTACATGGCGTGACGTTGTATGTAGATTGTTGTACATGGTGTGTCTCTGTATCGAGATTGTTGTACATGGTGTGTCTCTGTATGGAGATTGTTGTACATGGTGTGACGCTGTATGGAGATTGTTGTACATGGTGTGTCTCTGTATGGATATTGTTGTACATGGTGTGACGCTGTATGGAGATTGTTGTACATGGTGTTTCTCTGTATGGAGATTGTTGTACATGGTGTGTCTCTGTATGGAGATTGTTGTACATGGTGTGACGCTGTATGGAGATTGTTGTACATGGCGTGACGCTGTATGGAGATTGTTGTATATGGCGTGACGCTGTATGGAGATTGTTGTACATGGTGTGTCTCTGTATGGAGATTGTTGTACATGGTGTGTCTCTGTATGGAGATTGTTGTACATGGTGTTTCTCTGTATGGAGATTGTTGTACACGGTGTGTCTCTGTGTGGAGATTGTTGTACATGGCGTGACGCTGTATGGAGATTGTTGTACATGGTGTGTCTGTATTGAGATTGCTGTACATGGTGTGTCTCTGTATGGAGATTGTTGTACATGGTGTGACGATGTATTGAGATTGTTGTACATGGTGTGACGATGTATTGAGATTGTTGTACATGGTGTGTCTCTGTATGGAGATTGTTGTACATGGTGTGTCTCTGTATGGAGATTGTTGTACATGGCGTGACGCTGTATGGAGATTGTTGTACATGGTGTGTCTCTGTATGGAGATTGTTGTACATGGAGTGTCTCTGTATGGAGATTGTTGTACACGGTGTGTCTGTATGGAGATTGTTGTACATGGTGTGTCTCTGTGTGGAGATTGTTGTACATGGTGTGTCTCTGTATGGAGATTGTTGTACATGGTGTGTCTCTGTATGGAGATTGTCGTACATGGTGTGACGCTGTATGGAGATTGTTGTACATGGTGTGTCTCTGTATGGAGATTGTTGTACATGGAGTGTCTCTGTATGGAGATTGTTGTACATGGTGTGTCTGTGTATGGAGATTGTTGTACATGGTGTGTCTCTGTCTGGAGATTGTTGTACATGGTGTGTCTCTGTATCGAGATTGTTGTACATGGTGTGTCTCTGTGTGGAGATTGTTGTACATGGCGTGTCTGTGTATGGAGATTGTTGTACATGGTGTGTCTGTGTATGGAGATTGTTGTACATGGCGCGTCTGTGTATGGAGATTGTTGTACATGGTGTGTCTGTGTATGGAGATTGTTGTACATGGTGTGTCTCCGTCTGGAGATTGTTGTACATGGTGTGTCTCTGTATGGAGATTGTTGTACATGGTGTGTCTCTGTATGGAGATTGTTGTACATGGTGTGTCTCTGTATGGAGATTGTTGTACATGGTGTGACTCTGTATGGAGATTGTTGTACATGGCGTGACGCTGTATGGAGATTGTTGTATATGGCGTGACGCTGTATGGAGATTGTTGTACATGGTGTGTCTCTGTATGGAGATTGTTGTACATGGTGTGTCTCCGTCTGGAGATTGTTGTACATGGTGTGTCTCTGTATGGAGATTGTTGTATATGGCGTGACGCTGTATGGAGATTGTTGTACATGGTGTGTCTCTGTGTGGAGATTGTTGTACATGGTGTGTCTCTGTATGGAGATTGTCGTACATGGTGTGACGCTGTATGGAGATTGTTGTACATGGCGTGTCTCTGTATCGAGATTGTTGTACATGGTGTGTCTCTGTATGGAGATTGTTGTACATGGTGTGTCTCTGTATCGAGATTGTTGTACATGGTGTGTCTCTGTATGGAGATTGTTGTACATGGTGTGTCTCTGTATGGAGATTGTTGTACATGCTGTGTCTCTGTATGGAGATTGTTGTACAAGGTGTGTCTCTGTATGGAGATTGTTGTACATGGTGTGTCTCTGTATGGAGATTGTTGTACATGGTGTGTCTCTGTGTGGAGATTGTTGTACATGGTGTGTCTCTGTGTGGAGATTGTTGTACATGGTGTGTCTCTGTATGGAGATTGTTGTACATGGTGTGTCTCTGTATGGAGATTGTCGTACATGGTGTGACGCTGTATGGAGATTGTTGTACATGGTGTGTCTCTGTATGGAGATTGTTGTACATGGTGTGTCTCTGTATGGAGATTGTTGTACATGGTGTGTCTGTGTATGGAGATTGTTGTACATGGTGTGTCTCTGTCTGGAGATTGTTGTACATGGTGTGTCTCTGTATCGAGATTGTTGTACATGGTGTGTCTCTGTGTGGAGATTGTTGTACATGGCGTGTCTGTGTATGGAGATTGTTGTACATGGTGTGTCTGTGTATGGAGATTGTTGTACATGGCGTGTCTGTGTATGGAGATTGTTGTACATGGTGTGTCTGTGTATGGAGATTGTTGTACATGGTGTGTCTCCGTCTGGAGATTGTTGTACATGGTGTGTCTCTGTATGGAGATTGTTGTACATGGTGTGTCTCTGTATGGAGATTGTTGTACATGGTGTGTCTCTGTATGGAGATTGTTGTACATGGTGTGTCTCTGTATGGAGATTGTTGTACATGGTGTGTCTGTGTATGGAGATTGTTTTACATGGTGTGTCTCTGTATGGAGATTGTTGTACATGGTGTGTCTCCGTCTGGAGATTGTTGTACATGGTGTGTCTCTGTATGGAGATTGTTGTACATGGTGTGTCTCTGTATGGAGATTGTTGTACATGGTGTGTCTCTGTATGGAGATTGTTGTACATGGTGTGTCTCTGTATGGAGATTGTTGTACATGGCGTGTCTCTGTATGGAGATTGTTGTACATGGTGTGTCTCTGTATGGAGATTGTTGTACATGGTGTGTCTCCGTGTGGAGATTGTTGTACATGGTGTGTCTCTGTATGGAGATTGTTGTACATGGTGTGTCTCTGTGTGGAGATTGTTGTACATGGTGTGTCTGTGTATGGAGATTGTTGTACAAGGTGTGTCTCTGTATGGAGATTGTTGTACATGGCGTGACGCTGTATGGAGATTGTTGTACATGGTGTGTCTCTGTATGGAGATTGTTGTACAAGGTGTGTCTCTGTATGGAGATTGTTGTACAAGGTGTGTCTCTGTATTGAGATTGTTGTACATGGCGTGACGTTGTATGTAGATTGTTGTACATGGTGTGTCTCTGTTTGGAGATTGTTGTACATGGTGTGTTGACCCTCTACACACAGGCTGCTTTCCAACTGGCTCTCAACTCGTCCTCCAGCGTGGCTAGGACTCGCTACCAGAAACGTGCAGTGAGGAGAATGGTTTTCAAAGACGACGTTAAAATTGGCACTGGCATCCAATGGGTAGGATGGAAGTTGGAGTTAAAGGAATCTGCGACTGAGCTGGAAGTAACTTCTGCCTCCCTTGTGACGAGTCTCAACACCTTCATCTCGTCTTTTGGGGGGATGTACTACTGCAAGCTCCTGGCTCCGTACCGCGCCATGGAGTGGATCTATGTGGACTCGCTCCGGGCCGTGAGCGCAGGGAAATCCCCCAGTCTAGTGGGGTGATGGAGAATGTGTTCACATTATCTGTGAAGAGTGTTTCATTCAAATTTAGTTGTCATATGCTGAATTAAATGTGTTGTACTGTTTTGCTCGAGTTTTTTCAAAGAAATGTTTCTAGCGATGGACAAGAATTATGTGTTGACTGTTCATTTATTGAATAGATCCATGTTGGTGCCCGTAACTTCACGTGCGCCCTGATCAAGCTGGGTTTACGCCATCCTTTTCGTGTGTCCAGCTTTGGTTAACTACGTGCCTCTCGTGGCGTCATCTAAGGTTAATAACATCTTCACAGTGGAGTCAGCTAGCCTGAGGAAGACAGGCAGTATATACACTTTATATGCAGTGTATTTTGTTGTTGAACAGTGATTGTAGCTGTGTTCCATTGTTTCTGTTGAGATTCGGTAGATGCTCGTTGTATTGTGTTTGGACAGTGATTAGTTGTCAGGAATGTAGTACTGTTTAATGAAAGCAGTTTTGAGGAAGTGTCTATATTTAGATGCTAGAATCGCGTGTAAACTTCCGGTGTACCGTGGACATAGGTGGAATATTCTGTGATGTTCTAGTGCCGCTACACTGGTGATGGCACTGTGTAGAAATGTCCAGAAGCTGGTGAGACTGTACATAAGGGGACACGACTGTGCCTCTCGTCTTTCTCATACATTTCGTCCCTCACACATTTCATAACATCAAGACCCGTGAAGATCCGGGGCAGAATAGGTCTTAACGAACCCATGCTTGCTGTAAAAGGCGACTATGCTTGTAGTAAGAGGCGACTAACGGGATCGGGTGGTCAGGCTCGCTGAAGTGGTTGATGCATGTCATCGATCCCAATTGCGTAGATCGATGGTCATGATATTAATCACTGGATTTTCTGGCCCAGACTCGATTATTTACAGACCGCCATTATATAGCTGGAATATTGCTGAGTGCGGCGTTAAACAACAAACAAACAAACATCAAGACTAGCGTCCGTGAGAAGATCCCCCACCCTGATTCCCTGCCAAGGCTCATCTCTGAAGTTTGACAACTGTCGCCGCTGGGTGAATATACTATTATTACTTTTGCTATTTTTTGAGTTGATACTGAACACTGCCATCATATTATATATTTGCCATTGAATATTGTATTACCTCTCTATTGTGTGAAGCCCATTTCTGGTGTCCCCCGTCGTGATATTGCTGGAATATTGCTAAAAGCGGCGTAAAACCAAACTCACTCACTCACTCACTATTGTGTACTGCCATTGTAATTGTTGTGCAGTAATTTGTAATTATTTGTAAACCTAGTGAATTTTGTAATACATTTGTAGATTGTGTATCAATTTGGGAATCGACACGTAACAGAAATTGGGGGCTCGTCCGGGATAGAAATTAAATATATCACAAAGTATTTGTACACAAATTTGGAGAAACATTTTATTGTCTTATATTGTGAGAAGCCAACAATCACTGTGGTATTTTGTGAATAGCCAACGAAACAAGCCTGTATGCTCAAAAAGTCTGAACTGGTCGAATTGGCCAAACATTACAAACTTGATATCAAATCGGGTATGCTTAAGGATGATGGCAAGAACATCTTGATAACTTACCTTATTGGGGAAAACATTTTGAATGAAGATGCTTTTGCCTTGCTTGAACAAAAGACTGATGTTTTGGCTTTGAAGAAATTACAATTTGAAAGAGAAAATTTGGCTATTGAAATTCGTCTTAAGAAATGTAAAGAAAGGAGAAGAATCGAAGTTGAGAATAAGAAAGAATTTTGGCTTAAAGAAATTGAGGTTAAGAATGAAAAAGAAATTTTGAAATTGGAAGCCGAGAAAGAAAAAGAAGACAGTGAATTTCCGAGTAAGCAAGTAGAAATTGAAACCGATAAAGAAATTAAGCTGAAGCAAATTGAATTACAGAATGATATCTCTCCCCGTATCTCAACAGGTGATGTGATGGATCGGTTGATCTTTCCAAGCAGATTAGACTTGTTCTGCAATTCTCTGAATGTGATGTGGAGAAGGCTTTCCTACATTTTGAAAAGGCAGTATACAGTTTCAAGTGGCCACAGGATCAGTGGACCATGTTGTTGCAAAGTGTGTTTAGGGTAAATGCTCAAGACGTTTATTGTACTTTACCCATTGATAGGCGTCCTGATTATCAGGTTGTTTATTTGGCTGAAGTTTTGAAGGCTTATGAATTGGTTTCTGAAGCTTACAGGCAGGAGTTACAGGCAGGGGTTACAGATAGGAGTTACAGACAGGAGTTACAGGCAGGAGTTACAGGCAGGAGTTACAGGCAGAAGTTACAGGCAGGAGTTACAGGCAGGAGTTACAGGCAGGAGTTACAGATAGTAGTTACAGACAGGGGTTACAGGCAGGAGTTACAGGCAGGAGTTACAGATAGGAGTTACAGATAGGAGTTACAGGCAGGAGTTACAGGCAGGAGTTACAGATAGGAGTTACAGGCAGGAGTTACAGGCAGGAGTTACAGGCAGGAGTTACAGGCAGGAGTTACAGGCAGGAGTTACAGATAGGAGTTACAGGCAGGAGTTACAGGCAGGAGTTACAGACAGGAGTTACAGGAGTTGATCTAGTTCTAACAAGTCTGGTTCTGAGTTTGTTGACAAAACATCTACTCCAGTTGGTCTAACGATACCTCTAGATTTACGCCTACTTGTAGATATTACCGTAAGCCAGGGCATATAATTTCTGAGTGTATAAAGCTCGCTTTCAAAAACAGGTATTCTTCCCCGAATGCTTTTGTGAATGTCAAGTCACAGCCTTTTAGGGTTCGGCTAATGATGAGTTAGCTGATGTAGACGAGTAATCAAAGTCTGTCGTTTGAGGTGTCTGTGGTGAGAGGAGTACTTACCTTATGAAAGTAAAGGTTTGTGTCAGATAAGCTGACAGTTCCACTGTTAAGCCCGTTACCGTTTTGAGGGATACTGGTGCTCTTCAAACTCTAATTTTGGATGGTAATTTACCACTTTCTGAGGAGTCATCAGATGACCCTGAGGTTTGGTTAGAGGGTTCTATGTGGCTATACCAGTGAACCTTTCCATTTTGTGAATTTGAAGACAGGTTTGGTGTCTGGGTTGGTCAAGGTGGGTGTTGTAGAACCCCTACCTGTTAAAGGTGTAGACAAGCTCATTGGGAATTATTTGGTAGGGGGGAGGTGGTTGGGGGATCCTGTTATTTGTCCTGAGCCAAGCACTTCGGAAGGTACTGAAAATCTTGAAAAAGAAATTCCAGTAATTTTTCCTTCGGGTGATGTTACTCGTGCTATGGCTAAACAAAGCTCTTCTGAGAATGATTCCAGTTCTGAGTTGGCTGGCACTTTTATGGTTCATTCTCTTTTTAAAGGAAAGTACTAAAAATTCTGACAGTTTGGCGCTTGAGGAACCAGTTCTGGGTAGGGGGCAGTTAGTTCAATTACAGTGGATATATTGGGTAATATCTGTCCCGTTTCTTATGGCCTCATTCGCGGCATGATGGGTCTGAATTTTGCAAAACGTGCCACGTTTGTCAAATGGTTATTAAACCTTATTAGCAAATCCAAGGCACACCTTTGAACCCATTCCAGCTTTGGGGTAACCATTCAATAAAGTCATCATTGATTGTGTTGGTCCTTTTGCCTAAAACTAAGTCATGCTCACTGTTATGTGTACTTTCACAAGGATTCCAGAGGCTATTCCTTTATGGAAAACTACAGCTCAAGTTATTATGAAGGCTTTTGTATAGTTCTTCACCACTCAGATTAAGTCTGGTGTATATCATCCTGAATCTCAAGGGGTTTTAGAGAGATTTCATCAGACTCTTAAGAATATGATACGGACCTACTGTTTTGAGACTGAGAAGGAATTTGATGAAGGCATTCATTTGGTGTTGTTGCTATGATGGAGTCAGTTCAGGAGTCCCTAGGTCTTTTGACCTTGCCTTTGGCCATACCGTGGAGCTTTAAGGCATTTGAAGGAGCATTGGCTGAAAGATGTCTGAAATGAGATTGTTGGAGTATGTCTCATCATTTCGGGCTAGGCTCTCAAAAACTTGTGAAGTTGCTAGGGAAAACTTGAAGGGATCCAAGGACAAAATACATTATGACAAAAAGTCTCACGCGAGAAATGTCAGTCCTAGCGATAAAGTCATAGTGTTTTTGCCAATCCCTGGTCAATCAGTACATGCTAGGTACAACGGTCTGTATGGTTTTGACAGAAAAATCAGTGATATTGACTATGCTGTACAAACACCAGGCCGTCGTAAAAAGACACAGCTTTGTCATGTCAATATGATTAGAAAGTATCATGAAAGAAATGACATTGGACCTACTTAGTGTGTTGCCACTGTTTCTCCTATGCATATTGCATCAGGCTGTGATGCTGATGATAACTGAGAGTTTGTCAAGTTTGATGGCATTGCTGATTATGCGAGCCCTAACTTAACATTTCTGAAGTGTTAGCTAACTTAGATGCTAAGTTAAGTCATTTGTCATCTGAGCAAAACATCCAAGTGTCAGAGTTAATTCAAGAGTTTGCTCACTTGTTAATGGATGTACCTGGCCGTACAGATGTGGTGTGTAAACATATTTCATGATGTAGATGTGGGTGACGCTGTGCCTGTGAAACAACATCCCTACCGGATGAATCCAATCTAGCTTAAAGTTCTGAAGAAGGAGATTCAGTACATGCGGGACACTGACATCACAGCCAATCTTGAGGGTGCCGAAGCCAACGTTGATGATGTCATCTATCATTCCATGGAGTGGAACGAACACCTGAAGAGGATCCGTGCCTTCTTCGAGAGACTCACTGAAGCCAAGTTGACTGTTAGAATTTGTACAGGCACATGTACAATGTTAAGGTCATGTTATAGGCCAAAGATGGAAGTTATTTCAAAATTCCTAGATCTACAAAACAAAAAGGAACTTTTGAGATTTCTGGGTATGGCTGGTTACTGCTGTCGATTTTGTCCAAATCTCTCACACGTGGTGGCCCCTCTCACTGATGTGCTGGGCACAAAGGTGAAATTTGTTTGGGACAGCAATTTTCAGTCTGCTTTTGAGAAAATTAAAGCCATTCTCATGAATTTTCTTGTTCTCAGGGCACCAAACTTTAAAAAATCTTTCAAAGTAGCTGTAGATGCAGGGACATTGGTGCTTGAGCAGACATCCCATAGCAGAAAGAAGCATAAGAGTTTCATTAGCCTGTTTGTTATTATTCACGAAAATTTGACAAACATCAGAGAAATTATTCCACCATTCAAAATGAACCTCTTGCTCTGTTGTAAGCTTTGCAACAATTTGAAGTGTACTCGGGTACGACAGATGTTTCCTATACAAATGTACACTGATCATAATCCACGGACTATTCTTCATAAAATGAACAACAAAAACCAAAGTTTAATGTACTTTGAAAGAATTTGATTTAGACACCAAGCGTATAAAGTGCAAGGCAACATTATTGCTGCTGCATCTCGAGTTGGTTGAATATGATTAGTTCTGACTGCAAACATGATTCGTATTTTTGTAAACATTTCTCATAATTATCATGTATAATGTTTGTTATTTACTGTACTCAGCATCATGGTGTGTCTTTGTATGGAGATTGTTGTACATGGTGTGTCTCTGTATGGAGATTGTTGTACAAGGTGTGTCTCTGTATGGAGATTGTTGTACATGGTGTGTCTCTGTATGGAGATTGTTGTACATGGTGTGTCCCTGTATGGAGATTGTTGTACATGGTGTGTCTCTGTATGGAGATTGTTGTACAAGGTGTGTCTCTGTATGGAGATTGTTGTACATGGTGTGTCTGTGTATGGAGATTGTTGTACATGGTGTGTCTCTGTATGGAGATTGTTGTACATGGTGTGTCCCTGTATGGAGATTGTTGTACATGGTGTGTCTCTGTATGGAGATTGTTGTACAAGGTGTGTCTCTGTATGGAGATTGTTGTACATGGTGTGTCTCTGTATGGAGATTGTTGTACATGGTGTGTCTCTGTATGGAGATTGTTGTACATGGTGTGTCTCTGTATGGAGATTGTTGTACATGGTGTGTCTCTGTATGGAGATTGTTGTACATGGTGTGTCTCTGTATGGAGATTGTTGTACATGGTGTGTCTCTGTATGGAGATTGTTGTACATGGTGTGTCTCTGTATGGAGATTGTTGTACATGGTGTGTCTCTGTATGGCAATAGTTGTACACGGTGTGTCTCTGTATGGAGATTGTTGTACATGGCGTGTCTCTGTATGGAGATTGTTGTACATGGCGTGACGCTGTATGGAGATTGTTGTACATGGTGTGTCTCTGTATGGAGATTGTTGTACATGGTGTGTCTCTGTATGGAGATTGTTGTACATGGTGTGTCTCTGTATGGAGATTGTTGTACATGGGGTGTTATTGTATGGAGATTGTTGTACATGGTGTGTCTCCGTGTGGAGATTGTTGTACATGGTGTGTCTCTGTATGGAGATTGTTGTACACGGTGTGTCTCTGTATGGAGATTGTTGTACATGGTGTGTCTCTGTATGGAGATTGTTGTACATGGTGTGTCCCTGTATGGAGATTGTTGTACATGGTATGTCTCTGTATGGCAATAGTTGTACAAGGCGTGACGCTGTATGGAGATTGTTGTACATGGTGTGTTGACTCTCTACACAGGCTGCTTTACAACTGGCTCTCAGCTCTTCCTCCAGCGTGGCTAGGACTCGCTACCAGAAACGTGCAGTGAGGAGAATGGTTTTCAAAAACGACGTTAAAACCGGTAATGGCGCCCAATGGTTTGCAAGGAACTTGGAGTCGAAGGAAACTGTGAATGCACTGGAGGTAACATCCCCCTCCCTCGTGACGACTCGCGGCACCTACGGGGGCGTGTACTACTGCAAGCTATTGGCTCCGTACCGCGCCATGGAGTGGATCTATGTGGACTCGCTCCGGGCCGTGAGCGCAGGAAACCTCATTCCGGTGGGGTGATGTGGAATGTATTCTCAATATCTGTGAAGAATTTTCACTTAAATTTAGAGACATACTGTGTTCAATATATTTACTGTTTTGCTTGATTTTTTCGAAGCCAAGTTTCTAGCGATGGACAAGGAGTACTTAGTTTCAGAGTGTCTTTGTCGACGGAAGTACATTTCATTGTTGTTATATATAGTGTTTGTTCACAAAAAGTGTTAGGCCGTAGGCCTATTACACAGAACTATTTACAGAGAGAGGGAGAAAAAAGAATTACCACTATTTAACATATATATCCATATCCATACACATTCATACACATACACATGCATATATACAAATAAATATTTAGACTGTATGCAATGAACGAAGTCGAAAAGCTTTGTAAACGTAGACTGCTAGATTTCGTATGACTTTAAAAATAGTGGATGACATAAGAGCGTTAAATTTATTTTTAGAAGGGGTTGTAAAATATTTATGAGGACTATATTCAGCTCTTAAATCACTATAAGCATTGCATATAAACACAAAATGATATTCGTCCTCAATAAAATTCTGGTTACAAATCAAACACAGTCTCTGTCCTCTAATTTCCTTAATATATCGACCGGTCTCAATTCGCAGCCGATGGGAGGAGCATCTCAACTGAGCAAGTACAGCTCTGAATTTTGAAACATTTACTACATTGATATAGCTTCCTAAGCCAAATGAAATTTTGTTAAGAGAGTAACTTTGGGATTTAGTGCTAGATGAAACAGCTGCATGCTAATCTTGCTCAGACGAGGCTTTTAAACGGTTTACAAATTCCAAGATAAAACTTCTACTATTATTACTAAATTGCATCTCCCGTATGTAGCCAAAACCAAACGAACAGAGAATGTGTTTGATTTTAGAGACCCAGTTGATCTTACCATTTTTAACATTAAGTACTAATAATCTTTAACATTTCTTAACTAATCTATTTTCAGGCAAATGTAAAATTCTGTACCAATAAGTAACTACACGCTTATAAGCACATATGTACATAGGATACCTTCCGCATTCCCCCCTAACCACATGATTTGATGAAGATTGTTTAACCCCAAGAAAGCGTTTACATGCTAGTACGTGGATTTGCTCTAATTCTTTGTAAGTATCTACACCCCAAATCTCGGCACCTTATAAAAGAATTGGAGATATTTTAGAATCAAAATATTTGAAAAACAAGTCATAAGGAAGAGGTTGAAGCATTTTTAGAGATTTGATGACACCAAATAGGACCTTTTTAGCTTGTAAAGCAGCACTATTAACATGCAAAGACCAGGAGAGAGTTTTTGAAAGAAGTGTACCGAGATATTTATAAGAACTTACACACTGAAGTTTTTGACCCTCGTAATACCACTTTTCATATTTTGATAAAATACCCCCATGTTTAAATACCACTACTTTAGTTTTATCCAAGTTGACTGTTAGATGATAGTTACTACAAAAACTTTCCAGAGCTTCTATGCGTTTTTGAAGGTCATACACAGTATCAGCAATAAATGCAACATCATCAGCAAACAACAATAGAAAAATCTGTACAGTGTCAGGGTGTAGCTGTACACCTGGAGTGCATGTTGATTCTATATACAAAGCTAAGTCGTTTATAAAAATAGAAAATAAAAATGGACTCATTACGCAGCCTTGCCGAAGTCCTAGAGGGCAATCAAAACATTCTGTAAAACAATCTCTGATCTTAACACAGCTTTTAACACAGGCATAGATGGATTCTAATGCATTTAACATTTTTGGGGACACCATTGTTTTTGTTAAATATTACAAACGTGTTTACTGTTTATATAATGACGAGCATGGCCTGCTCCATGCCTGACGCTTCACGTGCGCCTCTGCTGAAGACAAACAACTGATACTGCTGTAGCTGGCTACATAACATTCACTAAACTGTCAACAGGATGCACTAAACTGTCAACAGGATGCACTAAACTGTCAACAGGATGCACTAATGATGTCAACAGGATGCACTAAACTGTCAACAGGATGCACTAAACTGTCAACAGGATGCACTAAAGATGTCAACAGGATGCACTCAAGATGTCAACAGGATGCACTAAACTGTCAACAGGATGCACTAAAGATGTCAACAGGATGCACTAAAGATGTCAACAGGATGCACTAAAGATGTCAACAGGATGCACTAAAGATGTCAACAGGATGCACTAATGATGTCAACAGGATGCACTAAAGATGTCAACAGGATGCACTAATGATGTCAACAGGATGCACTAAACTGTCAACAGGATGCACTAAAGATGTCAACAGGATGCACTAAAGATGTCAACAGGATGCACTAATGATGTCAACAGGATGCACTAAAGATGTCAACAGGATGCACTAATGATGTCAACAGGATGCACTAAACTGTCAACAGGATGCACTAAAGATGTCAACAGGATGCACTAATGATGTCAACAGGATGCACTAAACTGTCAACAGGATGCACTAAAGATGTCAACAGGATGCACTAATGATGTCAACAGGATGCACTAATGATGTCAACAAGATGCACTAAAGATGTCAACATAAACTGGTATATCATATAATCCAATGTAAACTGCCGGGGAGTACTTCATCATGTCAGGGAGTTTACTTCATCATGTCTGGGAGTTTACTTCATCCTCGGAGAACTCAGGTGAATCTGTTAGTCGCTCTGCCGAGTACATGACGTCTGTCCTGATCGCGTACTTCAGTCCCTCCATCACCTCCGACCCCTCGTGGAGGATGTCGTGTTGGAATATCAGCGCTGACCCTGCAGGGGACGGTGACAGGCGTAAGGTCAAACATCAAAAAACAGCAACACATGTCAGCTAGTAGTTTACCAGCAACTTGCATCAAAGTCCCACAATGTTTTCTCACCGGCATCAATGGGTTTTTTTCAGTCTGCAACACTATAAGGCGCACAATACTGAAGCCAGAGGTCCAAGATACCCCTACGTCACAGGGCCATATGACACAGTTGAACCAATCAACTCAACTCGAAAGGGTGCACGGGAATCACGCACTCACGAATACGGTGTTAGCGTTGGGCGTCTCAACGTGCGTGATTCCCGTGCACCCTTTCGAGTTGAGTTGATTGGTTCAACTGTGTCATATGGCCCTGTGACGCAGGGGTAGCATTATGCAGATGGCTGTTTCAATGAATGCTCGTTCCACCCGTGACGAACAGGTCTGGTTGTTGATGAAATATAGTGATAGCTAAATAGACAGATTTTTTATTCATGCACCGATTGTCGTTAAATGTAATATCCAGTTATGTATGACTGTTTAATAATCTCATACCAACTTTGACTGGAGTAGGTCTAATAGTTTTTCAGATATTGTAGTAAACGTCGGTACCTTAAATTACCTTCCAGACTATACGTTTGTGATATTTTTACAAAGACTGAAAGATGGACCTGCTTGAATGTTTCATTGTGCGATGTTCATAAACCAAAGCAACTCTTTCACACCTGCGACTATCATGTGCTTCAGGCAGAAGAAGAAGACAATTTATTGTACATAAACACCCACAGGGGGCAGGGTACAACACATGAACATGACTAGTTATAATGAAAAGTTATAAACATTGACATACACAATGGAATACAAATATTGCTGTGATTAAGGTCTGGAGGGGAGATGCAAATTTTCTTTGCATGGACATTTTGTGAATGAAACAGGAAATAATTGTAGCAAAAAATATATAGTTCATACGTGTCGAACACATTCAGATGAAGCAAATGAAATCAAACGTCATGGACCATTCTGGCGTGGTAGGGGTGGGATAAGAGACAAGGAACTTCGATCCCTCTGGCACTGCTTCAAAACACGCATATATTTTGGACTTAACACTTATGTGTCAATGTATTTGTTCTAGAACAAATTTAAAAATTAAATACCAGTTTCTTTTTATTCGGAACTGTACAACGTGTGGTGTGGTGCGGTGGTGAGTGGAGGCGAGGCGTGGCGTGGTAATTTGATATTGATAAGTGTAGTCATTATGAAGAAGAAGACGAGTTTGTAGGTTTACAGCTAACGGACGGGTGGAATATTCTGTAAATATTGTACAACTGTACCTTTCTTTGGGACAACTGGCACCTTCTGTAAAGCATCACTGGAAAAGAACGTTGTGCATCCCCCTTGGAAGCCCTGTAAATTTACAACTGCAATGCTCGAGAATAACCGGTCTCAGTTTTTAATAGTCTCAATGTTAATAGCAGTAAAGTCTCCTGGATCTGAATCTAAGCGTAGTCAACACACGCTGCCAGCTTCTTAAAAACAGTGGTTTGAGAGGAGACGTCGAAAATGATGAAGCCATCCCACTCACCTCAGTACAGCTGTACGGTGATGTAGCAAAGCCACCCTCACCTCATTCAGATACAGCTGTACAGTGATGTAGCCACCCCTGCCACCTCATTCAAGTGCAGCTGTACAGTGATGTTGCCACCTCACCTCATCCAAGTACAGCTGTACAATGGTGTAACCATCCCACCTCATTCAGGTACAGCTGTACAATGATGTAGCCACCTCACCTCATTCAAGTACAGCTGTACATTGGTGTAACCACCCCACCTCATTCAGGTACAGCTGTACAGTGATGTAGCCACCCTACCTCATTCAAGTACAGCTGTACAATGGTGTAACCACCCAACCTCATTCAAGTACAGCTGTACAGTGATGTAGCCACCTTACTTCATTCAAGTACAGCTGTACAATGGTGTAACCACCCCACCTCATTCAGATACAGCTGAACAGTGATGTAGCCACCCCACCTCATTCAGGTACAGCTGTACAGTGATGTAGCCACCTCACCTCATTCAGGTACAGCTGTACGGTGATGTAGCCACCTCACCTCATTCAGGTACAGCTGTACAGTGATGTAGCCACCTCACCTCATTCAGGTACAGCTGTACAGTGATGTAGCCACCTCACCTCATTCAGGTACATCTGTACAGTGATGTAGCTTCGCTCCATGTTTTTCCTTGTGTAGATCCCATCCTTGTGAATCCTGAAATATTCTCCAGGTTCGTAGCGGAGGAAGCGAAGCCTAGAGACAGAGATGCTTATTACTCGACAGTAGACAATGAGGGTCGGCGTATTAATCCAGGACCCTATTATAAGACTGTGATTTTTATCGGGTAAACATGAAATGGCCTGCCACAAAAATACAGTGTTGTTTTTCTTTAAAAAAATTCAGGCTCAATTTTTTAGATAAACAAATATCTGATTTTGCAGCTGCAGGTAAAACATATCGACTCTCGACACACAGTCCTTGGTTCCTCCCCCTCCCCCCTAGACTATAAAATGGTCTGTCCCTTAGTAACCAACAGAAAGACAACACTGATATAATCAAAATACCCTTATGGGGAAGACACACAACTGCAATCTACCTTTCATTCAGACCCAAAGCCCTCCTCCCTTTGAACACTTCGGGGACATATGTCTTCACCCTGCTCCAGAGCTTCTTCGACACCTTCCTCGAGTCCCACATGTATCGGGAACTATTTCTCACCTCATGGGCCACTTCTTGACTGGAAAAAGCACATAATTAACTTCCATCTAAACATTTCCGGCATATAATGTATAATGTCACCTTCAATATATCAGAAAACTTCTCCCTCATCACCACCTACAGAACAACGAATTGTCACATGTTTCCTTAGTGATGTGTATTGTATCTGATATATCTACCACCTTCAGTACAAGGGACTGTCACATGTTTCCTTAGTGATGTGTATTGTATCAGATATATCTACCACCTTCAGTACAAGGAACTGTCACATGTTTCCTTAGTGATGTGTATTGTATCTGATATATCTACCACCTTCAGTACAAGGAACTGTCACATGTTTCCTAAGTGATGTGTCTTGTATCTGATATATCTACCACATTCAGTACAAGGAATTGTCACATGTTTCCTAAGTGATGTGTCTTGTATCTGATATATCTACCACCCTTCAGTACGAGGAACTGCCACATGTTTCCTAAGTGATGTGTCTTGTATCTGATATATCTACCACCTTCAGTACAAGGAACTGTCACATGTTTCCTAAGTGATGTGTCTTGTATCTGTACAGTGATGTAGCCACCCCACCTCATTCAAGTACAGCTGTACAGTGATGTAGCCACCCCACCTCATTCAGGTACAGCTGGGCAGTGATGTAGCCACCCCACCTCATACAGGTACAGCTGTACAGTGATGTAGACACCTCACCTCATTCAGGTACAGCTGTACAGTGATGTAGCCACCTCAACTCATTCAGGTACAGCTGGACAGTGATGTAGACACCTCACCTCATTCAAGTACAGCTGGACAGTGATGTAGACACCTCACCTCATTCAGGTACAGCTGGACAGTGATGTAGACACCTCACCTCATACAGGTACAGCTGGGCAGTGATGTAGCCACCTCACCTCAGTCAAGTACAGCTGTACAGTGATGTAGCCACCTCACCTCATTCAGGTACAGTGATGTAGCCACCTCACCTCAGTCAAGTACAGCTGTACAGTGATGTAACCACCCCACCTCATTCAGGTACAGCTGTACAGTGATGTAGCCACCTCACCTCATTCAGGTACAGCTGTACAGTGATGTAGCCACCTCACCTCATTCAGGTACAGCTGTACAGTGATGTAGCCACCTCACCTCATTCAGGTACAGCTGTACAGTGATGTAGCCACCACATCTCATTCAGGTACAGCTGTACAGTGATGTAGCCACCTCACCTCATTCAGGTACAGCTGTACAGTGATGTAGCCACCTCACCACATTCAGGTACAGCTGTACAGTGATGTAGCCACCTCACCTCATTCAGGTACAGCTGTACAGTGATGTAGCCACCTCACCTCATTCAGGTACAGCTGTACAGTGATGTAGCCACCTCACCTCATTCAGGTACAGCTGTACAGTGATGTAGCCACCACATCTCATTCAGGTACAGCTGTACAGTGATGTAGCCACCTCACCTCATTCAGGTACAGCTGTACAGTGATGTAGCCACCTCACCACATTCAGGTACTGCTGTACAGTGATATAGCCACCTCACCTCATTCAGGTACAGCTGTACAGTGATGTAGCCACCTCACCTCATTCAGGTACAGCTGTACAGTGATGTAGACACCTCACCTCATTCAGGTACAGCTGTACAGTGATGTAGACACCTCACCTCAGTCAAGTACAGCTGAACAGTGATGTAGCCACCTCACCTCATTCAGGTACAGTGATGTAGACACCTCACCTCAGTCAAGTACAGCTGCACAGTGATGTAGCCACCTCACCTCAGTCAAGTACAGCTGTACAGTGATGTAGACACCTCACCTCAGTCAAGTACAGCTGTACAGTGATGTAGCCACCTCACCTCAGTCAAGTACAGCTGTACAGTGATGTAGCCACCTCACCTCAGTCAAGTACAGCTGAACAGTGATGTAGCCACCTCACCACATTCAGGTACAGCTGTACAGTGATATAGCCACCTCACCTCATTCAAGTACAGCTGTACAGTGATGTAGCCACCTCACCTCATTCAGGTACAGTGATGTAGCCACCTCACCTCAGTCAAGTACAGCTGAACAGTGATGTAGCCACCTCACCACATTCAGGTACAGCTGTACAGTGATATAGCCACCTCACCTCATTCAAGTACAGCTGTACAGTGATGTAGCCACCTCACCTCATTCAGGTACAGTGATGTAGCCACCACACCTCATTCAGGTACAGTGATGTAGCCACCTCACCTCATTCAGGTACAGCTGTACAGTGATGTAGCCACCTCACCTCATTCAGGTACAGCTGTACAGTGATGTAGCCACCTCACCTCATTCAGGTACAGCTGAACAGTGATGTAGCCACCTCACCTCATTCAGATACAGCTGTACAGTGATGTTGCCACCTCACCTCACCTTATTCAAGTACAGCTGTACAGTGATGTAGCAACCCCACATCACCTCATTCAGGTACAGCTGTACAGTGATGTAGCGAGCCCATCCTCACCTCATTCAAGTACAGCTGGACAGTGATGTAGCCACCTCACCTCATTCAGGTACAGCTGTACAGTGATGTAGACACCTCACCTCATTCAGATACAGCTGTACAGTGATGTTGCCACCTCACCTCACCTTATTCAAGTACAGCTGTACAGTGATGTAACCACTTCACCACATTCAGTACAATAAATTGCCACAAGGAATTATCACATGTTTGCTTTGTGACGTGTCTTGCATCTGATATATGTACCATCTACAGTACAAGGAATTATCACATGCTTCCTAAGTGATGTATGTGATATATCTACCACGAAACTACAAGGAACTGTCACATGTTTTCTTAGTGATGTGTCTTGTATCTGATATATGTACCACCTAGAATACAAGGAATTATCACATGTTTCCTTAGTGATGTGTCTTGTATGTGATATATTTTCCATTGATAGAACAGTACAAAAATGAACTTGCTGCATTTTACATACCCACCGCCAAGTTTGATCAGGGCTCTTTTGTACCCTTTCTTCTCGGTCTTCTCGATGAACCACTGACATTCCTGAAGAAATAATTAATCTCCGCCAGTTGAGTCGAAACGTGGAGGGGTGGAGTGCAGTGGGGAAGGGTAGAGGTGAAACAGGGAGGGGTGGAGTGCAGTGGGGAAGGGTAGAGGTGAAACAGGGAGGGGTGGAGTGTAGTGGGGAAGGGTAGAGGTGAAACAGGGAGGGATGGAGTGCAGTGGGGAAGGGTAGAGGTGAAACAGGGAGGGGTGGAGTGGAGTGGGGAAGGGTAGAGGTGAAACAGGGAGGGGTGGAGTGGAGTGGGAAGGGTAGAGGTGAAACAGGGAGGGGTGGAGTGGAGTGGGAAGGGTAGAGGTGAAACAGGGAGGGATGGAGTGTAGTGGGGAAGGGTAGAGGTGAAACAGGGAGGGGTGGAGTGTAGTGGGGAAGGGTAGAGGTGAAACAGGGAGGGGTGGAGTGTAGTGGGGAAGGGTAGAGGTGAAACAGGGAGGGGTGGAGTGTAGTGGGAAGGGTAGAGGTGAAACAGGGAGGGGTGGAGTGGAGTGGGGAAGGGTAGAGGTGAAACAGGGAGGGATGGAGTGTAGTGGGGAAGGGTAGAGGTGAAACAGGGAGGGATGGAGTGTAGTGGGGAAGGGTAGAGGTGAAACAGGGAGGGGTGGAGTGGAGTGGGAAGGGTAGAGGTGAAACAGGGAGGGATGGAGTGGAGTGGGGAAGGGTAGAGGTGAAACAGGGAGGGGTGGAGTGTAGTGGGGAAGGGTAGAGGTGAAACAGGGAGGGGTGGAGTGGGGAAGGGTAGAGGTGAAACAGGGAGGGATGGAGTGTAGTGGGGAAGGGTAGAGGTGAAACAGGGAGGGATGGAGTGTAGTGGGGAAGGGTAGAGGTGAAACAGGGAGGGATGGAGTGTAGTGGGGAAGGGTAGAGGTGAAACAGGGAGGGATGGAGTGTAGTGGGGAAGGGTAGAGGTGAAACAGGGAGAGGTGAAGTGCAGTGGATATGGATGGAGTGTTATGACGAAGGGGGGTGGGGTGGTGAATGGGGATAGATGGAGTACAGTGACGTTTGGGGTGGGGTGGATGAAACGGGGGTGATAGAGGTGTAGTGGGTGTGGTTAGAGGTGTAGTGGATTGGACAGAGATAGATTGTATCAAAAGTTGACGGAGTCACAGTAGGGAAGGGTGACAAATACTTGTCATAATTACATGAGCTTCCTGATAATGGTTGTGACAAATACTCTCTAAGTATAGGTAAGGTGGTCCTTTTTGGTTGTGGTTGTAAAAAATACTCATTATGTATTGTTTCGGTGGCCTGAATGTTATTTTCTACACTGTTGTATGTTTCTTACCTCTGGAGACAGGACATTTTCCAGGACAAACGCAAGTTTGTGTTTGGAGTCCTCAGGAAGATCGACTTTCTTGTACACTAGCTCTGGCTTGTCACTGATCTGGATATCAATAAAACATACTGTGAACTAGAAATAAAATTATTATTTAACTGTACCAATATTCTGATGTTTTTACACTTTTTAGGATTTTGAAGTTTTTGAAACGAGTAGAATTAATACCATGTAAATCTTCAAAGGAACTGCTTGATTTTTGCAATGTATGAAATGAACCACGTACAGTTATGGCTTGTGTTTTGTCAACTGTGTACACCCTTCTCCCACAAGGGAAACTTATCAACGGTGCATTTGTCCCTGAACGTGGTCTTCATCGATAACACCCATGTGTTTTTTGTGGGTTTTTTGTTCGTTTGTTTGTTTGTTTGTTGTTATTCCAGCAATATTCCAGCTATATGATGGCAGTCTGTAAATAATGGCAGTCTGTGAATGAATATAGATCTGTGGTAAAAGACGCGTGAGAGAGACCGCTGAGAAGCAGCATCTAAATAGCATTGTGTAAATATAACATTTGTTTCATTTGACCACTTTCTAAATGACATTGTGTATTCATAGCTCTCGGCCATGGGAGCCGTGCCAATTCACACTAGTCAGAGGGGTACACAAAGTACGTGATCTAGACTACCAGTTTTCGGACTTTCATTTTTGTGGAAGCCTCGGTGGCTGAGAGAGGTGATAATAACATTCCTGAAAGCTTAACAGCTGCACCAGACACCAACCTACACAATACGTAATGATCGAAGTGAAAAGTTTAATGTGCATATGCGGAAAATATATTCCATAATGCACTTGATGGTTGGTTAGTTGTTTTACGCCGCACTCAACAATATTCCAGCTATATGACGGCGGTCTGTAAATAATCGAGCCTGGACCTTACAATCCAGTGATTGATATCATGAGCATCGATCAACGCAATTGGGATCGATGACATGCATCAACCAAGTCAGCGAGCATGTCATTGTATCCCATTTGAGTGGATCGCTCTCCATGATATTAGTCACTGGATTGTCTGATTTTATATTTAATCATGTACTGGCTGGTTGACAAGGTGTAGTTAAGGAAACAGGTTGTGAAGGATTTTATATTTAATCATGTACTGGCTGGTTGACAAGGTGTAATTAAGGAAACAGGTTGTGAGGGATTTTATATTAAATCATGTACTGACTGGTTGACAAGGTGTAATTAAAGAAACAGGTTGTGGGGGATTTTATATTTAATCAGTACTGGCTGGTTGACAAGGTATAATTAAGGAAACAGGTTGTGAGGGATTTTATATTTAATCATGTACTGGCTGGTTGACAAGGTGTAATTAAGGAAACAGGTCTTGGGGGATATTATATTTAATCATGTACTGGGTGGTTGACAAGGTGTAATTAAGGAAACAGGTTGTGAAGGATTTTATATTTAATCATGTACTGGCTGGTTGACAAGGTGTAATTAAGGAAACAGGTTTTGGGGGATATTATATTTAATCATGTAGTGGCGAGCTGACAAGGTGTAATTAAGGAAACAATGTGTGAGGAATTTTATGTTTAATCATGTACTGGCTGGTTGACAAGGTGTAATTAAGGAAACAGGTTTTGGGGGATATTATATTTAATCATGTAGTGGCGAGCTGACAAGGTGTAATTAAGGAAACAGTGTGTGAGGAATTTTATGTTTAATCATGTACTGGCTGGTTGACAAGGTGTAATTAAGGAAACAGGTTGTGAGGGATTTTATATTTAATCATGTACTGACTGGTTGACAAGGTGTAATTAAAGAAACAGGTTGTGGGGGATTTTATATTTAATCATGTACTGGGTGGTTGACAAGATGTAATTAAGGAAACAGGTTTGGGGGGATTTTATATTTAATCAGTACTGGCTGGTTGACAAGGTGTAATTAAGGAAACAGGTTGTGAGGGATTTTATATTTAATCATGTACTGGCTGGTTGACAAGGTGTAATTAAGGAAACAGGTTTTGGGGGATATTATATTTAATCATGTACTGGGTGGTTGACAAGGTGTAATTAAGGAAACAGGTTGTGAAGGATTTTATATTTAATCATGTACTGGCTGGTTGACAAGGTGTAATTAAAGAAACAGGTTGTGGGGGATTTTATATTTAATCATGTACTGGGTGGTTGACAAGATGTAATTAAGGAAACAGGTTTGGGGGGATTTTATATTTAATCAGTACTGGCTGGTTGACAAGGTGTAATTAAGGAAACAGGTTGTGAGGGATTTTATATTTAATCATGTACTGGCTGGTTGACAAGGTGTAATTAAGGAAACAGGTTTTGGGGGATATTATATTTAATCATGTACTGGGTGGTTGACAAGGTGTAATTAAGGAAACAGGTTGTGAAGGATTTTATATTTAATCATGTACTGGCTGGTTGACAAGGTGTAATTAAGGAAACAGGTTTTGGGAGATATTATATTTAATCATGTAGTGGCGAGCTGACAAGGTGTAATTAAGGAAACAATGTGTGAGGAATTTTATGTTTAATCATGTACTGGCTGGTTGACAAGGTGTAATTAAGGAAACAGGTTTTGGGGGATATTATATTTAATCATGTAGTGGCGAGCTGACAAGGTGTAATTAAGGAAACAGTGTGTGAGGAACTTTATGTTTAATCATGTACTGGCTGGTTGACAAATACCTGCATCATGAAACTGCGGGGGTCACTCGCGATTTTCGCAGCACTTTCCTGCTCGCACAACTTTCCAGATTCCGATGACATCATGAGCATGTGCTTATGAATCACCACCAACTAGTGCATACCATGAAGCATTCAGATAAAGGAATTCATGTTTATTTTGAAGCATTTAGTTTAAGGGATGTGGGCACACGTTATCAATATATTACTTCGGCTATACACATCTCCATACGTTCTTGTACGTACACATGATTCTATGCATTTAGCTTATTGCTTCATATAAAAGACTTAAAGCTTCCAAATATTCATACTTCCATTTGACTAAATACTTCAGGAGATACTCTTTAACATAAATGTTTCAAGATATGGCATTAGTTAACGGATTGTAAGCATATCTTGAAGCATTAGTTAAAGGATTGTAAGCATATCTTGAAGCATTAGTTAACGGAGTGTAAGCATATCTTGAAGCATTAGTTTACGGAATGTAAGCATATCTTGAAGCATTAGTTTACGGAATGTAAGAATATCTTGAATCATTAGTTAACGGAGCGTAAGCATATCTTGAAGCATTAGTTAACGGAGCGTAAGCATATCTTGAAGCATTAGTTAATGGAGCGTAAGCATATCTTGAAGCATTAGTTAACGGAGTGTAAGCATATCTTGAAGCATTAGTTTACGGAATGTAAGAATATCTTGAAGCATTAATTAACGGAGCGTAAGCATATCTTGAAGCATTAGTTAACAGAGTGTAAGCATATCTTGAAGCATTAGTTCTCGGAATGTAAGCATATCTTGAAGAATTAGTTAACGGAGTGTAAGCATATCTTGAAACATTAGTTAACGGAGTGTAAGCATATTATGAAGTATTTAGTCAGACAAAAGTAAGTATACCTTGAAACACTTATTATATGTACCTCGAAGCATTGGGTAAAAGATATTTATGTTAACTGAATGTTTGAAGCTGTGGGGAAATTACGTGTAGCTGACGGCGGAATACGGAGAACTTGGACTGGTTGTGCCTGTAAGTCAGGCATGCTCTGCCAACCTGAAAGTCAAGTAATATAATGAACAGTCATCTATAAGTACGTCTCTCCGTCTTGTTTGTTTCATGTTGTTTAACGCCGCACACAGCAATGTTCCAGCTATATAACGTGTCTGGACCAGACAATCCTGTGATTGACATCATGAGCATCGATCCACGCAATTGAGATACGATGACATGCATCAACCAAGTCAGCGAGCCTGACCACCCGATCTCGTTAGTCGCCTCTTACGACAAGCATAGTCGCCTTTTACGGCATGCGTGGGTTGCTGAAGACTTCACGGGTCTTATGTCTCTCAGATGTATGAGACATTGTAATGAAGAACTGGAACAATGTAAACGAACATCCTCTAGACAGACTGAACCTGATGCCGAACACTCACAGACAACTAGACCTAGACAGAGGAACGCGCAACACAACCAGATCTAGACAGATGGAACTGCTGAACACTCACAGACAACTAGACCTAGACAGAGGAACACGCAACACAACCAGATCTAGACAGACGGAACTACTGAACACTCACAGACAACTAGACCTAGACAGAGGAACACGCAACACAACCACATCTAGACAGACTGAACCTGATGCCGAACACTCACAGACAACTAGACCTAGACAGAGGAACACGCAACACAACCAGATCTAGACAGATGGAACTGCTGAACACTCACAGACAACTAGACCTAGACAGAGGAACGCGCAACACAACCACATCTAGACAGACTGAACCTGATGCCGAACACTCACAGACAACTAGACCTAGACAGAGGAACACGCAACACAATCACATCTAGACAGACTGAACCTGATGCCGAACACTCACAGACAACTAGACCTAGACAGAGGAACACGCAACACAACCAGATCTAGACAGACTGAACCTGATGCCGAACACTCACAGACAACTAGACCTAGACAGAGGAACACGCAACACAACCAGATCTAGACAGACTGAACCTGATGCCGAACACTCACAGACAACTAGACCTAGACAGAGGAACACGCAACACAACCACATCTAGACAGACTGAACCTGATGCTGAACACTCACAGACAACTAGACCTAGACAGAGGAACACGCAACACAACCACATCTAGACAGACTGAACCTGATGCCGAACACTCACAGACAACTAGACCTAGACAGAGGAACACGCAACACAACCACATCTAGACAGACTGAACCTGATGCCGAACACTCACAGACAACTAGACCTAGACAGAGGAACACGCAACACAACCAGATCTAGACAGACTGAACCTGATGCTGAACACTCACAGACAACTAGACCTAGACAGAGGAACACGCAACACAACCACATCTAGACAGACTGAACCTGATGCCGAACACTCACAGACAACTAGACCTAGACAGAGGAACACGCAACACAACCAGATCTAGACAGACTGAACCTGATGCCGAACACTCACAGACAACTAGACCTAGACAGAGGAACACGCAACACAACCAGATCTAGACAGACTGAACCTGATGCCGAACACTCACAGACAACTAGACCTAGACAGAGGAACACGCAACACAACCAGATCTAGACAGATGGAACTGCTGAACACTCACAGACAACTAGACCTAGACAGAGGAACACGCAACACAACCAGATCTAGACAGACTGAACCTGATGCCGAACACTCACAGACAACTAGACCTAGACAGAGGAACACGCAACACAACCAGATCTAGACAGATGGAACTGCTGAACACTCACAGACAACTAGACCTAGACAGAGGAACGCGCAACACAACCAGATCTAGACAGACGGAACTGCTGAACACTCACAGACAACTAGACCTAGACAGAGGAACACGCAACACAACCAGATCTAGACAGATGGAACTGCTGAACACTCACAGACAACTAGACCTAGACAGAGGAACGCGCAACACAACCAGATCTAGACAGACGGAACTGCTGAACACTCACAGACAACTAGACCTAGACAGAGGAACACGCAACACAACCACATCTAGACAGATGGAACTGCTGAACACTCACAGACAACTAGACCTAGACAGAGGAACACGCAACACAACCAGATCTAGACAGACGGAACTACTGAACACTCACAGACAACTAGACCTAGACAGAGGAACACGCAACACAACCAGATCTAGACAGACGGAACTGCTGAACACTCACAGACAACTAGACCTAGACAGAGGAACACGCAACACAACCAGATCTAGACAGATGGAACTGCTGAACACTCACAGACAACTAGACCTAGACAGAGGAACACGCAACACAACCAGATCTAGACAGATGGAACTGCTGAACACTCACAGACAACTAGACCTAGACAGAGGAACACGCAACACAACCAGATCTAGACAGACGGAACTACTGAACACTCACAGACAACTAGACCTAGACAGAGGAACACGCAACACAACCAGATCTAGACAGACGGAACAGCTGAACACTCACAGACAACTAGACCTAGACAGAGGAACACGCAACACAACCAGATCTAGACAGATGGAACTGCTGAACACTCACAGACAACTAGACCTAGACAGAGGAACACGCAACACAACCAGATCTAGACAGATGGAACTGCTGAACACACAACACAACTAGACCTAGACAGAGGAACACGCAACACAACCAGATCTAGACAGACGGAACTGCTGAACACTCACAGACAACTAGACCTAGACAGAGGAACGCGCAACACAACCAGATCTAGACAGACGGAACTGCTGAACACTCACAGACAACTAGACCTAGACAGAGGAACGCGCAACACAACCAGATCTAGACAGACGGAACTGCTGAACACTCACAGACAACTAGACCTAGACAGAGGAACACGCAACACAATCAGATCTAGACAGACGGAACTGCTGAACACTCACAGACAACTAGACCTAGACAGAGGAACACGCAACACAACCAGATCTAGACAGACGGAACTGCTGAACACTCACAGACAACTAGACCTAGACAGAGGAACACGCAACACAACCAGATCTAGACAGACGGAACTGCTGAACACTCACAGACAACTAGACCTAGACAGAGGAACACGCAACACAACCAGATCTAGACAGACGGAACTGCTGAACACTCACAGACAACTAGACCTAGACAGAGGAACACGCAACACAACCAGATCTAGACAGACGGAACTGCTGAACACTCACAGACTGTTTGATGCCCATGCTGCCGCTGCCTCACCCGATGATCAGTATGTCGAAATTTCACCTCCTGTCTTTCTTCTGGGAAATCCCCTTTTCCTATTTATAGCATCAGCTGCGCAGAATATTTGCCACCATTTCACTGGCTGCCGTAGTCCTGCACCATGACCGTGGAATATATTTATTTTATGAAAAAATAATAATCTAGAAATGCATACAAAAGCAAGTCTAGCCAGCTCAAGCTAGCTCTATTCCTGAAATCAGCATAGGGATTTTTTTTATTTTTAGAGTCAAGAAGGATATTGTGTAATATAAGATTTCAGAGACTAAATGTTAGTCTATGGCTGCCGCTGTTTCGTAGAATCTGCTGATGGTTCGGGTACCTTATCGATTAGTTTGTCTCACATTCCCTGAACCCCAGTATTTCCCTCCCTCCCTGCCTCCTCTGTAATGCAAAAGCTGTAACTGAAGAAAGTCTAGATTTTCATCAGGTTCTGAATCTCACCTCACTTCCTGGGGCACCTTTTCAATTTAAATTAAAGGAGTTATTTCAAAGGCGGAACTAGAATTTTGCATCCTGCAACATACTACATTATGATTTCTCACGCCACTCCACCACTCCACCGTTCCCCTACTCGCCCCCCCCCCCCCCCCCCCCCCCCCCCCCAATCGGCTCCTTATCTTCCCGGGTATCGGCTCCTAAACTAACTGAGTATCGCCTCCTTATCTATCCGGGTATCGCATCCTTATCTACCACGCTATCGGCTCCTTATCTACCCGGGTATCGGCTCCTTATCTACCCGGTTATCGGCTCCTTATCTACCCGGGTATCGGCTCCTTATCTACCCGGGTATAGCCTCCATATCTAAATGGGTATCGCCTCCTTATCTACCCGGGTATCGCCTCCTTATCTACCCGGGCATAGCCTCCTTATCTACCCGGGTATAGCCTCCTTATCTACCCTGGTATCGCCTCCTTATCTACCCGGGTATCGCCTCCTTATCTACCCGGGCATAGCCTCCTTATCTACCCGGGTATAGCCTCCTTATCTACCCGGGTATCGCCTCCTTATCTACCCGGGTATCGGCTCTGGGTATGGGTGGGTGCACAACTGTCATGTACAGTGAGGATAATATTTTACACTCTTCAAAAAAAGAAAGTAGTATGTAGTTTATTGAACCTGACTACACAAAAAATTCGGTATATAAATTGGATATATGTTATTGGAAAATGTTGGTGGTCTGATATTCGACAAAAGGTGCGTCAAAACGCAGGCATTGTCGATTTGCAATGTCTTAAACGGCACTGTTTTCCCACTTGTTCAAAAATATCATGGAGGAAAACAGTAAAGCAAAATGCACGTGCAAGTTACGAATGCCATAACTCGTGGTAGTGGCTATAAAAAGGCAAGCACAAGCCGGTAATGTGTCATTCAATTGTCAACATTTTTGAAGTTCGAAAATGCCAAGACTCAGCGCTGCCGATCGGTACATCGCAGTAGGACGTATCCAAAGAGGTGAATCGCAGTCTTCTGTTGCACGCCACTTCAACGTCCACCACAGCACCATGTGCCGCCTTTGTGACCAGTACACACAGTTCAATTCCACTGCGGACCGTCCGAGAACCGGCCGACCAAGAGTTACCACCCCTGCACAGGATCGCTACATTCGACTGTTCCATCTACTTCATCGCAATGCCACAGCTACGGAGTCTGCAGGACGCATCCCTGGT
Organism: Haliotis rufescens; assembly: GCF_023055435.1. Lineage (NCBI taxonomy): Eukaryota > Metazoa > Mollusca > Gastropoda > Lepetellida > Haliotidae > Haliotis > Haliotis rufescens. Next base: position 60,627,550 of record NW_025964334.1, read on the forward strand.
TTGAGGAGGATATCGGACCAGACTGCCAGGAACCATCTTTGCGAGGCTGGAATCCGACCCAGAAGACCAGTTATCGTCCCTGTTTTGCAACAGATGCATCGACAGCGACGCTTGCGTTTGTGCCATACCTTACATGCAGCCTTGGAATTTGAGAAACTGGAGACGAGTGTGGTTCAGCGATGAATCACGATTTCTTCTTCACCGGTGAGATGGAAAACAATGTGTTTATTGTCGTCGGAATGAGCGTTTTGCCCCACATTGTGTACGTGAATTCGACAAATTCGGTAGCAGTAGTGTCATGGTGTGTGTGTGTGTGTGTGTGTGTGTGTGGGGGGGGGGGGGGGGGGGGGGGTCTGACTTGGTTGTGGTTCAGGAAAATTTGACAGCAAATCGCTACATGAATTAAACTCTTCAACATCATCTACTTCCAATCATTGACCGCCAGAGCGAGCTGTTTTGACAGAACAACGCTCCACACAATGCTCGCACACAGCTCGTGTCACGGTAGAGTACCTTCATAATGTCAACATCAACGTCTTGTGCTGACCGTCGAGATCTCCGGATCTCAACCCAATCGTAGATGAACGTCTACACGGTCACAGGGGATACTGAGTTCAGCGCCACCTTGTGACTTATGTGACATGACAATGAACAGTTTTCAGTGCCTTTGTACAACGACATGTGACTATCGAGCTCCAAAATGTCATATTTGTGTCTATGATATTAAATTAAATATATCGGCTTTATTAGGTACAATAAATTTTCTGAAAATCTACTGCTGCGTTTCTTTTTTTTTGAAGAGTGTAGATGGTTATTCTACCGTTGTTTCAACTGGGGCAAGAATTTACACGTAGAAACGTGGAAATTAGGGAACTCCGTGTAATCTCACCAGGGGAGTATATAGTGAGGTGAAATGGGGCTTAATGTCGGACATATATTATATATAAGATATTATTATTACATATTTATTTTTAATAGTTGACTTCAATATGTGTTGCGTTTATGGTGTTACAGACGTAAAACCAACTACACACACCTGTTTTCAACACCAACACGCACACGCACACGCACGCGCACGCACACGCACACGCACAAGCACACACAACCCCACCCCAAAAACAAATGCTGTCTGCACCACTGTAGACGTGCTTGACGGTGGTTTCCTGTCAAAATGGGACGTCTGGTGGGTCTTTTGGTGACAATCCCTGCACATCTGAGGCGACGACGTACGGTTTGTGAAGATATTCGTCGAAGGCCAGGGATGCTTCTTGCAGTCACTGTTGCTGGCTGGAATCGAGTTCGTAAGTGTGTTGTTCGAATCCAGTTGTCTTGTCGATTATTGGTTACGCGTGGCCTGCCACTCCGAGGATGGTCTCTGACTGCATTCGTCTGTTGCCAACGTTGCCATAAACACCAAATGGTGTTTCTGTGGACGTTAAATTGTCTTGCAACATCACGTTGACTCGATCCTGCTTCAAGCATACCAATGCCCCCAGACGCACATTTTCGGATAGGCGGCATTTCGTAATGTTGAATAATTGCGTAATTTTGTTGTTTTTCTGAGTGGTTGTTGTCAGCACAATGCTAAACAATGCAAATGGAAATATGGAATCCCGTTAACGCACATGTTTTTATACCCATATTTGGGTAGTGAAATGCATGGGGCTTGCATAAAAGTCAACTTTTGCATGGAATGCATGCTTTTCTGTAGCAGCTGCGTTTTTGTGACTTGATTCCATACACGTACTACAATATTGAAAACCAAACTTTACTTGTTTGAAAAATACACTAAAATATTGGTGTCACGGGAACGTTTGTTGTTGAGTATATATATACCAGTTTATAAATTCCACAGTCATAGCGAAGGACTACACTCCCTCATACAGGGGCTTAACGGATTAGATCCACTAATCCCGAAAATAATTAGTAAAATGATGATATTTGATTAGTTTCAGTTGGACATCTGCTTCATCCACGGGATTATGTTTAGCGAAATTCGAGTATCAAATTTCGCCTGGAGTGGGGAGGTTCACGAGTATGCATGATGAGCGTCCCTGGGCCTGGGGTGGAGAGGTTCAAGAGTATGCATGATGAGCGTCCCTGGGCCTGGGGTGGGGAGGTTCACGAGTATGCATGATGAGCGTCCCTGGGCCTGGGGTGGGGAGGTTCACGAGTATGCATGATGAGCGTCCCTCGGCCTGGGGTGGGGAGGTTCACGAATATGCATGATGGGCGTCCCGCGCCTCGTCTGGCTGTGACACCATGTCTAAATCTGTCGAGGACACATAGGAACAAACTGTACCAGTTCTTAGGACGGCAAGCATAAAACACTTCATCTGTCAACGTCTGTTGGCATACATATATTTTGGCATTGAACATCGTGTCCGAGACTAAAAAACGAGGCGACAAATGCTGAGATGTCATTTGACTTACATTACACGATCGTACGAAAATAAATAGTAACTCAGATGTTAGTTTGACCATTTTTATAAATTTGTTTGTTGATCTTATTTATTACATTATTTCAATTTATTTACGATTTGTTTAAAAGGTCTTTAAATTCCGCTTTAACCATTTCAGGAAATGATATTGGAAAAATATCACAACGGGTATGTATGAAACATGTCAATCTTTTTCAAATTTATCGATAAAATAATTAATTTGAAATAAAATACGTATTTTCAGACATTTAGAAAAGCGAAACATTTAATATTTGAATGATATGACAGGTAGGTTCATGAACCTATATATATTATTTTGACCCGGCTACGGTGTGGCCGAGGTACAACCTGTATCAGTTCTGAGGACGGCCAACACCAAAACGCTTCATCTGTCATCGTCTGTTGGTGTCACGTGCCGAACAACGTATGTATGCAGTCCCACCCCATGATACTATTATTCATATTATCACTCGCAACCGAAAAATATTTATCAATTTGTGTTTCGGCGTAATAATGTTCTATTTTGTTTCAAAAATAGATATGTATTATTATTTGCTTCGCACCCTTCCCGTGACGTTTTATACCACACTCCGGCGTAGTGGTGACTCAGCATGGCTGGCTGACTGGCTGCCGGCCACATGGACCAATCAAATGGTCTAAAATATTTTGTGCGTATTATACTAAAAATAGGTTTTGGGATTTCCTCAGCAAATAGGAAGTAATGACAGGCACACATTGACGGTGGACGTATTTTACCGTCTCAGAAGGCAGTGACACACAACTGGTGAGTATGTGTTTGTATGCTCTGCGGCAAATTGACACAAACATGACAAGGCATGACACAATCCCCAGGTTGAGATATCATGTCATGTTTCGCGTCCTGACTTGTCAACATTGGAGGTTCCGCGCCCGTTTGACTGTTTGGTTATGTATAGTGAGACGCCCAGCTAACACATAACATTTTCAAAACATTTCCGAAAGGTTTCATTGTAGTTTTTTCAAAAACTTTTCGTCAAAACATTTTATTAACGTTTTAGAAATGTTTTAGAACTATTCAAAATGTTATTGAAATGTTTTCAAAATGTTATTCAAGAACATATAATGCTATAACATAGGCGAAACTATATCATAACATGTTATAGACCCGTGAAGATCCGGGGTAGGATAGGTCTTCAGCAACCCATGCTTGCCATAAAAGGCAACAATGCTTGTCGTAAGAGGCGACTAACGGGATCGGGTGGTCAGGCTCACTGACTTGGTTGATGCATGTCATCGATCCCACATTGTGTGGATTGGTGTTCATGATATTAATCACTGGATTGTCTGGTCCAGATTATTTACAGACCGCCGTCATATAGCTGGCATATTGCTGAGTGAGGCGTTAAACAACCAACCAACCAACCAACCAATCATAACATGTTATTACAATGTTTTCAACACGTTGCAGAAATGTTTTGCCAGAACATATTTAATGAAATGTTATCATCATGTTTTAAATACATCGTGCACACATATGTAAAATCATCCGAATAAGGTGTAAATGTTTTATAATTATTCAAAATGTTATTGAAATGTTTTTAAATTGTTTTTCAAGAACATCATGTTGTAACATAGGAGATACTGTTTCATAAAATGTTATTGCAATGTTTTAAACACATTGCAGAAATGTTATGCTGGAAAAAAAAATTCATGAAATATTATCGCCATGTGAGTACTGATAACGACCCCAACAGCCTTTAGTTGGACACAAGTTCGCCAGCTGGCACACTCTGTTTTCATAATGCTGTGTATTGGAAATACAGTAATAGAACATTTTCACAACAGTTACAGTTTAATCTGTAGACTAAATGTCTAAAGAAAATATAGCAGATATGAGTAAGACAAAACTTCACATGATTTGTTTGTTGCTGATCACAAATAGTGTCACACGCAATTACAATTAGTCGCGCATAATTTGCAGGGGCGTGCGAGAGACACCGTTGAGAAGTGAATAAATATAGATCTATGGTCAAAGACGCATTCTCTCACATTTAATTATTTTCATGACTAGTTATTAAAATGTCTTAAAACGTTTTTGAAAATTACCACAAAAATTTTAAAAAGCGTTTCGAAAACAATTGAAAAAATGTCGTGACAAACTGCCATTTGTCTCGTGAAATGACTTCAGAATGACATCACATTATTACGTCATATTTGGCACCCGCCATCATCAGTTCAAGTTTACTCTACATGCAAGTGACATTGTGCAGCAAGAGCTGGATCGTCGAAGGGGGTAAGTTCATTTTCAAAACCAGTATCCACTTATCTAAGCAGTATCTAAATGGCATTGTGTAAATATAACATTTGTTACATTTGACCACCTTCTAAATGTCATTGTGTATTCATTGCCTTCGGCCATTGGAGCCGTGCAAATTTACACTTGTCAGAGGGGTACACAAAGTACGTGATCTAGGGGTGCTTTGCAAAGTGCGAACTGCTTGCAAGCTGTGATTTGCCTTACAACAGTGTGCTAACGTTTAGCCGCTTGCAAGCAAAACAATCGCTGGCTGAGGATGCTTCGTTCTCAAACCAAAATGGCGGCTGACTTTGACAGCGGAGCAAGAGATTCTTGACTGGATTAACGAGGAAATGAGCAAAGGTAGCTAACATCCCATCATCCTCAGTCTGCTCCACATCATCAAAGTAGTCATAAATTTCATCAGCTTTCATCAAGTCTCTTTTGTTATGTTCTTCTTCGTCAAGACAACCAAGTGGTAGTTGCGCTGCCATTTTGGAAGAGTGCGCATGCGCCTCGACCTGTTGCAGCAATTAATTTGCTTTCTCTAAGCGATTCATGGCTTGCAACGTGCCCAAAGACTACCAGTTGTCGGATTATCATTGTTGTGGAAGCCTCGGTGGCAGAGGGGATTAGGCAATAACATTCCTGAAAGCCGAACAGCTGCACCAGACACCAACCTACACAATACGTAATGATCGAAGTGAAAACTTCAATGTGCATATACTTGAACAGTCATCAAATTCACATCAGCAATGAATGACTTTTACCCATGTTGAATGCAGAGCGTAACGTGTATTTATAGCGTAGTCAAGAGGTCAGCATATCGAGTTGTGTAGAAATACAGAGGGACACTGTTGTACTTAAGTTGGCGAATACAACCGTTATGGTAATGTCACGGTTTGTTTGATACCAAGTTCTTTTCAACCATGATCTGTAGTTGCAATCCATTGTTAGTTATATCCGCATTATTAAATAGGGCATTGAAATGAAGTTCACAATGCATAAAGGCCGTGGTGTAGACAACTATGATAATACTTGTAGCTGCGCATGGACTTGCACTTGTATTGAGGAATACACCAGAGACTGAAAATGATGCAAACGTTAGTGCAGAAACTGTTGTTAAATACCATGAGCTACTACATCAAGTATCTTTTGATGGTTTTGTGGCTTTAAATTAATGCTAAGAATTGGATTTGTATCTGCACTCAGCCACAGAGTGTTGAGTTGGTTTGGGTGTTCCTGGTGTTCCTGGTGTCAAGTGATGCATGATACTGTTATACTATTACAGTTACCACAAGACTTTATCTGTCTCTGAATGAATATTAAAATATGTTTCCACCAAACACCTACAAATAGGTGAATGTAAGATTACTGATAAAACTTATCTTAAATGGAATATTGTCTCTTCAGTTGGATGTATCTATACTATATATATATTAATGACTGCATTAGATTTATTCAGAATGTGTTTTTGTTTCAGAAAAGTGGATCAAGTGGACCAATGAAAGAAGATTCTGACAATCAATAATTTAGAAAGATGTAAAAGTTTTCTAGAAATATTAAAATGTCCACAGAACTGAGTCTTGAAGCTCTTTGTTGACTGAATGTTGAAGACATCATGGCTGAAGGGTGTACTGTCCCTGACTAGTTGTCCTCATCATTTGCATCTTGTTACCAGTGAGTGGGTGTTGTACGTTTTGAACATTGGCAGCATAACTGCTTTTCCAACGCCCTGGTTTCTTTTCAAAACATTTTAGAAACGTTATAACCAAATGTTCACAGAAAACGTTCCTTAAACGTTTCCGGAGCCATACAAATTCAGGCGAATAAAACATTTCCAAAAGCATTTCTGGAATATTTTACAGAAACATGTTAGAATCGTTATGATCAGATGTTCACAGAAAATGTTTCTAAATCGTTTCTGGAACCATACAATATCAAATGAATAAAACGTTTCCAAAAGCATTTCTGCAATATTTTACAAAAACATTTTTGAAACGTTTAAACCAAATGTTTCCGGAAAATGTTTTTAAAACATTTCTGGAACCATACAAAGTCACGTGAAGAAAACATTTTTTTAAACATTCCCGGAACGGTTGGTAAACTGTTTTAAGGAGGTTTTTTATAACATTTTCGTGTTAGCTGGGTGGTGACTGCACGGACAATCCTTACCCAAACTGTTTGGGCGGACTCGTACCCAAGTGTTGGACAATCCGTACCCACTCGTACCTAATCAACTGGATGACTCGTACCCAAGTGTTGGATAAGCCGTACCCACTTGTTCCTAATCAACTGGATGACTCGTACACAAGTGTTGGATACCCGTACCCGCTCGTTCCTAATCAACTGGATGACTCGTACCCACATGTTGGACAACCCGTACCTACTTGTTCCTAATCAACTGGATGACTCGTACCCAAGTGTTGGATAAGCCGTACCCAGTTGTTCCTAATCAACTGGATGACTCGTACCCAAGTGTTGGATAAGCCGTACCCAGTTGTTCCTAATCAACTGGATGACTCGTACCCAAGTGTTGGATAAGCCGTACCCACTTGTTCCTAATCAACTGGATGACTCGTACCCAAGTGTTGGATAAGCCGTACCCACTCGTACCTAATCAACTGGATGACTCGTACCCAAGTGTTGTACAACCCGTACTCACTTGTTCCTAATCAACTGGATGACTCGTACCCAAGTGTTGGGCAACCTGTACCCACTCGTTCCTAATCAACTGGATGACTCGTACAAAAGTGTTGGATACCCGTACCCACTCGTACCTAATCAACTTGATGACTCGTACCCAAGTGTTGGACAAACCGTACCCACTCGTTCCTAATCAACTGGATGACTCGGACCCAAGTGTTGGACAACCCCTACCCACTCGTTCCTAATCAACTGGATGACTCGTACCCAAGTGTTGGATACCCGTACCCACTCGTTCCTAATCAACTGGATGACTCGTACCCAAGTGTTGGACAAACCGTACCCACTCGTTCCTAACCAACTGGATGACTCGGACCCAAGTGTTGGACAACCCGTAACCACTCGTTCCTAATCAACTGGATGACTCGTACAAAAGTGTTGGATACCCGTACCCACTCGTTCCTAATCAACTGGATGACTCGTACCCAAGTGTTGGACAAACCGTACCCACTCGTACCTAATCAACTGGATGACTCGTACCCAAGTGTTGGGCAACCTGTACCCACTCGTTCCTAATCAACTGGATGACTCGTACAAAAGTGTTGGATACCCGTACCCACTCGTACCTAATCAACTTGATGACTCGTACCCAAGTGTTGGACAAACCGTACCCACTCGTTCCTAATCAACTGGATGACTCGTACCCAAGTGTTGGATACCCGTACCCACTCATACCTAATCAACTGGATGACTCGTACCCAAGTGTTGGACAAACTGTACCCACTCGTACCTAATCAACTGGATGACTCGTACACAAAAAAGCGAATCTGTACCAAGTGAAAATAAATAATTTGAAACATTAAACATTAATAGGAATAGACAAGTTTCAATGAATATGTAGAATTTGTTTGCTTTGTGTTACGTATAACGCCACTTGAGTTGTCCTATCACTGACTCTGTAAACTTATTGTTACGCTTCCATGCCCTGTACCTAAGTCTTCAACTGCAGATCTATACCAGGATGTTAGCAAGGATATTATATGAGTGTTCTTGTTTACGACAAGAGTGTCTTAATTCTGGTTTCGCTAGAGAAATACCGGAATTTATCCACAAGTGACGTAAACTTAGTATGACATGGACACGAACATAATGTTCTATTTATTATATATTTATTACATGTCTACACACACAGACGAGTTTCCATAATCCAATCTTCAGCAATGACGTCGTTTCTAGTGTGTGTTTATTTTTTCTTTTGGTTTTTAATTTGGAACTTTTTAGCATGTTGTTTATAGTGGAAGTTTAGGGGATATTTTTGTATCGATGTGTTTATAGCTACATTTCTTACTTCTCTCATAAATAGGTTGTGATTGGTTGTGTACACTCTATCCCATCTTGGTTTTACTTGGCCTACAATATGTTTTATCTGTACAAGCGAGACTATTAGGAGATATACATACTGTGTTTTCAATGTAGAGTAAGGTTACCTGTAGATTTAACTGTGCAAAACTGAATTTGGAACCAAATGTGCAGTGTTAAATTTAGCGCGGTTAAATCTACGGGTAACCTTGCACTACATTGAAAACACAGTATGTATATCTCCATTCTACCATGACTAAATAAAACATGCACTCCTTGGTGTTTGGAAATATATTGAGTGAAGCAGTTCAGTGTTTTGAGAGTGTTGTTGATCTGAATTATGGAATCACCAACAACAGCCTGGAAACAAAATAAGGCGCTGTACATGCTCAAACAGTTTGTTTACACCATTATACTGCACTCACAGGTATGACAGGCATTGAAGGCATATAGGCACTTTGGAAAGCTAACATGAGGCGGGCACCCCTAAAGAAAACTAAACAAGCTTTGTAAAGCTTTAGTTCTACGTGGCACCAATCTCATTAAAATCAGATCTTTGTTCTCGCTTCTGCTGAACAAAGATCTGTGGACATCCCATTACGGGTCACGTCAGGCTGACCTTGCGCGAACTTTGACCGACCAATGGAATGACCAATCAGAAGGCAGTTTCTCGTGCTTTACGGCACAAATTTCAAATTGGCGACTACGCTTCAAAACATATTTTGACAAATTCTCGATTACAAATTTGAAACCTGAACAAAAAAACATTCTTGAATGGCAACTAGATGGTCTAGATTGTAAGGATTCAGTCGTTAAACCCGTAACTATATCGTTCGGAATACACCATGTTAAAGTTTTCGAGATTGCATGACTAGAAATCACATTCCGACTGTCACTTTCATAATCTGGTAAGCGACGTACTGATTGGTCAGATGAAAGGTCGTTCTGACGTGACCCCTAATGGGATGTCTTCAGATCTTTGTTTAGCAGTAGCGAGAACTAAGGTCAAATTTTAATGAGATTGACGTCGCACATCACCGTTATGATGACATAACGCTTATTGTGACGCAAAAGATATGACGTCACAGTCGTGTCCATCCTGATCCAAATCAAACTCGCTGCCTTTAAATTGTCAGGAACAACAGAAGAAAGTATATAGAAAATGTAGAATGTCCATAATTATATTTTTTTCCTATATCCAGATCAGGATGAGTGACAAGTCAGAGATTGTGTACAAGAAACTCGATCTTCCAGAAGACTCAAAGCACAAACTTGCGTTTGTCCTGGAAAATGTCCTCACACCAGAGGTAGCGTGTCTAGAATGTGATGATGCAATAGTCATATATATGTTGTGATGATAGCCTAGTGATGTTGTGTTTGTTTGTTGTTTAACACTGCCCTCAGCAATACTCCAGACGGTTGCCTGTAAAAAATCGAGTCTGGACCAGACAGACCAATGATTGATATCACAAGCATCGATCCACGCAATTGGAGTCAGCGAGTCTGACCACCCGATCCTGTTTGTCGCCTCTTACGACAAGCATGTTTTTGAAGACCTATTCTAACCCTGGTCTTCACAGGTCTAGCGATGTTGAGTTGAAATAAGTGATGTTGTGATGAAATTAGTGATGTTGTGATGAAACTGGTGATGTTGTGATGAAATTGGTGATGTTGTGATGAAACTAGTGATGTGATGAAATTAGTGATGTTGTGATGAAACTGGTGATGTTGTGATGAAATTGGTGATGTTGTGATGAAACTAGTGATGTGATGAAATTAGTGATGTTGTGATGAAACTGGTGATGTTGTGATGAAACTGGTGATGTTGTGATGAAACTAGTGATGTTGTGATGAAATTAGTGATGTTGTGATGAAATTAGTGATGTTGTGATGAAACTGGTGATGTTGTGATGAAATTGGTGATGTTGTGATGAAACTAGTGATGTGATGAAATTAGTGATGTTGTGATGAAACTGGTGATGTTGTGATGAAACTGGTGATGTTGTGATGAAACTAGTGATGTTGTGATGAAATTAGTGATGTTGTGATGAAACTGGTGATGTTGTGATGAAATTGGTGATGTTGTGATGAAACTAGTGATGTGATGAAATTAGTGATGTTGTGATGAAATTAGTGATGTGATGAAAGTAGTGATGTTGTGATGAAATAAGTGATGTTGTGATGAAACTAGTGATGTTGTGATGAAACTGGTGATGTTGTGATGAAATTAGTGATGTTGTGATGAAACTGGTGATGTTGTGATGAATTAGTGATGTTGTGATGAAACTGGTGATGTTGTGATGAAGTTAGTGATGTGCGAGTAGCAATTGATGTTGTCATATCAATGATAACTGAGAAGTTATGTTGTGATGATATCAGTGATATTACTGATGTAATGATATCAGCTGTAAACCAAAAGTGACATGACGATATGAATCATATCTGAGAAGAGATGTTCTCGTAATAGTAGATGAATTTGTATTTTAATGTTTGTTCTTACCATGAAATGTGTGGTTTTACAATATGAATCTGTAAACTAAATACTACTAACTTGTACATTGGGCTGGGTATGTATGTACTCCTCATGTTTGTTGTTTTTGCAGGAGTGTGAGTGGTACATCGCGGAGACGGAGAGGAAGGGGTACGAGCTGGCCCAGGTCAACACAGGGATTGGACAGTACGTTGGTTAACACACTGCATCCTGGGGGTCTGTGGAGATACGGGGTAGAAAAGGTCTTCAGCAACCCCTGCTTGCCGTAAGATCCGGGGTAGAATAGGTCTTCAGCAACCCCTGCTTTCCGTAAGATCCGGGGTAGAATAGGTCTTCAGCAACCCCTGCTTGCCGTAAGATCCGGGGTAGAATAGGTCTTCAGCAACCCCTGCTTTCCGTAAGATCCGGGGTAGAATAGGTCTTCAGCAACCCCTGCTTTCCGTAAGATCCGGGGTAGAATAGTTCTTCAGCAACCCCTGCTTGCCGTAAGATCCGGGATAGAATAGGTCTTCAGCAACCCCTGCTTTGCGTAAGATCCGGGGTAGAATAGGTCTTCAGCAACCCCTGCTTTCCGTAAGATCCTGGGTAGAATAGGTCATCAGCAACCCATGCTTGCCGTAAGATCCGGGGTAGAATAGGTCTTCAGCAACCCCTGCTTTCCGTAAGATCCGGGGTAGAATAGGTCTTCAGCAACCCATGCTTTCCGTAAGATCCGGGGTAGAATAGTTCTTCAGCAACCCCTGCTTGCCGTAAGATCCGGGATAGAATAGGTCTTCAGCAACCCCTGCTTTGCGTAAGATCCGGGGTAGAATAGGTCTTCAGCAACCCCTGCTTTCCGTAAGATCCGGGGTAGAATAGGTCATCAGCAACCCATGCTTGCCGTAAAGATCCGGGGTGGAATAGGTCTTCAGCAACCCATGCTTGCCGTAAAGATCCGGGATAGAATAGGTCTTCAGCAACCCATGCTTGCCGTGAAGATCCGGGGTGGAATAGGTCTTCAGCAACCCCTGCTTGCCGTAAGATCCGGGATAGAATAGGTCTTCAGCAACCCCTGCTTGTCGTAAAGATCCGGGATAGAATAGGTCTTCAGCAACCCATGCTTGCCGTGAAGATCCGGCGTGGAATAGGTCTTCAGCAACCCCTGCTTTCCGTAAGATCCGGGGTAGAATAGGTCTTCAGCAACCCCTGCTTTCAGTAAGATCCGGGGTAGAATAGGTCATCAGCAACCCATGCTTGCCGTAAAGATCCGGGGTGGAATAGGTCTTCAGCAACCCCTGCTTGCCGTAAGATCCGAGTAGAATAGGTCATCAGCAACCCCTGCTTGCCCTAAGATCCGGGATAGAATAGGTCTTCAGCAACCCATGCTTTCCGTAAGATCCGGGGTAGAATAGGTCTTCAGCAACCCCTGCTTTCCGTAAGATCCGGGGTAGAATAGGTCTTCAGCAACCCATGCTTGCCGTAAAGATCCGGGATAGAATAGGTCTTCAGCAACCCATGCTTGCCGTGAAGATCCGGGGTGGAATAGGTCTTCAACAACCCCTGCTTGCCGTAAGATCAGGAAAGAATAGGTCTTCAGCAACCCCTGCTTGTCGTAAAGATCCGGGATAGAATAGGTCTTCAGCAACCCATGCTTGCCGTGAAGATCCGGCGTGGAATAGGTCTTCAGCAACCCCTGCTTTCCGTAAGATCCGGGGTAGAATAGGTCTTCAGCAACCCATGCTTGCTGTAAAGATCCGGGGTAGAATAGGTCTTCAGCAACCCCTGCTTTCCGTAAGATCCGGGGTAGAATAGGTCTTCAGCAACCCCTGCTTAAAAAGTGACTATGCTTGTCGTAAGAGGCAACTAACGGGATCGGGCGATCAGGCTCACCTACTTGGTAGATGCATGTCATCGTATCCCAATTGCGTGGATTGATGCTTATGATGTCAGTCACTGGATTGTCTGGTCCAGACTTGATTATTTATAGATCCTTGTCATATAGCTGGAATATTGCTGAGTGTGGCGTTAAACAGCCATGAAACAAACAACATTCTGGGGGAAATGTCAGTGTGAAAATATCTTCCTTGTGAATAAGGGGAGATTATATGTTCGAGTGAAAATAACTACTAATCGTGTCAAATGTATGATTGTCTGCTAGCTATTTTTTTGTGCTGAGAAAACATTATATATCTCCGTGACTATTGTTGAATATTTAACTTGTTTAACTAATGTACAGAAATACATCTCTCTAATGTCAAATGAAAACCCTCTATCACATGCTGTCTTGCTGTCGTGTATTAATGAATGATTGATGAAACTGTGTATCTAGTGCCTCATGGATGCGGGGAATTTTAAACTTGTACATTTGTATATGTTTTCACCTGTTTATAACATATTATGGCTGTACGTGAAGTTACGGCTTAGATAAACAGCCAAACTGACAGCTTAAAGCAATAATGATTCAGTACATAGCTAATCCCTTGTCACTTCTACTAAACATGCTAAATGTAAATATTTAAGTTTTTTCCTATCTTAAAATCTTAACCATGTTTGGTTTTGCTAGATAATAGATACCCATAAAAACATTACTGTTCCACCTTCTAAATGCCTCACAAGGACATAAAACCTTTTTGATAATATGTACGGTAGATGTTAATTAATATTCTTCTCTTCTAGTCCCTTCTCTTGGGTCTGTTCGTGTAGAACTTCACTGATGTAAAATACCTTTTTGGAGTGTCATTAGTGGTAGACAGTGCTTGTGTGTGACTGACTGACATGTATTTACAAGTAACATTTGTTTGTGGTGTTTGGAAGCACCTCCCATCACAAAAGGAAACAGAAAACCAAATATGAAATGTTCATCATCAAGTTCATTGAGGTCAAACATAACAAATGATTTAAAGTTTTTTAAGTTAAGGTTTTAATAACACGTTGACTGGAAAAATATTATACATATCTGCACATTGACTGGCAACAATGCAGTTTACTGGGCACAGCCTGAGCTATACCATCCTCTCAATTACCACGCTATAGTGCCACTGTTGTCTTGCTATACCTTTACTGTGTCTCACACTCCGGTGACTCTCACTTCATGATCCATCACCCCTTTTTGGTCTTAGGGAAACTTACACGTCTTTATGATCCAGCACCTCTTTTCGGTCTTGGGGAAACATATGCGTCTTTATGATCCAACACCTCTTTTCGGACTTGGGGAAACATATGCGTCTTTATGATCCAACACCTCTTTTCGGTCTTAGGGAAATGTATGCGTCTTTACGATCCAACACCTCTTTTCGGTCTTAGGGAAACGTATGCGTCTTTACGATCCAACACCCCTTTTTGGTCTTAGGGAAACTTACACGTCTTTACAATCCAACGCCACTTTTCGGTCTTAGGGAAACTTACACATCGCTACGATCCAACACCTCTTTTCGGTCTTAGGGAAATGTATGCGTCTTTACGCTCCAACACCCCTATTCGGTCTTAGGGAAACTTACTCGTCTTTACGATCCAACACCCCTTTTCGGTCTTAGGGAAATGTATGCGTCTTTACGATCCAACACCTCTTTTCGGTCTTAGGGAAACGTATGCGTCTTTACGATCCAACACCCCTTTTTGGTCTTAGGGAAACTTACACGTCTTTACAATCCAACGCCTCTTTTCGGTCTTAGGGAAACTTACACACCTTGACGATCCAACACCTCTTTTCGGTCTTAGGGAAACTTACACATCTTTACGATCCAACACCCCTTTTCGGTCTTAGGGAAACTTACACACCTTGACGATCCAACACCCCTTTTCGGTCTTAGGGAAACTTACTCGTTGTTACGCTCCAACACCCCTTTTTGGTCTTAGGGAAACTTACACGTCTTTACGATTCAACACCCCTTTTCGGTCCTTAGGGTTAGCTTGTTTGGGAAAGGGTTAGCCATAAATTCTTACCTTTTCAAGCATTAATCCGGTTAATTAGATTGGTCGGTCATGTTGACATAAACAACTGCGGGTGTGGTTTCAAGAAAAGATGAATGGGAGAGCGGACCGTGACACGCATGCGCAATTCATTGTTTACTGAATTACGCATGCGTGTTAATGGGGTGCTAATGACCCGTAAACGAGCACTAAGTACATGTGATAGCACTCGTGGTCCAGTGGTAGAGCGTCAGCTAATTAACGCATTAATTAGCCAAGCCAGTGAGCCGGCAAAACGCGTTCAAGCCCCAACAGCCCTAATTGGATCTGAAATTGTGCGCCTGGTGAAGTGCACTACTCCCCATTGACTTATCCCCACATTAAATATATATATAAATAGTTGAACTTGTCCAGATAAACAAGGATTCTTACCAAGTCTGGTCATCTTTGACATAGAAGGCATGAACTGTTTGAGTTCATACAGAGAAAGGGAGCACGGGTGGCCCAGTCGTCTAAGGTGCCGCGATTCGCTGTGCAGAGTTGCGTCCCTTGGACACGCCAGAAACCTATTATTGTGGGTTTGAATCCCGGTTCGTCCAATTATGTTTCTAGGTTTGTCAGCACCATACCTGTGCTCCTGGGTTTCAACGAAGTGGTAAACGTCTGGGACCTGCATCACTTTGGGCTTTCCTCCCACATTAAACTGACACTGCGATATAACTGGAATACTGTTAAAAGCGGCGTTAAACCCAACTAGCTGGGTACTAACTGTTTATTTATTTAAAATTGGATATGTTGAATCGCCAGTTTGCTCATTATGTAATGAACCATCTGAAACAATTACTCATGTATTATGTAATTGTCACTATGCTGCTGATATATGGACGAAACTTTCAGATTGGCTTGGAAACTATACAG
The DNA here is from genome assembly GCF_023055435.1 of Haliotis rufescens. Taxonomy (NCBI): domain Eukaryota; kingdom Metazoa; phylum Mollusca; class Gastropoda; order Lepetellida; family Haliotidae; genus Haliotis; species Haliotis rufescens. The sequence goes on from NW_025964334.1 coordinate 60,643,568, forward strand.
AAGGCAGAGTTAATTTTAATAATGAACACATACTGTTTGGATTTAAAGGGAAGAATAACAATTCACTCAATGCAGTAATTATGGTAACAAAATCTATGCTGTACACAGTTAATAGAAAATAAGTCAAACCAATCTTTTTACTAATTCAAAAAGAAATACTTCAATATTATGAAATTACAAAATGTATTGCAATTTCAAATTGTAATTATGCAAGTTTCCATGCAAGTATTATTTAGAGACTCTGTATAACTATGATATCTGATCTGTCCATGCTACAAACATGCCAATAATGTCACAATAAATCCATGCACTCTCTATGTATGATATTGAAATGTAAAATATGATGAAAATGGGATAAAAAAAAAAATGAAAAAAAATAAATGGTACACATTGGAAACATCTCTTCTTAATGTACATACTTCTCTATATGTTTCTATGATTCGCCTTTCCTTTGTCGGTGAATAAATATTAATTCAATACAGGTAATCTAATGAAAGGATACAAAGATTAAGTGATTGTTTTTCAGAAACAAATGCAGCATATTTATCCTTTGTCATGTTTTGTTTTGAATATACATGCCAGAAAGAGTTGTCAGGGGAGACAACTCTGTGTAATTTTCCTTAAGGGTTTTTAATAGACCCTATACGCTCAATCTGTGCACCAGAGAGGTAATCTGTGTATGTGAAGATATCTAACATATGCATGTAAGTCAGGGGAGGTAACCTGTGAGTCAGGGGAGGTAACTGTCATTTTTCTCTCTCCAGGGTGACAAGGACAGACATCAGAAACAGTTCACGACATATCTGGGACTCAGAACTAGAGGCCAACAAAATCTGGGACAGGATTAAAACCTTTGTCCCCGAAGTATTCAAGCAGAGAAGAGTCATGGGTTTAAATGAAAGGTAATATAGTTAGCTGTTGCTTTACGTGAGTTCTTCCTAATCACTCCGGAGATAAACAACTGATTACTCAGTTTAGTTAAATGTAGATTTGATTAATAAACCCGAACATTTAATCAAAACCACACGTTAGTGTACAATACTGTACTCTGTAACCTGTTTGCATGTCCTGGGGTAGAATATTGTACTCTGTAACCTGTTTGTGTCTCCTGGTGTAGAATACTGTACTCTGTAACCTGTTTGTGTCTCCTGGTGTAGAATACTGTACTCTGTAACCTGTTTGTGTCTCCTGGTGTAGAATACTGTACTCTGTAACCTGTTTGTGTCTCCTGGTGAAGAATACTGTACTCTGTAACCTGTTTGTGTCTCCTGGTGTAGAATACTGTACTCTGTAACCTGTTTGTGTCTCCTGGTGTAGAATACTGTACTCTGTAACCTGTTTGTGTCTCCTGGTGTAGAATACTGTACTCTGTAACCTGTTTGTGTCTCCTGGTGTAGAATACTGTACTCTGTAACCTGTTTGTGTCTCCTGGTGTAGAATACTGTACTCTGTAACCTGTTTGTGTCTGCTGGTGTAGAATACTCTACTCTGTAACATGTTTGTGTCTCCTGGTGTAGAATACTGTACTCTGTAACCTGTTTGTGTCTGCTGGTGTAGAATACTCTACTCTGTAACATGTTTATGTCTCCTGGTGTAGAATACTGTACTCTGTAACCTGTTTGTGTCTCCTGGTGTAGAATACTGTACTCTGTAACCTGTTTGTGTCTCCTGGTGTAGAATATTGTACTCTGTAACCTGTTTGTATCTCCTGGTGTAGAATATTGTACTCTGTAACCTGTTTCTGTCTCCTGGTGTAGAATACTGTACTCTGTAACCTGTTTGTGTCTCCTGGTGTAGAATACTGTACTCTGTAACCTGTTTGTGTCTCCTGGTGTAGAATACTGTACTCTGTAACCTGTTTGTGTCTCCTGGTGTAGAATACTGTACTCTGTAACCTGTTTGTGTCTCCTGGTGTAGAATACTGTACTCTGTAACCTGTTTGTGTCTCCTGGTGTAGAATACTGTACTCTGTAACCTGTTTGTGTCTGCTGGTGTAGAATACTCTACTCTGTAACATGTTTGTGTCTCCTGGTGTAGAATACTGTACTCTGTAACCTGTTTGTGCCTCCTGGTGTAGAATACTGTACTCTGTAACCTGTTTGTGTCTCCTGGTGTAGAATACTCTACTCTGAAACCTGTTTGTGTTTCCTGGTGTAGAATACTGTACTCTGTAACCTGTTTATGTCTGCTGGTGTAGAATACTGTACACTGTAACCTGTTTGTGTCTCCTGGTGTAGAATACTGTACTCTGTAACCTGTTTGTGTCTCCTGGAGTAGAATACTGTACTCTGTAATTGTTTGTGTCTCCTGGTGTAGAATACTGTACTCTGTAACCTGATTGTGTCTCCTGGTATAGAATACTGTACTCTGTAACCTGTTTGTGTCTCCTGGTGTAGAATACTGTACTCTGTTACCTGTTTGTGTCTCCTGGTGTAGAATACTGTACTCTGTAATTGTTTGTGTCTCCTGGTGTAGAATACTGTACTCTGTAACCTGTTTGTGTCTCCTGGTGTAGAATATTGTACTCTGTAACCTGTTTGTGTCTCCTTGTGTAGAATACTGTACTCTGTAACCTGTTTGTGTCTGCTGGTGTAGAATACTCTACTCTGTAACATGTTTATGTCTCCTGGTGTAGAATACTGTACTCTGTAACCTGTTTGTGTCTCCTGGTGTAGAATACTGTACTCTGTAACCTGTTTGTGTCTCCTGGTGTAGAATATTGTACTCTGTAACCTGTTTGTATCTCCTGGTGTAGAATATTGTACTCTGTAACCTGTTTCTGTCTCCTGGTGTAGAATACTGTACTCTCTAACCTGTTTGTGTCTCCTGGTGTAGAATACTGTACTCTGTAACCTGTTTGTGTCTCCTGGTGTAGAATACTGTACTCTGTAACCTGTTTGTGTCTCCTGGTGTAGAATACTGTACTCTGTAACCTGTTTGTGTCTCCTGGTGTAGAATACTGTACTCTGTAACCTGTTTGTGTCTCCTGGTGTAGAATACTGTACTCTGTAACCTGTTTGTGTCTGCTGGTGTAGAATACTCTACTCTGTAACATGTTTGTGTCTCCTGGTGTAGAATACTGTACTCTGTAACCTGTTTGTGCCTCCTGGTGTAGAATACTGTACTCTGTAACCTGTTTGTGTCTGCTGGTGTAGAATACTCTACTCTGAAACCTGTTTGTGTTTCCTGGTGTAGAATACTGTACTCTGTAACCTGTTTATGTCTGCTGGTGTAGAATACTGTACACTGTAACCTGTTTGTGTCTCCTGGTGTAGAATACTGTACTCTGTAACCTGTTTGTGTCTCCTGGAGTAGAATACTGTACTCTGTAATTGTTTGTGTCTCCTGGTGTAGAATACTGTACTCTGTAACCTGATTGTGTCTCCTGGTGTAGAATACTGTACTCTGTAACCTGTTTGTGTCTCCTGGTGTAGAATACTGTACTCTGTTACCTGTTTGTGTCTCCTGGTGTAGAATACTGTACTCTGTAATTGTTTGTGTCTCCTGGTGTAGAATACTGTACTCTGTAACCTGTTTGTGTCTCCTGGTGTAGAATATTGTACTCTGTAACCTGTTTGTGTCTCCTTGTGTAGAATACTGTACTCTGTAACCTGTTTGTGTCTCCTGGTGTAGAATACTGTACTCTGTAACCTGTTTGTGTCTCCTGGTGTAGAATACTGTACTCTGTAACCTGTTTGTGTCTCCTGGTGTAGAATACTGTACTCTGTAACCTGTTCGTGTCTCCTGGTGTAGAATATTGTACTCTGTAACCTGTTTGTGTCTCCTGGTGTAGAATACTGTACTCTGTAACCTGTTTGTGTCTCCTGGTGTAGAATACTGTACTCTGTTACCTGTTTGTGTCTCCTGGTGTAGTATACTGTACTCTGTAACCTGTTTGTATCTCCTGGTGTAGAATATTGTACTCTGTAACCTGTTTGTGTCTCCTGGTGTAGAATACTGTACTCTGTAACCTGTTTGTGTCTCCTGGTGTAGAATACTGTACTCTGTAACCTGTTTGTGTCTCCTGGTGTAAAATACTGTACTCTGTAACCTGTTTGTGTCTCCTGGTGTAGAATACTGTACTCTGTAACCTGTTTATGTCTCCTGGTGTAGAATATTGTACTCTGTAACCTGTTTGTATTTCCTGGTGTAGAATATTGTACTCTGTAACCTGTTTGTGTCTCCTGCTGTAGAATACTCTACTCTGTAACCTGTTTGTGTCTCCTGGTGTAGAATACTGTACTCTGTAACCTGTTTGTGTCTCCTGGTGTAAAATATTAGACTCTGTAACATATTTATGTCTCCTGGTGTAGAATACTGTACTCTGTAACCTGTTTGTGTCTCCTGGTGTAGAATACTGTACTCTGTAACCTGTTTGTGTCTCCTGGTGTAGAATACTGTACTCTGTAACCTGTTTATGTCTCCTGGTGTAGAATACTGTACTCTGTAACCTGTTTGTGTCTCCTGGTGTAGAATACTGTACTCTGTAACCTGTTTGTGTCTCCTGGTGTAGAATACTGTACTCTGTAACCTGTTTGTGTCTCCTGGTGTAGAATACTGTACTCTGTAACCTGTTCGTGTCTCCTGGTGTAGAATATTGTACTCTGTAACCTGTTTGTGTCTCCTGGTGTAGAATACTGTACTCTGTAACCTGTTTGTGTCTCCTGGTGTAGAATACTGTACTCTGTTACCTGTTTGTGTCTCCTGGTGTAGTATACTGTACTCTGTAACCTGTTTGTATCTCCTGGTGTAGAATATTGTACTCTGTAACCTGTTTGTGTCTCCTGGTGTAGAATACTGTACTCTGTAATTGTTTGTGTCTCCTGGTGTAGAATACTGTACTCTGTAACCTGTTTGTGTCTCCTGGTGTAGAATACTGTACTCTGTAACCTGTTTGTGTCTCCTGGTGTAGAATACTGTACTCTGTAACCTGTTTGTGTCTCCTGGTGTAGAATACTGTACTCTGTAACCTGTTTGTGTCTCCTGGTGTAGAATATTGTACTCTGTAACCCTTTGTGTCTCCTGGTGTAGAATACTGTACTCTGTAACCCTTTCTGTCTCCTGGTGTAGAATACTGTACTCTGTAACCTGTTTGTGTCTCCTGGTGTAGAATACTGTACTCTGTAACCTGTTTGTGTCTCCTGGTGTAGAATACTGTACTCTGTAACCTGTTTGTGTCTCCTGGTGTAGAATACTGTACTCTGTAACCTGTTTGTGTCTCCTGGTGTAGAATACTGTACTCTGTAACCTGTTTGTGTCTCCTGGTGTAGAATACTCTACTCTGTAACCTGTTTGTGTCTCCTGGTGTAGAATATTGTACTCTGTAACCTGTTTGTGTCTCCTGGTGTAGAATACTGTACTCTGTAACCTGTTTGTGTCTCCTGGTGTAGAATACTGTACTCTGTAACCTGTTTGTGTCTGCTGGAGTAGAATACTGTACTCTGTAACCTGTTTGTGTCTCCTGGTGTAGAATATTGTACTCTGTAACCTGTTTGAGTCTCCTGGTGTAGAATATTGTACTCTGTAACCTTTTTGTGTCTGCTGGTGTAGAATATTGTACTCTGTAACCTGTTTGTGTCTCCTGGTGTAGTATACTGTACTCTGTAACCTGTTTGTGTCTCCTGGTGTAGAATACTGTACTCTGTAACCTGTTTGTGTCTCCTGGTGTAGAATACTGTACTCTGTAACCTGTTTGTGTCTCCTGGTGTAGAATACTGTAGTCTGTAACCTGTTTGTGTCTCCTGGTGTAGAATATTGTACTCTGTAACCTGTTTGTGTCTCCTGGTGTAGAATACTGTACTCTGTAACCTGTTTATGTCTCCTGGTGTAGAATACTCTACTCTGTAACCTGTTTGTGTCTCCTGGTGTAGAATATTGTACTCTGTAACCTGTTTGTGTCTCCTTGTGTAGAATACTGTACTCTGTAACCTGTTTGTGTCTCCTGGTGTAGAATACTGTACTCTGTAACCTGTTTGTGTCTGCTGGAGTAGAATACTGTACTCTGTAACCTGTTTGTGTCTCCTGGTGTAGAATATTGTACTCTGTAACCTGTTTGAGTCTCCTGGTGTAGAATATTGTACTCTGTAACCTTTTTGTGTCTGCTGGTGTAGAATATTGTACTCTGTAACCTGTTTGTGTCTCCTGGTGTAGAATACTGTACTCTGTAACCTGTTTGTGTCTCCTGGTGTAGAATACTGTACTCTGTAACCTGTTTGTGTCTCCTGGTGTAGAATACTGTACTCTGTAACCTGCTTGTGTCTCCTGGTTTAGACGATTGTACTCTGTAACCTGTTTGTGTCTCCTGGTGTAGAATACTGTACTCTGTAACCTGTTTGTGTCTCCTGGTGTAGAATATTGTACTCTGTAACCTGTTTGTGTCTCCTTGTGTAGAATACTGTACTCTGTAACCTGTTTGTGTCTCCTGGTGTAGAATACTGTACTCTGTAACCTGTTTGTGTCTCCTGGTGTAGAATACTGTACTCTGTAACCTGTTTGTGTCTCCTGGTGTAGAATACTGTACTCTGTAACCTGTTCGTGTCTCCTGGTGTAGAATATTGTACTCTGTAACCTGTTTGTGTCTCCTGGTGTAGAATATTGTACTCTGTAACCTGTTTGTGTCTCCTGGTGTAGAATACTGTACTCTGTAACCTGTTTGTGTTTCCTGGTGTAGAATACTGTACTCTGTAACCCTTTGTGTCTCCTGGTGTAGAATACTGTACTCTGTAACCTGTTTGTGTCTCCTGGTGTAGAATATTGTACTCTGTAACCTGTTTGTGTCTCCTGGTGTAGAATACTGTACTCTGTAACCTGTTCGTGTCTCCTGGTGTAGAATACTGTACTCTGTAACATGTTTTAGTGACCTGGTGTGGAATACTGTAGTTTGTAACACGTTTGTGTCTCCTGGTGTAGAATATTGTACTCTGTAACCTGTTTGTGCAGACTCCGCTTCCTCCGGTACAACCCAGGAGAATATTTCAAACCTCACGAAGATGGCGAATATCGAAGAGACAACGGGGAAAGGAGCCTCATCACAGTACAGGTGTACCTGAATGAGGTGGGTCAACTATATCACAGTACAGGTGTACCTGAATGAGGTGGGTCAACTATATCACTGTATGTACCTGAAACCGTGAAGATCCAGTTTAGAATAGGTCTTCAGCACACCCATGATTGCTGTAAAAGGCGACTATGTTTCTCGTAAGAGGCAACTAATGGAATCGGGTGGTCAGCCTCATCATGATATCAATCACTGGATTGTCTGGTCCAGACTTGATTATTTACAGGCCACCGTCTTATAGGTGGAATATTGCTGACTGCTGGGTGAAATGTCAGTGTGAAAATATCTACCTTGTAAATAAACAAACAAAGAAGCAGCTGAACCCGAATGAGGTGAGGTGGCTACATCACTGTACAGCTGTACCTGAATGAGGTGGGGTGGCTACATCACTGTACAGCTGTACCTGAATGAGGTGGGGTGGCTACATCACTGTACAGCTGTACCTGAATGAGGTGAGGTGGCTACATCACTGTACAGCTGTACCTGAATGAGGTAGGGTGGCTACATCACTGTACCTGAATGAGGTGTGGTGGCTACATCACTGTACAGCTGTACCTGAATGAGGTAGGGTGGCTACATCACTGTACAGCTGTACCTGAATGAGGTGTGGTGGCTACATCACTGTACAGCTGTACCTGAATGAGGTGAGGTGGCTACATCACTGTACAGCTGTACCTGAATGAGGTAGGGTGGCTACATCACTGTACAGCTGTACCTGAATGAGGTAGGGTGGCTACATCACTGTACAGCTGTACCTGAATGAGGTGAGGTGGCTACATCACTGTACAGCTGTACCTGAATGAGGTGTGGTGGCTACATCACTGTACAGCTGTACCTGAATGAGGTAGGGTGGCTACATCACTGTACAGCTGTACCTGAATGAGGTGAGGTGGCTACATCACTGTACAGCTGTACCTGAATGAGGTGAGGTGGCTACATCACTGTACAGCTGTACCTGAATGAGGTGAGGTGTCTACATCACTGTACAGCTGTACCTGTATGAGGTGAGGTGGCTACATCACTGTACAGCTGTACCTGAATGAGGTGTGGTGGCTACATCACTGTACAGCTGTACCTGAATGAGGTGGGGTGGCTACATCACTGTACAGCTGTACCTGAATGAGGTGAGGTGTCTACATCACTGTACAGCTGTACCTGAATGAGGTGGGGTGGCTACATTACTGTGCAGCTGTACCTGAATGAGGTGTGGTGGCTACATCACTGTACAGCTGTACCTGAATGAGGTAGGGTGGCTACATCACTGTACCTGAATGAGGTGAGGTGGCTACATCACTGTACAGCTGTACCTGAATGAGGTGAGGTGGCTACATCACTGTACAGCTGTACCTGAATGAGGTAGGGTGGCTACATCACTGTACAGCTGTACCTGAATGAGGTGTGGTGGCTACACCACTGTACCTGAATGAGGTAAGGTGGCTACATCACTGTACCTGAATGAGGTAAGGTGGCTACATCACTGTACCTGAATGAGGTGAGGTGGCTACACCACTGTACCTGAATGAGGTAGGGTGGCTACATCACTGTACCTGAATGAGGTGGGGTGGCTACATCACTGTACAGCTGTACCTGAATGAGGTGGGGTGGCTACATCACTGTACAGCTGTACCTGAATGAGGTAGGGTGGCTACATCACTGTACAGCTGTACCTGAATGAGGTGTGGTGGCTACACCACTGTACCTGAATGAGGTAAGGTGGCTACATCACTGTACCTGAATGAGGTAAGGTGGCTACATCACTGTACCTGAATGAGGTGAGGTGGCTACACCAGTGTACCTGAATGAGGTAGGGTGGCTACATCACTGTACCTGAATGAGGTGGGGTGGCTACATCACTGTACAGCTGTACCTGAATGAGGTGGGGTGGCTACATCACTGTACAGCTGTACCTGAATGAGGTGGGGTGGCTACATCACTGTACAGCTGTACCTGAATGAGGTAGGGTGGCTACATCACTGTACAGCTGTACCTGAATGAGGTGTGGTGGCTACACCACTGTACCTGAATGAGGTAAGGTGGCTACATCACTGTACCTGAATGAGGTAAGGTGGCTACATCACTGTACCTGAATGAGGTGAGGTGGCTACATCACTGTACAGCTGTACCTGAATGAGGTGAGGTGGCTACACCACTGTACCTGAATGAGGTAGGGTGGCTACATCACTGTACCTGAATGAGGTGAGGTGGCTACACCACTGTACAGCTGTACCTGAATGAGGTGGGGTGGCTACACCACTGTACAGCTGTACCTGAATGAGGTGGGGTGGCTACATCACTGTACAGCTGTACCTGAATGAGGTGTGGTGGCTACACCACTGTACAGCTGTACCTGAATGAGATGTGGTGGCTACACCACTGTGCAGCTGTATCTGAATGAGGTGTGGTGGCTACATCACTGTACAGCTGTACCTGAATGAGATGTGGTGGCTACACCACTGTGCAGCTGTATCTGAATGAGGTGTGGTGGCTACATCACTGTACAGCTGTACCTGAATGAGATGTGGTGGCTACACCACTGTGCAGCTGTATCTGAATGAGATGTGGTGGCTACACCACTGTGCAGCTGTACCTGAATGAGGTGGGGTGGCTACACCACTGTACAGCTGTACCTGAATGAGGTGTGGTGGCTACATCACTGTACAGCTGTACCTGTATGAGGTGTGGTGGCTACACCACTGTACAGCTGTACCTGAATGAGGTGTGGTGGCTACATCACTGTGCAGCTGTACCTGAATGAGGTGTGGTGGCTACACCACTGTACAGCTGTACCTGAATGAGGTGTGGTGGCTACATCACTGTACAGCTGTACCTGAATGAGGTGTGGTGGCTACACCACTGTACAGCTGTACCTGAATGAGGTGTGGTGGCTACACCACTGTACCTGAATGAGGTGTGGTGGCTACATCACTGTACAGCTGTACCTGAATGAGGTGTGGTGGCTACACCACTGTACAGCTGTACCTGAATGAGGTGGGGTGGCTACATCACTGTACAGCTGTACCTGAATGAGGTGGGGTGGCTACACCACTGTACAGCTGTACCTGAATGAGGTGTGGTGGCTACATCACTGTACAGCTGTACCTGAATGAGGTAGGGTGGCTACACACACTGTACAGCTGTACCTGAATGAGGTGAGATGGCTACATCACTGTACCTGAATGAGGTGGGGTGGCTACACCACTGTACAGCTGTACCTGAATGAGGTGGGTTGGCTACATCACTGTACAGCTGTACCTGAATGAGGTGAGATGGCTACATCACTGTACCTGAATGAGGTGAGATGGCTACATCACTGTACAGCTGTACCTGAATGAGGTGTGGTGGCTACATCACTGTACCTGAATGAGGTGGGGTGGCTACACCACTGTACAGCTGTACCTGAATGAGGTGGGGTGGCTACACCATTGTACAGCTGTACCTGAATGAGGTGTGGTGGCTACATCACTGTACAGCTGTACCTGAATGAGGTGAGGTGGCTACATCACTGTACCTGAATGAGGTGAGGTGGCTACATCACTGTACAGCTGTACCTGAATGAGGTGGGGTGGCTACACCACTGTACCTGAATGAGGTGTGGTGGCTACATCACTGTACAGCTGTACCTGAATGAGGTGTGGTGGCTACATCACTGTACAGCTGTACCTGAATGAGGTGTGGTGGCTACATCACTGTACAGCTGTACCTGAATGAGGTGGGGTGGCTACATCACTGTACAGCTGTACCTGAATGAGGTGTGGTGGCTACATCACTGTACAGCTGTACCTGAATGAGGTGTGGTGGCTACACCACTGTACCTGAATGAGGTGTGGTGGCTACATCACTGTACAGCTGTACCTGAATGAGGTGTGGTGGCTACATCACTGTACAGCTGTACCTGAATGAGGTGTGGTGGCTACATCACTGTACAGCTGTACCTGAATGAGGTGTGGTGGCTACACCACTGTACCTGAATGAGGTGTGGTGGCTACATCACTGTACAGCTGTACCTGAATGAGGTGTGGTGGCTACATCACTGTACAGCTGTACCTGAATGAGGTGTGGTGGCTACATCACTGTACAGCTGTACCTGAATGAGGTGTGGTGGCTACACCACTGTACAGCTGTACCTGAATGAGGTGGGGTGGCTACATCACTGTACAGCTGTACCTGAATGAGGTGGGGTGGCTACACCACTGTACAGCTGTACCTGAATGAGGTGTGGTGGCTACATCACTGTACAGCTGTACCTGAATGAGGTAGGGTGGCTACACACACTGTACAGCTGTACCTGAATGAGGTGAGATGGCTACATCACTGTACCTGAATGAGGTGGGGTGGCTACACCACTGTACAGCTGTACCTGAATGAGGTGAGATGGCTACATCACTGTACCTGAATGAGGTGAGATGGCTACATCACTGTACAGCTGTACCTGAATGAGGTGTGGTGGCTACATCACTGTACCTGAATGAGGTGAGATGGCTACATCACTGTACAGCTGTACCTGAATGAGGTGTGGTGGCTACATCACTGTACAGCTGTACCTGAATGAGGTGTGGTGGCTACATCACTGTACCTGAATGAGGTGGGGTGGCTACACCACTGTACAGCTGTACCTGAATGAGGTGGGGTGGCTACACCACTGTACAGCTGTACCTGAATGAGGTGTGGTGGCTACATCACTGTACAGCTGTACCTGAATGAGGTGTGGTGGCTACATCACTGTACAGCTGTACCTGAATGAGGTAGGGTGGCTACATCACTGTACAGCTGTACCTGAATGAGGTGTGGTGGCTACATCACTGTACCTGAATGAGGTGGGGTGGCTACACCACTGTACAGCTGTACCTGAATGAGGTGGGGTGGCTACACCACTGTACAGCTGTACCTGAATGAGGTGTGGTGGCTACATCACTGTACAGCTGTACCTGAATGAGGTGTGGTGGCTACATCACTGTACAGCTGTACCTGAATGAGGTGTGGTGGCTACACCACTGTACAGCTGTACCTGAATGAGGTGTGGTGGCTACATCACTGTACAGCTGTACTTGAATGAGGTAGGGTGGCTACACACACTGTACAGCTGTACCTGAATGAGGTGAGATGGCTACATCACTGTACCTGAATGAGGTGGGGTGGCTACACCACTGTACAGCTGTACCTGAATGAGGTGGGGTGGCTACACCACTGTACAGCTGTACCTGAATGAGGTGAGATGGCTACATCACTGTACCTGAATGAGGTGTGGTGGCTACACACACTGTACAGCTGTACATGATGTGCAGTGGGATAAAATTTGTTTGATATGCTGATAAAACATTTTGTTCGGTATTACCATTATCCTAATTAGTTTTATACAGCCCTGCCTTGTTTTAACGCCATGTTCTATGACATGCTAGATGTAACCCCCATGTTTTATGGCTGTTGCCGCCAGGTCCCCTTCTGTGATAGATACGTCAGAGGTTGACCACTCTGAGAGTGTACAGTTATCTCAGGAAGTCTATATATTCCCTGGAATCATCATTTCAAGCGTTTTGTTTCAGGGTTTTGTTGGGGGAAGCACAACGTTCTTCGGGTACAGCACAGACACCATCGTCCCAGTGGTACCCAAAACAGGTAGAGCTGTTCACAGTCTCTTAGACTTACATCTAGTCTCTGAAATTAACATATTGTACAGAAGAAAACATGTGTTAAAATATATTTAATAAAAAGGAGCCCAGAGACTCTCTTTATTTTCAGATACTTCAGTAATCTAGACTTGCCAAATATTATAGACTTGCATGGGCTGTATTTGATATATTTGTATCAGACTCAGACCAACTAGCAAGTTGGATGCGGGGCCTTCAACCACCAACTTGTTGTTATATACCAGTGAGTGAGTGAGTGAGTGAGTGAGTGAGTATGTTTTATGCCGCTTTTAGCAATATTCCAGCAATATCACGGCGGACACCAGAAAATGGGCTTCACACATTGTACCCATGTCGGGTCTTCGGCGTGACGAGCGAACGCTTTCACAGCTAGGCCACCCGACAGCCCCTTGTTATAGACCAGTCTGTTATAAGTCTATGTATTACCTACGATGTTTCAGTATGATTTCTCAACATTTGCCAACAACTAGCACTTGTATGTTGACATACCATCACAAAATATTGAACTACTTTCCAAACAGCTGGATCCTTGTATCCAATATTCGGCAATAGCTTCTGAGCCCCGTTCCACAAGGTGATCTTAACAAAGTAGATCAGAACTCCTAGGGCTGGGACGGGTAACTCAGGTACCCGGTTCGGGTGGGTACTGAGTAGGACCCGGGTACCCACAGGACTACCCGGACCCGTGGTTAGTCACTGGACATATTGTTTAATGACACAAATTATCTGGAACTCTATGGTTACACTACAAGTCATTAATGTTCGCAATTCTTTCTGACTGTGCACCCATTCCTTCTGATTTTTCATATGGTTGAATAAAGATATAACTTAAATCAAATTCAGTGTATGAATGACCAGATTGTTTAATACATGTATCTAAATATGTTTGCCAGGCTTATGCTAAAACTGTTCCCAGTCGGACATTTTGAGACATCTCCTGAGACCTACAGTGGGTACCCGGGTAGGGTCAGGTAATAGAGGGGTGGGTACCCGGGTAGTAAATGTGGACTCGTCCCAGCCCTAATAACTCCCATTCTTTGTCACCGACTTGCGACAATCGTAGCGCTAAGAATGGGGCCCTGGTTGATAATGTCTCTCGGTCGGTCTCTGTCTCACTATAGGTTTGGTCCTGGTATTCCAACACGACATCCTACATGAAGGCTCTACCCTGGAGGAGGGACGGAAGTACGCGGTCAGGACAGACGTCATGTACTCCGCACAGAGAGTCCCTGAAGGACCATAGCGAGTCCATTCTCACCTCGTGTGGTTTGTTCTCACTCGTGGTAAACGCTCACATCTTTTGATCCATCCTCAACTATTGGGGTTTAAAATTGTGAGCACAAGTCGTTTTTAAGCTCACATGCAACAGGTTATATATGATAGATAAATGTATTGCTACTTCAGGAACTTGACACGTTTTGTTGGGAGATGAGAGACTGCAATATTGTGTGGTTCATAGTTTTGGATAGTTTTTATACTGTTACATTCTAGTTTGTTGTTCGAAGCGACTGTGATAACACGACGAAACAGAACCATGTTGTTTTTCGTGGCTCAGTGTGTTTACTTGTCATAGACTCAACTGAAGCCTCACGTCTCGTCGGAAGCTGAACATTGACATGATGGCTCTCCTTATGACATCATATTTGGTTAAATTCATGAGGATTTTAACGTGTTTTTATGTTAATGTATATCAGTATGTTTTATTGTACATTACATATTTGAATATCAATGCTGACAGGATTTTGTTTGTTAATTGGGGGTGTTTATTAAGATGTAAAGTGCTGATTGTATTGGACAGCCAGTTTTACTCCATGTCAGATCAAGGACGGCAAGCATCAGGAGAATTGAGAGATATGCTTATCATCATCATTGACTAAACAAAGCTTTGCTAGACTTTCATTTTATTTTAAATAGAACATTTCAGTATTTTCAGTTGTGGTAGATGAAGTGATGCCAACACAAATTCTTTTGTTTACATTTATGCAAATATATTCTTAAATACAGAATTGTACTTAACTGTTACATGATTTTTTATCCATTCGTACTTGTCATATTATTTTACTGTGAAACTGTTTTTGGATGAAACATCACACCAGGGTGGCCAAGGACTCTAGCATGATGCCTTGGACATGTCACACCCGAGTGATTCCAATATCGCATGCGCACACACGCACGCATGCACGCATGCACATGAAGATCCGTGTTAGAACTGGTTGACCAATGAATGTCGTAAGAGGCAACAAACTGGACCAGGTGGTCATGCTCCCTGACTTGGTAGATTGAAGCTCATGTCAATCACTGGATTGTCTGGTCCAAACAAACCAGGGACAATATGATCATGATATACCGTATTCGACGTAATAAGCGCCCAGGGCGCTCTCAAAATTAGAAATAGGGAGCTCTTATTAGAATATTATTTTGGTGAAAAAACAGAGTTGAAAGATAAATTTCGTGGTTTATGCTGACAGCCTGAAATGTTTATATATACGACAGATATATTTTTCCAGAATTTAATTGCCCATAATTGAGGGTGCTTATTACACACGAGTGCGTATTATACACGAATAAATAGGTCTTGTGTACATTGATCAGTCGGAAGGGGTGGGGAAGGGATTGTTCACTAGCCAATATATTAGCAAATATCGCCGTGGGCGCTTATTACGTCGAATACGGTATGCAATCAGGGTGTGTTGCCATGTAATCAGGCAAGTCGCAGATCTATATATCTCATCCACACTTGCCGCCCGCTGTAACCAACAAGGAAGTGCTAGGAACCCAGGCCCAGCCAGGTCTCCACTCGTCCTACTGCAGTGATTAACTCCGTTGTAAAACTGCTGTCACCCATCACTACAGACAACAAAACACCAAATATGGTGTGATTTTTTTATGATTTTTTTTTGTACAGTTTACTCGTCTTCCTGTGACCTCAGCCTGGCGTTGGGGTTGGTCACCTTGATCGCGAGCTGCTGGGCACGCTCAACGATCTCTTTCCTTTTTCGTGACGAGACGTTGTGAGCAATCTCAGCTGAGAAAGTTCTGTTTTGCATCAATAACACCTCCAATTCCTGCAACATGAGAGAAGCTGTTCAAATGTCAACATATGCAGAATCATATTATGGGTCACTTGTCCGAAAGTCTTGCTGAGTTTCAAAATTATTTTGAACACTGATAGAATGACTGCAGGGGAAACTGGGAGTTCACATCAGAGGGAAGACAAAAGGGAGCTTCCTCTTCACGATGCATGTACACCATTAGTAATATAACAGCAACAAGTTCACATCCACTTTTGTCATATCTCCTGGAATATATCATACAGTACTGTAGTATCACTATAGTTCACAAGTGTGAGAGAGCGTCACACTACTATCCATTTTCTATCCACTATCAACTGATTGCAATATTCAAGCCATATCACGACCGTCTTACATAACAGGGGAATGTGTGAGTGAGTGAGTTTGGTTTGGTTTTACGCTGCTTTTAGCAATATTCCAATAACACCTCATCCCTAAAAAGTTTTTCCTGCTCTCTGAGATTAAATCTTGGCTTCCATTTGCCTCATTTCGTGGTGATTTATGAGCAAATGAAGATGTTGTACACAATTACAATATGGCGGCCGGTTGGCATTCTATAAAGATGATCCAAGTATAAATATAAGCAAAGACGGAAAGGAAGGAAATTTGATTAGCCAGACGGACCATCTACTTTTACGTTTCAGCAATCCCTTTGTAATTTTAACTTTCCATGGGTCAAATGGCCAGCTCTTAAATCAACACCAGGCCACAAAGTATGACTTAATTATGTTAAACAATTAGGGTTGGGACGATACACCAACGGTGCGATCCGAAACATATCACAATAACCTGCTCCTGATATGATACGTATCATGATACTCGCATGTGCTCTTTTCTGTGGTGAGTGAGCCATCCTTTTCATAGACAGGATTGCCAAATACCTGGCACACTAATGATTAACAGTTGGCAGTGTCAGGTATGGCGCAATGGACGAAAATATTTACGTTTTCACAAGTAATTAGTGTCGGTGTTACATTTATTTAAAAAAAACATTTAAGGTAAGAATCAATACCTTTTACTTGGTGTGCGTCTGTGATCGGTACTTGTATCAAGAAGTATAATATGGTGATCCACAATGTAAAAGGAAGACATCGACTGCTGTAGTGGTTAACTTAATTAGCTCTTGCTTCAAACCTCCCCCCCAAACTGAAGTTATCAAGCACTGCAATAAGTGAAGCAGAACACTGCGTACCTTGACGTTGTGTACAAGGAACTTCTTGAAGCCATCAGGGCAGACATGCTTTACTTTGTAGGATGTTCCATAACCGATGTTTGGCATCAGATACTGCCCCTTGAAGCGACGTCTCACTCTGTTGTCAATACCCTTTGGTTTACGCCATGCTTGCTGTGGAGAAAGAACACACATCAATGAAGTGACATTGTTGTCAATACTCTTTGGTCTATGCCAATAACATACATCAAAGTAGGATTTCTTTAGTCACACACAAGTGAGGTGAGGTGATATAGGGTTCAACGTTGCGTTCTAGATTGTTTCACTTATCTATGTGCGCGTGTGTACGCTTGTACTGGTTTGGACTAATGACAGTGTTACAGAGCTAGCCCACTGGGATACCATGTCGCAGATTACCATGAATACCCCACTCAGACGCAGTCAGCTTAATGCCAAGTCCCAGGCAGGGTACAAGTACCATTTTTGGTGTATGAGGCAGGGGACTGGGCAACATTTTCGCCCTCCGAGAATACGCTCTATCCACTAGATGGCGGAGGCGCTCAGTCTCACACACACACACAGACCGCATTCTGAACAGATTACTAGCAAGAATAGTGAGTGGGTGAGTTTACTGATGCTTTGAACAGTATATCAGTTGCATATCAGCCTGATTTGGGAGGAAAGTTTAAAGGTCCTAATCACTTTGGATAAACAAAGACAGATATGGTGCTTACAGACATATTTGGATATTTGAAACTAAATTGGTTTTTACACTACTGTAAGCAATATTAAAGTAGATCTCATTTTTTATTCATCTCATCCAACCTGTTAAGTACAGTTACGGTAATTCTTATCTTAGAGTGCCAATTTTGATTTTGGGCGTGAGTGAGTGAGTATGGTTTTACGCCGCTTTTAGCAACATTCCAGCAATATCAAGGCGGGGGCCACCTGAAATGGGCTTCACACATTGTACCGATGACGGGCATTGAACCCAAGTCTTTGTCGTGACGAGCAAACGCTTTAACCACGAGGCTACCTGACCCCCCCTGTTTTTTGGAAGCACAAGTCCTTTTCTTACACTTCCCACTGCACAAGCGTAGATGGCTGCAGCAAACTTCCTATTATTACAGTATCGGAATCTTTTCCAGGCATATTATTTCTGTATCAAAATTTCGATCACCTTCAATGCCTGTTTAAGTTAAGTCCAATATCTAAGTTGAAATCACTGATGCATACCATGACAGTGGACAAGCATACTTAAGGGTTCAGTAGGTGTGGCCTGGGGAGTTTACACCCAATGAATATATACTGTGTTAACATAAAGCCCTTTAGGTAAAAGAAGCATACACCAAAAGTCAGCAGTCCTTCACTGCAGTGCCTCAATTCTACACCTTCAGTGTTGTTGCTCACCTTAACTCTCATGTACCGCTCCGACTGATGACGGATGAACTTCTTGTTCCTCTTTCGAGGAATCTTGTACTTAACTAGGGGTCGGATGGCCATCTTTCTTTTCTAGCTGGAAAACAAAGAGCAGGTGTTACTCATGTTCCAGAATCATCTTAACCATGGAAACAATTGGACATCAAATTATACCTGGTGGTAATGCATGGCTACTTGTCCCTACTGCAGACGAGCTAAAATCTGAACAGCTGAAGGAGATGGAGTTTCCACAGTAACCAGCAGTATATTACTTAAACCACTGCTGCCGAGACAGTTATTACCACAGTAACCACCATTATGTTGCAAAAACAACTTGCCCCTGTATACAGTAACCATAGCAATGACCAGTGTGTTGCATAAACCACTCGCCTCAATTGTGGACTAAACGATTCAACACAGGGTATCAAACTGCACATTTTGATATAGCATCACAAAGTAGGAAGGCAGGCTCGAAAATTCATGCCAGTCTGCTAGCCTGAGACTTGACCAGAGTGTAAATAAAAACCCAATGATTGTAGCCCTCACTGACCTTGTTCCATTTAAGGGCTATAACTCTGAACAAGGCTTCCATGTTGCTATAAATTGATACTGAATAAAACTGACAATGTAAACATGGTTGGTTTGTTGTTTAACACCGCACTCAGCAATATTCCAGCTATATGACGGCGGTCTGTAAATAATCGAGTCTGGACCAGACAATCTAGTGATTAATATCATTAGCATCGATCCACGCAATTGGGATCGATGACATGCATCAACCAAGTCAGCGAGCCTGACCACCCGATCCTGTTAGTCGCCTTTTACGACAAGCATAGTCACCTTTTACGGCAAGCATGGGTTGCTAGGGGCCTATTCTACCCGGAATCTTCACAGGTAATGTAAACATGGTAAAACATGTCTGTCTTAATTCAGGACTAGCTACCTACTCCAAGGACTAGTAAAATAAGATAAAAATGAATTCCTAAGGTTGATGAAGGGTTACTCCTACTGATTCCTATTACCTGTGACCCACAGTCTGATTTAAAAGTTTTTGAGGCTACTCGCCTGAACTTAAATCTCAGCATCATTTCAGTAAAATTTAGTCATAAAAAAGACTTTGAGCTAACTGGACTGTACAAAAGTTACTAGACATGGGCTCCAAACTCATGGTTAAAGTTGAAGACTTTACCTTCATCAAGTCATAACAAAGACTTCCCTGTGGGAATTAGGGTAAGGATATGTCTCCCAATGCCCCTGGAAGGTGATTCAGACATTTTTAACAAGGTATCTTAACATTGCATTCAATTAATTTTTTTTACTAAGGCTCAAAAAGCATCAAACATATAAAAGCATCTTCATCTTTATTCATCTTGTTATCGGTGAAATACAAGTTACCTCAACAAAGCCATAACAATTAAAAATTGGTTGTGCTTGGGACTGAATAAGGGCCTCTAAGATGTTAAATTTCTGTACACCATTGCTTGTTCTGAATCAACTTTTAGCTATTCTGGATGGTCAGTGTTCACAATCACTGTGGTACTCAGGGTTATACTGGGTTCACTGTAGCTGCAGAGTTGTCGATAAGCTGTGTACTTGTGTAAAATACTTAAACCATCAAATAAACTGAAATATGCAGACAAATCAAATCCTAGCGTACCAACTATGCAACAAAAAGTATTAATATACCAGAGCTCTAGATAAGCTTTTGGTCATTTTGGTATTTTACCCAGGGGTTTGATAGTGATTGGGGATCCACAATTCTTAGAGGGATTTCACATTTTTTTAACCACCTGTTTCTTGGCATTTTGGTATTTTAACTTGAAAACCTGTTTTGTAACAATGTTAGCACACAAAGTTTGTGTCAGTTACTTAACACTACGGCACTCCATATTCCAGCTAGATGATGGCATCTGAATGAAGTCTGGACTAGACAATCTAGTGATTGATATTCTGAGCAATTATCCATGTTGTCAGAATGTGAAGACACGCTATTAGCCAAGTATCAGCGCCTGACCACTAGAGCTGAGTATCGCCTGGAGTCTTGTTATATGATTTGTATCACGATAAAGACTGACGATACTACTGGTAACACAACACACCACATCAGTACTAAGAACTGATGAAGTCACTGAAATGAGGCTCTAAAACCTTTTTTTTTTATACATTTATTTAATGTCATCTCAAAAACTTTAACAAAGAAAACCACAAGAACAAAAGAGTTTTAAATGAAGGGATGGTTACTAAATGTAAGTCCAGGGTTTGACAAATGTCTTATCTACACACTAGCCCACTGGTCCAGTAAGAAATAAAAACTACTGGCCCAGTTATTAAGTTACAAGTCCAACAGAAATTCAGAAACTTAAGAGAGCAAACACTTGTCAATATAGTTAGTCATTTTATTCATGACTTTACTGACTTTGTTTGTTTAATGCACTTCTAACCATGGAAATTTGAGCTTCCACGACTGTTGGAATGTCCTTCCCCTCTTTCTTGCAATTTGTGTTGGTTCACAGGGCTTTTCAATTTACCGCGGAGGCTTTAAAAAATTCCACGAAGCAGTGACGGCCATTACAGAATACTGGTATGTGAAGCGTAGAAAGTAGCATCAATTTGATTAGTCACATTAATCACTTCCTGTTTGCTACGATGGAATTTATTGGTTATTAACAACTGGTCTCTCATTTCCTATGTAGAGTTGTTATCATAGTATGTGCATGCCACACGGACATAAATAGCCAGTTAACAGGATTTTATACATCGTGTTACGGTCTCGGTAAGGGAGGTAACTAAGATTGGTAGTTGGCAGAGAAAAGTTGATGTATGGCTTTTGTTGACTGAATAAAAGATCGAGTGAGTTTTAACCTGACTTAAAGCGATTGGTACACCATATTATTTCAATAGCCAGCTGGTCCAGTATAAATATAAAATTACTGGCCCAGATCAAGTTTCACTAGCATTTGTCTAGTTGGCCAGCATATTTGTCAAACCCTGAAGTCGGTGCATCCTCAGGCACCACATCCTCAGCTTCTGCCATGCCTACAGGTGGCGCTATGTTACTTCTGCTATTACGGGAGGTAACTATTAGTTCCTGTTCTATTAATAGTGTATCGCGATCTCACAAAGGGTGATGATGCAAGTATTGTGCGTACCTTACAGCGATAGAAACTAACAGTTTTAGGCCACTAGTCCTTATAATGATAACATATAGCAAAACTCTTAAAAAGGGCAAATTTCTACTAGTCCTTATGATACCTTAACTATTGGGCAATTTGGCAAGGACTATAGGACTAGTGCCAATTTCTAACGCTGCCTTAGTATTGTAGGTATTGGTGAATCATTACAGCCCTACTTGACTCAAATGACCAGGATACTGGGGGTCAATTCTAACCTGGAATACTCACAGGGCTTACCAACATATGAAGAAAACTTGTGTAAATAGAACACACAAATTTCAATGCCATGAAGTCAGTCCCAAAACTATTGTGTTTTTTCTAACACACATGACGGAAAAGCAATTACATTATATGTTCTGGAATGACTTTGTTTACCACTGTCAGCAGTGTTCAAAATATGCTCTGGGATCCTTGAGGTTTGCTGTTATTTGAATCTTGGGTACTTTTAACATCAGAGATATGATAATGATTAATTGCCTGTCACAACTGATTTCGAACAGTTGTCAGCAATATTCCAGATCAAATTATGGTATCTTGAAAATAATTGAGTCTGGAAGAGGGTATGATCCGAAAAGTGTAGAACATACATAACACAGGGAATGAGTATTGCTGAGGATCAATCAGCCATTAGTCAGCCGTCAGGATGCGCAAGGAAACCTGGGATAAAGGCTAATAATCCAGTAATCGAACTTTTTAATGATTTTCTTTCAAGAATTTGATTGTTCTGGTACTTTTAAAGATTGACGACACAAGAAACCATGCACAATAAAGCAGAAGAATCTGAGATAAAACATGCCTGGGTTCTAGATAAATGCCAGTAAACAAACTTTCAAGTTAATCTGGTCTAACATGCTTGTGGAAAATTATGAAATGCCAGTCTCTGTATTTTGCTCATTACAAAATGACCATTGAGACGTTTGCGGATTATAACCATATCAAGGTGCATTTATTTGAAACTGATAGATCAATTTGGACCTAGCTGTAGTAAAATCACTAGGCCTAATATAGTAAGCTCGATAAGATACAAATACCGTGTAGCTTGTACGGATGCGTCTTAATAATCAGATTATCACACAATGACATGACTCTAGGATATTGAAAAACGTGTCTCTTTCTTAATTAAAGTATGCTAAAACCATAAATCTGACAAAGCGTGAAACGATATGATTATGAGGAACCTCAGATGCCAAACTATATGACAATTTCACCGAGGGCACGGCATGTGTGGATTCATTGGTGTTTTATGCAGAGAATGTCAATAACATATTTTTATGAATTGGTACATAACACCGTTCTGTTATTGTGCAATTGGATGACTTCATTTGAAAACTGGATGTAGTGTGGGTATGCTGATACAATTCGATTAAATCTTTACATACATGTCAACGACCCTGTGTTGATGGCCGAATGCCGGAAAAGGAAGTAGTTTTAACTGCGCCACCTATACAAGGGTATCAAAGGGACAGAACCGCTGAGAGGCAAAACAAAATCACCCTTATCGTTTCAACAGTTTACAATGTGTACTGCGGTTAAATAAAAAAAATGTTGGCTGCCATCAGGACCCACAAACTTCAAAAGCTGCAGGCACTGACCAAACTCTTCAGGCCCTCATTAAAAAAAGCTTCAGCTTCAAACCTTCAAAAACCTAACCTAACCTAGCCTATAACCACCCGATCCCGTAAGTCGCTTTTAACAATGAATGATCAAAATATACATCTTACCTTAACCTGTGAATGTCTTGTTTATTTTGAGAAGGATGATAAATCCTTTTAAAATTATAATTTTTAAAAATATTATCTAAGACTTCATCCTTCTTTCTATACGTGTTCTTAATCAATGTTTTGAATTTACACATTTGAGAGGCGGGGTGGGGGGTGGGGTAGGGTGGGGTGGGGCTTTATTTTTTAGAATGGCGCCAATCCCTCACATGACAGACTTATGTCTCCAAGGCAATAATTATTAGTTTAAATCATAATATCTTGATTATATAAATAATAAAAACAAATTGTCCCCATAAGAGACAGTACTTTCCGCTTTTCTAGACTTAAAAGAAGTACTATAAACCCATGGACTAGTCATTCAGTACAGCCAGTACTCGCATCAGAACGTGTGGCTCACAATTCATGCAATAACATTGTTTCCTGAGAACGTTTCTTTATTATAATTGTTGCCACGATAATAAAATATTAAATATAACAATTATTTAATGTTTCAAGGCAATATTGTTACATATGCTGTATCTAACCATGTCTGACAACTGATAACATTTTGATAGTATTGCCTTTAAAGAAAATAACTCTAAAATACATATACTTGATTAATATTTTATATTTAAAAACAAAACAAAACAAAAAAACAAATCAGTGCAAACAGTACTAAGATACGGTGCCGGTTTCGCAAGGTCAAGTTTTTTTTGTTCGCCACTTCGATGTTGTTCTTCGATTGGTGACGTGGTGCCATTGGTGACGTTGTTAACAACAACCCAAAACCTACCACAATCAAACCTAACTGCTTCTATTGTACATATTGGTTGGTTGGTTGGTTTGTTGTTTAACGCCGCACTCAGCAATATTCCAGCTATATGACGACGGTCTGTAAATAATCGAGTCTGGACCAGACAATCTAGTGATTAATGTCATGAGCATCGATCAACGCAATTGGGATCGATGACATGCATCAACCAAGTCAGCAAGCCTGACCACCCGATCCCGTTAGTCGCCTTTTACGACAAGCATAGTCACCTTTTACGGCAAGCATGGGTTGCTGAAGATCTATTCTACCCCGGAATCTTCACGGGTATTGTACATATTGAAAAAAATGGAATGTGTCATTATGATCATTAGCCATACGGTTCACTGTGATGCTTGCACGCTCAAAACAACCTGATAAATAAATAAATAAATAAATAAATAAATAAACGACAAAGGCCAATCAACGATATTATAGCTTACACATTAAAACAGGTGCGCGCCATATTTTTGTGACGTCATAGTTTACAACTACACTGGGCTATTATGACGTCATACTGATTGTACAACTTGCAACACGTGAAAATCTAGCTTGATGCAACAAAGAAAACATAATGAGACACTGGTTCAATATAATAATGTGTATGGATAATGTATATGTATTTTGTATTAGATATTTTGTATTAGATAAAAGAATAATTTCACAATTCTCTCAAACACTATGACCATGAGTGTGGTTTCTATCAGAGATAGATCTAATGCTGTGTATTTCATAAATAAATAAGTGAACGTATAGTTTATAGCTTCGATGAAAAAATCTGTTCATAATTATTCACACACATCAAAACTTCGGTAAGATACAAGATAAGTTAATTATTTATTATCATAAAGTCGTAAGATATGTAAGATAATGAAGGGTTTAAACCTTCCCTGACCCTGAATCATTGACGTAACTTCCGCTCTAGTATTACTTCTGCGCAATAATATGCGCATCGTTCAGAAGGTACTGAGAAGTCGGCAATATTTTGTGTGTAGGGTGAGCTTTCAGTCAGCACTTTGCTTATGTGCAGTTTCTTTTCCACGATTGAGGTATGACATTCGTTTCCTTGAAATCCGATCTTTCATTTTGTCAGGCGCTTGTCCTCATGCGAGAGTGCACGCGACCGCTAATGTTATTTCTTTCTGTGCAGGTGGCGATGAGGTAAAATGGTGTCACCGCGACTTGACTCGACACCGTCTGAGAAGAACATTGGCAACACAGTCTCCTAAACAATACGATATGGGGACTTTTAAGAAGTCGTAATTTCTTCATCGATTTGAACTTATGACGATTACAAAGAACACCAAGGGAAACAGACTAGTTTGTAATATTGTCAAATGCTACACGCAGACTTGAGATATGTCCTGAAGACAGCCTAGAGCATGACAGCCCTGATGCAGACCCTTGTCTCGAGAACAACTGCTCGTATTTGAGACAATTCAACACTTTGAAAATATTGATCATTATGTAACTCTGACAGGCATTAAATAGTGTTCTGTCATAACAACGCTGCAACCAAAGACCCACCCCAGAGACAGGAGATATAATACCTAGGTGTACCAGTTGTCCCTGACTAGATACTGTCTAAATCACATGTGTAAATGAAGTGAACACTATCAGTGAGTGCAAATGTCTCGGAAGACCAACAAGGCCCAAGATAATTCAGTTGCAGCAGAACGACTAGCTGACTACAGAGGGGAGAGTGTCATCCCCATCATGTCCACCCACGGAACCGGCTCCGATTCACCAGACTTGGAAAGTCACCGCCAGGCACAGTACACTCATGATGGCTGTGACGACGTAGTCGCACCAATGGACAATGTTTCTATCAGAGAACAATTTCAAGCCAAAGAAATTCCTAAGGTAATGCCTGTCAGGTGTTCTTGTGTTTTTGTTATGTAATTCTGGCAGCTGATCCTGGAGAGCGCCATGGATTTGGGGATGTCCACTCTCATTAGATGGGGGATGTCCTCTCTTAATATGTCCAATTTTCGTGTGAGAAAATGCATCCCTTTCACTTTCTCCCATAACTCTTTAAATTTTATCTCCTAATTCCTTTCTTAAATTATATTAAGGAACAGTAATTAATTTTTCCATGGATATGTATTTTATTTCCTATATCCAGAAAATAACTTGATCTAGATGCCTTTTGCTCAGCAGTGAGGAGAGTCAGTTGTCTTATTTCCTGGTTCAGCCACACGGTGACAGCTGTATTGTGACCTGTCATATGCAGGTAGTCAAAGGGCCCTAGTTGCCATGGTTGCATGGTTCCACATCTCCCTGTGTATGACAGATACTGACCCCTCATGTAGCAGATAGGGTAGTGTAGAAAAATAGACATAAATGTTTTGTCCCTTAACAGTAGTGTATAAACACAGTGAATGGCAGCAGCAACAGTGTTACACCTGCATCTTGAAAATAACAAGATAGACCAGGTGCTATCACCATCACCAACATCATCATCATCATCACCTACAGTGTTATGGTACAATGGCAAATGATCATCGTTGGCACACACTGTAACCACATAATTAGTTGAAACGACCATTATAGGCTGCTTGTATATTTCACAATGGGGACGTTAATGAAAATGAAGACATAATGAAAAAGACAACAACTCTGTCTTTGGCTAGCCATTTGGACTGGTAAATTAAAGGGCAGTTTTATGCAGGTATCACCATATTCCACCAATTTATGATGAGTGAATGTGACTTTTGGATGCAATTTTGTACATTAGATGATAAATAATTTATGATCTAAATCAGCAAATACTTTACATGTATGTTTTATGTCACCTCGTAAGATGGAATATAAGTTCATTGATGGTAGATGCTGTGGAATAGAAAAAAGAACTTATATACTAATATGATGCAAGGCAATTAATTATTCCCAATTCGGTTAAGTTTCATTAAAATGGTGATACCAGGCAGAGCTTGAAACATTTGCTCATCCACTCATATGGACGAGTGGCAGCATGCGCAGGGCGAGAAAGAAGTGAAGAACACTCATCCTACCCAGCAAGTAAATATATTTCAATCGGATCAATTCATCTCCAATCATTTTCAATAAAAAATGCACGTTAATTTCATACCTAAAATACATTTTTATTTCTTGTACATTCGTAGTAACAAAAACAAAATACATGTTGCTTATTTCATAATTAGACAGAACACCTGGCAACTGTCTGTTGAAGAAATAAACAATAAGCGTTTTTGGTCTCAAAACTATTTTATAAGGGAGGCAATTATTTTTATTATTTTTTTGTAAGCGACTCATTACTAATTTTCAAATGTCAAAGCAAAAATATTGACAGTAAAGGGTGACCTCACTTAGATGAACCAAGCCAACTGTCGTTCTTTTCCCGAGTCAGTATGCCGCATGACTAAGCCGTATAAAAACCCTGTATGACTGTTAAAACCGAAAATGAGGTGTTAATGTAACAAATGCTTTATTTGGGATAACACTTTCTTAGCATTTGCTTAGTCAAGTTCAGATTCTAGTCCGTTTTTGGGTTGAGTCCCGTCCGGAATAGAACCCACACTGCCAGAGTGAGGCACCTAGTCGCCAGCACACAAAGTTAGTGATCTAACCCACTTAGCCACCGAAGCTTCCACAAAAATGAAAGTCCTACAACTATTAGTCTAGATCTCTACTTGCTCTGCGGGACAAGTTGGCACAATTTGTACCAACAAATAAAATTTAAATTATTCCTGAAGTGTGGTGCTAACTAAGGATGAACATTGCCTTGTTTCAACCAAAACTTTTGAGAAAAAATCACATGGACCGGAAAATTTATGTGTATGCTATTATGGCTAAATTTGAATTTGTTTCAATGACAAACATTCTCTTTTTGTATCCAATGAAACTGACAGTGCTTATTATTAGTGTTGGCGTATTGGCACAAGGTCGTATTGCGATAAGAATGGTAGTTTTTCATTCATTAATCCAGACTTCAGATTGCGAGATGTGTACTTTTAGTATGGATAAACAAGACTACCTATTCCATCATCAGTATGGAATGTTAAGGTAAGCAGCACGTGCTGTTTACATGGTTTACCCAGTCCATCCAAATGCCTCACGATAGTAGATATTAATTATTTATTCATTCTTCTGTGACTTTTGGAAAATAATAATATTCAAGGGTTGTATTGCAATACGTGTATTGCTGGTATACCAGTTTCGTTGCTCACCCTAACAAATTATGTGTGTCCATTCCCAATATTTGTGTGTAGGATATTGCTGGCTATCAATACAGATCATTGAGATCGATAATTGTTAACCAAATATCAATACATTATTGATTACCGTACTCGACGTAATAAGCGCCCAGGGCGCTCTCAAAATTAGAAATAGGGGGCTCTTATTGGAATATTATTTTGGTGAAAAAAACAGAGTTAAAGGATAAATTTCGTGGTTACTTTCCATCTTCATGAATAACATATTGACAATAACAAGTCTGTGTGGGTAATTCTTAACTTTATTTCATCACAATAGCTAATAGCCTTACAATATGTAAGGTATAATCGATGACACTAATTGTAAATATTTCTTCCCATCGATGATAATTCTGATTATCGATCTTTTTTTGCCAGCCCTATTGTAGGATGCAGTATTTTAGGTGAAGTCACACTCTACAACATTTCGTCACAGTTTGTCATCTGACACTGTACAGGGATTTTGTGTGCATGGGTTGTCTGTGCAGGTTGTGTGTGGGGGTTGTCTATGCAGGTTGTGTGTGGGAGTTGTCTGTGCAGGTTGTGTGTGGGAGTTGTCTGTGCAGGTTGTGTGTGTGGGTTGTCTGTGCAGGTTGTGTGTGTGGGTTGTCTGTGCAGGTTGTGTGTGGGGGTTGTCTGTGCAGGTTGTGTGTGGGGGTTGTCTGTGCAGGTTGTGTGTGTGGGTTGTCTGTGCAGGTTGTGTGCATGGGTTGTCTATGCAGGTCGTGTGTGTTGGTTGTCTATGCAGGTTGTGTGTGGTGGTTGTCTATGCAGGTTGTGTGTGGTGGTTGTCTATGCAGGTTGTGTGTGGGAGTTGTCTATGCAGGTTGTGTGTGGGGGTTGTCTATGCAGGTTGTGTGTGGGGGTTGTCTGTGCAGGTTGTGTGTGGGGGTTGTCCGTGCAGGTTGTGTGTGGGGGTTGTCTGTGCAGGTTGTGTTTGGGGGTTGTCTGTGCAGGTTGTGTGTGGGGGTAGTCTATGCAGGTTGTGTGTGTTGGTTGTCTATGCAGGTTGTGTGTGTTGGTTGTCTGTGCAGGTTGTGTGCATGGGTTGTCTGTGCAGGTTGTGTGTGGGGGTTGTCTATTCAGGTTGTGTGTGGGGGTTGTCCATGCAGGTTGTGTGTGGGGGTTGTCTATGCAGGTTGTGTGTGTGGGGGTTGTCTATGCAGGTTGTGTGTGTGGGTTGTCTATGCAGGTTGTGTGTGTTGGTTGTCTATGCAGGTTGTGTGTTTTGGTTGTCTATGCAGGTTGTGTGTGGGGGTTGTCTATGCAGGTTGTGTGTGGGGGTTGTCCATTCAGGTTGTGTGCATGGGTTGTCTGTGCAGGTTGTGTGTGGGGGTTGTCTATTCAGGTTGTGTGCATGGGTTGTCTGTGGTGGTTGTCCGTGCAGGTTGTGTGCATGGGTTGTCTGTGCAGGTTGTGTGTGGTGGTTGTCTGTGCAGGTTGTGTGTGTGGGTTGTCTGTGCAGGTTGTGTGTGTGGGTTGTCTGTGCAGGTTGTGTGTGGGGGTTGTCTGTGCAGGTTGTGTGTGGGGGTTGTCTATTCAGGTTGTGTGTGGGGGTTGTCTATGCAGGTTGTGTGTGGGGGTTGTCCATTCAGGTTGTGTGCATGGGTTGTCTGTGCAGGTTGTGTGTGGGGGTTGTCTATTCAGGTTGTGTGCATGGGTTGTCTGTGCAGGTTGTGTGTGGGGGTTGTCTATGCAGGTTGTGTGTGGTGGTTGTCTGTGCAGGTTGTGTGCATGGGTTGTCTATGCAGGTTGTGTGTGTGGGTTGTCTGTGCAGGTTGTGTGTGGGGGTTGTCTGTGCAGGTTGTGTGTGCAGGTTGTGTGTGGGGGTTGTCTGTGCAGGTTGTGTGGGGGTTGTCTGTGCAGGTTGTGTGTGGGGGTTGTCTGTGCAGGTTGTGTGTGGGGGTTGTCTGTGCAGGTTGTGTGTGGGGGTTGTCTATGCAGGTTGTGTGTGGGGGTGTATGTCCCTGAAGTCAGCATGACTCAGGACTCCTGGTCATTGCTTAATGTTTGGTAGTGTAATACTCCTCTGTGTCACATTGTCATTTTGTATATTTACTGTTTCAGTGTAATATATTTATATATATGGGCAAATACGGCTGCAGCTAATGTTTAAGTGATCCCCATGTTCTGCACACAAGTTTGCATTGTATCATTGGATGACTGATTTTAAACAAATTATCTTGGTTACGAAACTCTCTGCATGGTGGATTTTAACAAAGAATATTTTTGTATAGCAGTCATGAATAACAAGCAGGTGTATCATATCTGGCTGCTGTAGGTTCCATATAAGTCATTGTAAGACTTGTAGTATATCCCATCTGTCCTCTGTAGGTCCCATGTAGGTCCCATGTAGGTCATCATAAGACTTGTAGTGTATGACACTGTATCCCATCTGTCCCCTGAAGGTCCCATGTAGGTCATCGTAACACTTGTAGTGTATGACACTGTATCCCAAGTGTCCTCTGTAGATCCCATGTAGGTCATCATAAGACTTGTAGTGTATGACACTGTATCCCATCTGTCCCTTGAAGGTCCCTTGTAGGTCATTGTAAGACTTGTAGTGTATGACACTGTATCCCATCTGTCCCCTGAAGGTCCCATGTAGGTCATTGTAAGACTTGTAGTGTATGAAACTGTATCCCATCTGTCCCCTGAAGGTCCCATGTAGGTCATCATAAGACTTGTAGTGTATGACACTGTATCCCATCTGTCCCCTGAAGGTCCCATGTAGGTCATCGTAAGACTTGTAGTGTATGACACTGTATCCCATCTGTCCCCTGAAGGTCCCATGTAGGTCATCATAAGACTTGTAGTGTATGACAATGTATCCCATCTGTCCCCTGAAGGTCCCATACAGATCATCGTAACACTTGTAGTAGGCCCATCTGTCCTCTGTAGGTCCCATGCAGGTCATCGTAAGACTTGTAGTAGGCCAATCTGTCCTCTGTAGGTCCCATGCAGGTCATCGTAAGACTTGTAGAGTATGACACTGTATCCCATCTGTCCCCTGAAGGTCCCATGTAGGTCATCGTAAGACTTGTAGTAGGCCCATCTGTCCTCTGTAGGTCCAATGCAGGTCATCGTAAGACTTGTAGAGTATGACACTGTATCCCATCTGTCCCCTGAAGGTCCCATGTAGGTCATCGTAACACTTGTAGTAGGCCCATCTGTCCCGTGTTGGTCCCATACAGATCATCGTAACACTTGTAGTAGGCCCATCTGTCCTCTGTAGGTCCCATGCAGGTCATCGTAAGACTTGTAGTAGGCCAATCTGTCCTCTGTAGGTCCCATGCAGGTCATCGTAAGACTTGTAGAGTATGACACTGTATCCCATCTGTCCCCTGAAGGTCCCATGTAGGTCATCGTAAGACTGTAGTAGGCCCATCTGTCCCGTGTTGGTCCCATACAGATCATCGTAACACTTGTAGTAGGCCCATCTGTCCTCTGTAGGTCCCATGCAGGTCATCGTAAGACTTGTAGTAGGCCAATCTGTCCTCTGTAGGTCCCATGCAGGTCATCGTAAGACTTGTAGTTCATTGCTCCAGGTAGTGGCCGTATCGGCCTATGGACAGATGAAAGTATACATGATACAGTGGGGGATAATTTAGAAAACTTATCACAGCATATATGTCACGGTCCAAGATTTATTTATAGACTTATTTCTGAAAATAATGTTCTGATTACAAGCAGCATCTTTCTTTGAAAACTATGATATTTTCTTTAGTCCATAACTAGCTGTGTAGAGGGGGGTACGCATTGTGCACACGACAATGGATTTTGATGGGGGTTTTCTCCAACGCAAAGACATAACTGTCAAAGCACATAACAGTGGAAATACCATATCAACAAATCCGTACTGAAGTACGCAAATTATTCTTGTATTTTCATTGTCTGGTTATAAAAAGTGTTGATTGTATAACTGGACTTAGGTTCTATTCAAAATGTTCGTTCAGTGGTGTTTATATTTATTTAATGGTGTTTATATTTATTTCAGCAGAATTGTGTGTGAAGTGATCGGTAGATATTTATATCAAACAGGGTCAGATTACCATGATTACTGCTACTGAATTATGCGAACACCTTCTAGTCATGTGATTAGTGTTAAACACCACATTGTCTGGGTATCTCCATTGTTGTTTCAGTCACAATCGTCATTATGTTTCAGTCACAATCCTAATTGTTGTTTTAGTCACAGTCCTAATTGTTGTTTCAGTCACAATCCTAATTGTTGTTTCAGACACAATCGTCATTATGTTTCAGTCACAATCCTAATTGTTGTTTTAGTCACAGTCCTAATTGTTGTTTCAGTCACAGTCCTAATTGTTGTTTCAGACACAATCGTCATTATTGTTTCAGACACAATCGTCATTATGTTTTAGTCACAATCCTAATTGTTGTTTTAGTCACAGTCCTAATTGTTGTTTCAGTCACAGTCCTAATTGTTGTTTCAGACACAATCGTCATTATTGTTTCAGACACAATCGTCATTATGTTTCAGTCACAATCCTAATTGTTGTTTCAGTCACAGTCCTAATTGTTGTTTCAGACACAATCGTCATTATTGTTTCAGACACAATCGTCATTATGTTTCAGTCACAATCCTAATTGTTGTTTAAGTCACAGTCCTAATTGTTGTTTCAGTCACAGTCCTCATTGTTGTTTGAAACACATTCTGCTTTGTTATTTCAGGAAAAGAAGGGGAGCCAGGGCTCCATAGCTGTGGAGCCAGCAAACCCCAAGAAGCAGGTCATGGTGATCACGGGACAGAACAAAGCCAAGCCCACTGTCCCAGCTCGGCCCTCTGTCAAGGCAGATCTGGTGATTCTCAGTGTTTTTAACTTAAAGGGGAAGTGTACATGCAAAAATCACTTTCTTTCTTTTTCTAAACAAAACGCAATTTTAGAATTAGTTAATATCTGTGTTTGAAAATGTAAACTCATTTTTTTCACAGTGAAAGTAGGAAGCTCACAATAGTGTGAAAATGATATGCCGTTATGAGGCCTTCGTTTTTCGAGCTAAACAGGCCTGAGTTATCCCCCTTAGATTATGACGTAATTGGTGCCAATTCAACTGGATCCCTGTCTATTCTCAACGCAAAAGATATCAAGTACCAGTTTTCGGTAAAACAACATGGCCTATGACACACTCCGGCGCAGTGGTGACTCAGCATAACACTATGCTGGCTTGCATCTGAGACGCTAGAATCACACACCTGTACCTACACCACGTGAAGCGGCTCTAACAAACCATGATGACGTCATAATGTTTATCAATTGGCACCAATGACGTCATATTGCAAGGGACATAAGCCATGGTGTTTTTGTTATGAAGATAGAACACTTGGTAAATGTGAAAAATATAAATCGTTTTAATGCAAAACATATGTTAATTAATTGTGATATTTTTATATTTTTGTCTATGACACTACTAGGTTAACACTTTTAATGTGGAAAAAGTACAAGAAAAATAGGTTCATTTCCGTGTGAACTTGCCCTTTAAGCCTTTGCTTCAGTGGATTCTGGTCATGACGCTTCTGTTACATATTATAGATTTTGGGGGTCCATAGTTTCAAATACTTCAACAGAAAACCTCAAGCACACTAGGTGTGGGTCAGTGGGCAAGAGAAAAATTTGGAACTCAGGAGTCCTACTACTACTCGTTTGTATTTATTCAATATGGCGATTATTTGAGTTTGTCATTGTCTTGTCAGTTGATCTTCCTGATTTCTGTTGATCCACAGGAATTTATTAAGACCTGGTCAGAGGTCAGTATTTGGACCCAATTCTGAAGCAAATGTCAGTAAAAAATTCCCTGTTTGGAACAAACATTTGGCGTGCCAGTTTATTATAGTCATAACTAATGTTATTACTTTGCGGAGGTGATGTCACTGACAACAGGACCAATAAGCAAGACTCTTTAATGTGTAGTTTTACATTTTTGCATTGATTGAAATATTAGTAACTTTTAAGAAAGTTTCAAATTAAACAGAAGTATGTTTTATTTCCCAATTTGGCATTTAGTAAGGATTCCTAGATAATTCCCGACTCCATGTTGTTTGCCTCTGTAGCAGTATGTGACATATGTTTTGGGGTGTGTGGTAACATGGAAACACTTGCACCAGTAATTGCAGCCTCTGGTTCATGTGCAGGTGTATATTCCATTAAACAAGATGTTGTTTGGGACATATTTATCTTGAGCAGCACATAATCACATGAAAAAAAACTGTGACAACTATTACACCTGTTTCAGGATATTGCCAAAGAATTCAAGAAGTGCAAGGAAGAGGGAGCAAAGAGGCTTGATCTAAGCAAATCTCAGGTGAGTCCATCAGAAGGTGCTCAGTGACCCGTGAAGACCCGGGGTAGTATTCGGCAACCCATTCTTGCTGTAAAAGGCAACTATACTTGTCGTGAAAGGCAAATAATGGGATCGGGTGGTCAAGCTCTCCGACATTGTTCATGAATGTCATTGATCCCAATTGCGTGGATCGATGCTCATGATGTCAATCACTGGATTGTCTGGTCCAGACTCAATTATTTACAGACCAGCTGAAATTTGCTATACGTTATCATTATAAGTATTAGTGGACTAAAACTATTAGTTTCTACCGCTGCCCATGTTTATCCACCCTCACATTGTGTATATTTGTATGTTGCAGATCTCTGCCTTGCCCAGCAGCGTGAAAGATGTAAGTATCATTTGTCTTTTATAAGACAGTTTGTGTTCACATGCTCTGAGGTATACAAGTGATCAAACCTGTTGTAACAGAATTTCATATATTGTTCGTCTTTAGGCTTTGTGTTGTGTGGATCTGTCTACTTGGCTCTGTATTCTACCACCTACACAAATAATGTGTTTCAGAAATATTTAAAGAGAGGAACTGGTGTTAACAATTTTGTCACAGTTTTTGTGTCTGAGACGCACAAATTTGAGTTTGAACGCACCTGCGTAACGTGTGGGTCTCGTGGCTGCAGTGACTGGACCACTATTCATTTCATATCAAATGGCCAGTGTTATTGTAAATCAAAGCTGTATGTCTTTGCGTAAAGTTTTTTATTGCCAAACAAGACAGCGAAGCATGTTGATTTACACTTCCGTTTGCTAAATCAAACCAGTTTCATTATTCTCTCATTTCTTAAGACAAATACACAAACCGGTTTCTTGACCTATATCTATTTTCGGTTTTGCATGTATTAATGTTTAAATCAGGTGCCGCATATTAAGCCGCTCGGATACATTCGTAATTCGTTTAGCTTGGTGATTGGTCGAAAACATCACGACCTCGTGTCAAACTAAAAATAGCCAGGCACATGAAGGGTATACTTCAGAACGTGGTCACAGTGACCCGCGAGATCAAGTGACCTTGTAGGATGGTACACTTTGTTATTAGTTATAGCGGTAGTTAATTTATAATGGATCATAATGGGGCACACGTAGAAACTTATTAAATATGTGATGCGCAAAATGTTTGTTGTTCTTTGTTCAAATTAGGATTGATCGATGCTGATTTTCTTTACCGAGTTCGTAAACAAAGTAGGCTACCTGTCATTAGTGAAACTAACCGCAGTAAGGCTGTGTGGATTATGTGGTTTACATCACTTTCTGTTTTGTATTTTGCATAATCAGTATGCATACGACCGAGGTTGGGTCAAGGGAACAAATGGGTTCTTTTCTAATCACAATTTCTGATGGAGGTAGGGGTAATTCCACTTCAAAAACATCCCAGAAACTATCATAAAAAAAAGTTCAAGTAGCAGTGACATACCGCAACGAGTCCTGTAATCGATAATGCGATGAAATATATCGTGCTTAGATTTGCATAAGTAAACAGTCGACAGAGTTTGTGGATTACGAGATTTATCGATACCGCGATACTGTATATGATAAAGAATAAATGCGAACACTTGAATGTAAGCGTTGTTTTTATTTAGGGGACTCTCAATATTTAGTTATTCTACAACAGACTTATCCAAGTGTTAATAATTCATTCTTTGGAGAGTTATATTAAGAATTGCAAAACACATTTTGCCAGAACAGTCATCAGTTTAACTGACATGTTCAAACATTTATAGCACCTGAAACATGTTGGCTAGATTTATCAAGGAAATGCTGGATCCTGAACACACTCTTACTAAGAAACGTTTGATATGCCAATTATGTCATGACTCATTGATGTAATTGTCACAGTTACGACATGAACTCATCACTCAGTACACTAGCATCAGAACAGCCATTGAACTTGACTGAATCAATCAACTTGAAATCATTGTTAGATCTAGATTATAAGATAAAAACATTCACAAATGTCTGTCCCAATGACCGTGTACTGCCTTTTCATTTACAAAGTTAGACATTAACATGGATAATTTTGTGTTAAAATATTCATTAATATCAAATTTCCATTTTAAGAAATTGTTAGTCCCTTAATGTAAACCTCTTGGTCATGAGAGCAGGATGTGTCCTGATGTGAACCTTTCTCTCACTGTGCCTGTTTGTTGATATTTTGCAGTTGAGAAAAGAATTCTGATTTTTCACAACCACTGTGTTCTGTTGTTACTATTATGTTATAATGCTATAAATTGGACGCCTCCATTTTTGTTTGGGACCCCTAATTTAAATGATGAAGGGGTCCAAGTCACCCCAAGAAAGTTGAAGCCAGAGCAGACACTGTTCAAGCTTCTGTTCCCTTGCAGTTGACTCAGCTAGTCGAGGTGTATCTCTATGGCAACCGTCTGACTGTGCTTCCGCCAGAGATTGGTAATCTAACAAACCTCCAGACGTTGGCCTTGAGTGAGAATTCCATCACCAGTCTGCCGGACTCGCTGGAGTACCTACGTGACCTGCGTGTCCTGGATCTCAGACATAATAAACTGCAGGAGGTGAGTGACCAGGAGTAGCAGTGTTAGAGCTGGATTAGCAGTGTTAGATTAGAAGTGTAAGATTGGGATTGGCAGTGTAAGATTAGTAGTGTTAGATTGGGATTGGCAGTGTTACATTAGCAGTGTTAGATTGGGATTGGCAGTGTTAGATTGGGATTGGCAGAGTTAGATTGGGATTGGCAGTGTTAGATTGGGATTGGCAGGGTTAGATTGGGATTAGCAGTGTCAGAACTGGGTTAGCAATGTCAGAACTGGGTTAACAGTGTCAGAACTGGTTTAGCAGAGTTAGATTGGGATTAACAGTGTCAGAACTGGATTAGCAGTGTTAGATTGGGGTAAGCAGTGTTAGATTGGGATTAGCAGTGTCAGAACTGGGTTAGCAGTGTCAGAACTGGATTAGCAGTATCAGAACTGGATTAGAAGTGTTAGATTGGGATTAGCAGTGTTAGATTGGGATTAGCAGTGTCAGAACTGGGTTATCAGTGTCAAAACTAGATTAGCAGTGTCAGAACTGGATTAGCAGTGTCATATTTGGATAAGCAGTGTTAGAACTGGATTAGCAGTGTCAGATTTGGATTAGCAGTGTTAGAACTGGATTAGCAGTGTTAGAACTTGATTAGCAGTGTTAGATTGGGATTAGCAGTGTCAGATTGGGATTAGCAGTGTCAGAACTGGATTAGCAGTGTCAGAACAGGATTAGCAGTGTCGGAACTGGATTAGCAGTGTCAGATTTGGATTAGCAGTGTTAGAACGGGATTAGCAGTGTAAAAACAGGATTAGTAGTGTAAAAACAGGATTAACATGCTCATGTGTACAGTTAATACAGACTGAATGATTAACAAGTGCTTGTGTACAGTTCATAGTCTGAGTAATGAAGTACTACTCTGTGTTTAGATGGAGTTTGTCTGTTTTACACTTACCAGTGCTACAGTATCAGGTGTGTTTTTTGCAGATACCCAAAGTGGTGTACAAGCTGCACTCGGTGACGACGCTGTTCCTCCGCTACAACAGAATCAAGCATGTGGAAGAAGAGATCAGTCAGCTGACTGTAAGTCATTAACTCCGAACAACGGGATGGTTATCCCGATAGTTAAAGCATTCGCTCGCCCTACCAAAGCCCCAGCTTCTTGTAAGACTCTCTCTCTCACTCACTCACTCACTCACTCACTCACTCACTCACTCACTCACTCACTCACTCACTCTAGTGAACTGGTGGCTTTTGATGGTTTGGGATTTTGTAAAATACTGAACAGCATTATTTTTTTCTTGACTTAACTGAAGGTATCCGAGGGCAATGAACCAAAAGTGGGGTATAAGTAGCCAAACTCCATTTCCGAACTGCACTAGATCGGGGGATATGTCATCTCCTGATGACTCTGTTTGACTAGCATTACTAATTTGGATATTGACGGGGACGTGAAATTTGAGGAGAGAAGGAGGTTGTTTTAGATATTAAAAGACACCCAAATATTTTGTTAAGTTGCCGATTAAAATGTAAGTTTATTTGTTTTTCAGAAATTAACCAAGTTTAGTTTAAGAGAAAACAGGATTCGAGACTTGCCTCAGGGGATTGGTCAGCTTGAGAACCTGGTGACCTTTGACATTTCCCACAATCACCTGGAGCACCTACCTGAGGGTAAGATTATTGATGTGGCTACAGGGTACCTTTTAGTTAGTACACCCAGGTGGAGTCGAACCACACTGGCAGCCATTGCTGTGTCAGGGGTGGGTGTGGTTCAAGCATTTGCTCGTCATGCCAAAGACCTGGGTTTGATTCCTGACATGGGTACAATGTGTGAAGCCCATTCCTGGTGTCTCCCACTGTGATATTGCTGGAATATTGCTTAAAGTGGCGTAAAACCATACTCACTCATCACTGTGTCTTATTATCCCCCTGCCGCTTTGAACAAGAGGGCATGTAGCTATCAGCATATCTCTCCGTCCATTTCCTGTTTCGGAAGCAGAACTCCTGAACTCTTGAATATTTCTTGTTGACACATGCTATACAGAGCAGTCCAGTGGTGAACTGGTGCCTTTTGATGATTTCGGATATTGGAAAATGGACCAGCATTATTTTTTTCTTCACTGAACTGAAGGTATCCAATGGTAATGAACCAAAAGTGGGGTATGATTAGCCAAACTCCATTTCTGAATTGCACCAAACCGAGGGAATATGTCATGACCCTTGTTACACCCGGCAAGTGGAAGTCATGGGTTTGACTAAGCAAGGAGCAAGGAGAAGCACATGTTACATAACATGGTTCTGTACGTGATAGCTTGGCTTCTCAGTAAATACTGGGATGATATGGCTTCTGTTTTCAGATGTAGTGGAGATGATTGTAGTACTTTTTTCTTTTCTCTTTACAGAAATTTGTCACTGTACAAATCTGAACTCCCTAGATCTGCAGCACAACGAGCTGCTGGACATCCCTGAGAGGATTGGGAAGCTGCGACTCCTCACACGACTCGGGTTGAGGTAAGGCTGGAGGATAGCAGTGGGATAACTGTAGGCTAACGAGGGATAACTTGGCCAGTGCGGCTTGTGTGTGGGATAACTGTTGGGTGTTACTGTGGGATAACTGTTGGGTGTTGCTGTGGGATAACTGTTGGGTGTTGCTGTGGGATAACTGTTGGGTGTTGCTGTGGGAAAACTGTTGGGTGTTGCTGTGGGATAACTGTTGGGTGTTGCTGTGGGATAACTGTTGGATGTCACTGTTGCATAACTGTTGGGTGTTACTGTGGCATAACTGTTGGGTGTTACTGTGGGATAGCTGTTGGGTGTTACTGTGGGATAACTGTTGGGTGTTACTGTGGGATAACTGTTGGGTGTTACTGTGTGATAAGGTTTGGGTGTTTCTGTGTGATAACTGTTGGGTGTTACTGTGGGATAACTGTTGGGTGTTGCTGTGGGATAACTGTTGGGTGTTGCTGTGGCATAACTGTTGGGTGTTACTGTGGCATAACTGTTGGGTGTTACTGTGGGATAGCTGTTGGGTGTTACTGTGGGATAACTGTTGGGTGTTACTGTGGGATAACTGTTGGATGTCACTGTGGGATAACTGTTGGGTGTTACTGTGTGATAAGGTTTGGGTGTTTCTGTGTGATAACTGTTGGGTGTTACTGTGTGATAAGGTTTGGGTGTTTCTGTGGGATAGCTGTTGGGTGTTACTGTGGGATAACTGTTGGGTGTTACTGTGGGATAACTGTTGGATGTCACTGTGGGATAACTGTTGGATATTAATGTGGGATAACTGTTGGGTGTTACTGTGGGATAACTGTTGGATATTAATGTGGGATAACTGTTGGGTGTTTCTGTGTGATAACTGTTTAGTGTTACTGTGGGATAACTGTTGGGTGTTACTGTGGGATAACTGTTGGGTGTTACTGTGGGATAACTGTTGGGTGTTACTGTGGGATAACTGTTGGGTGTTACTGTGTGATAAGGTTTGGGTGTTTCTGTGTGATAACTGTTGGGTGTTACTGTGTGATAAGGTTTGGGTGTTTCTGTGGGATAGCTGTTGGGTGTTACTGTGGGATAACTGTTGGGTGTTACTGTGGGATAACTGTTGGATGTCACTGTGGGATAACTGTTGGATATTAATGTGGGATAACTGTTGGGTGTTACTGTGGGATAACTGTTGGATATTAATGTGGGATAACTGTTGGGTGTTTCTGTGTGATAACTGTTTAGTGTTACTGTGGGATAACTGTTGGGTGTTACTGTGGGATAACTGTTGGGTGTTACTGTGGGATAACTGTTGGGTGTTGCTGTGGGATAACTGTTGGGTGTTGCTGTGGGATAACTGTTGGGTGTTGCTGTGGGAAAACTGTTGGGTGTTGCTGTGGGATAACTGTTGGGTGTTGCTGTGGGATAACTGTTGGATGTCACTGTTGCATAACTGTTGGGTGTTACTGTGGCATAATTGTTGGGTGTTACTGTGGGATAGCTGTTGGGTGTTGCTGTGGGATAACTGTTGGGTGTTGCTGTGGGAAAACTGTTGGGTGTTGCTGTGGGATAACTGTTGGGTGTTGCTGTGGGATAACTGTTGGATGTCACTGTTGCATAACTGTTGGGTGTTACTGTGGCATAACTGTTGGGTGTTACTGTGGGATAGCTGTTGGGTGTTACTGTGGGATAACTGTTGGGTGTTACTGTGGGATAACTGTTGGGTGTTACTGTGTGATAAGGTTTGGGTGTTTCTGTGTGATAACTGTTGGGTGTTACTGTGGGATAACTGTTGGGTGTTGCTGTGGGATAACTGTTGGGTGTTGCTGTGGCATAACTGTTGGGTGTTACTGTGGCATAACTGTTGGGTGTTACTGTGGGATAGCTGTTGGGTGTTACTGTGGGATAACTGTTGGGTGTTACTGTGGGATAACTGTTGGATGTCACTGTGGGATAACTGTTGGGTGTTACTGTGTGATAAGGTTTGGGTGTTTCTGTGTGATAACTGTTGGGTGTTACTGTGTGATAAGGTTTGGGTGTTTCTGTGGGATAGCTGTTGGGTGTTACTGTGGGATAACTGTTGGGTGTTACTGTGGGATAACTGTTGGATGTCACTGTGGGATAACTGTTGGATATTAATGTGGGATAACTGTTGGGTGTTACTGTGGGATAACTGTTGGATATTAATGTGGGATAACTGTTGGGTGTTTCTGTGTGATAACTGTTTAGTGTTACTGTGGGATAACTGTTGGGTGTTACTGTGGGATAACTGTTGGGTGTTACTGTGGGATAACTGTTGGGTGTTACTGTGGGATAACTGTTGGGTGTTACTGTGTGATAAGGTTTGGGTGTTTCTGTGTGATAACTGTTGGGTGTTACTGTGTGATAAGGTTTGGGTGTTTCTGTGGGATAGCTGTTGGGTGTTACTGTGGGATAACTGTTGGGTGTTACTGTGGGATAACTGTTGGATGTCACTGTGGGATAACTGTTGGATATTAATGTGGGATAACTGTTGGGTGTTACTGTGGGATAACTGTTGGATATTAATGTGGGATAACTGTTGGGTGTTTCTGTGTGATAACTGTTTAGTGTTACTGTGGGATAACTGTTGGGTGTTACTGTGGGATAACTGTTGGGTGTTACTGTGGGATAACTGTTGGGTGTTGCTGTGGGATAACTGTTGGGTGTTGCTGTGGGATAACTGTTGGGTGTTGCTGTGGGAAAACTGTTGGGTGTTGCTGTGGGATAACTGTTGGGTGTTGCTGTGGGATAACTGTTGGATGTCACTGTTGCATAACTGTTGGGTGTTACTGTGGCATAATTGTTGGGTGTTACTGTGGGATAGCTGTTGGGTGTTACTGTGGGATAACTGTTGGGTGTTACTGTGGGATAACTGTTGGGTGTTACTGTGTGATAAGGTTTGGGTGTTTCTGTGTGATAACTGTTGGGTGTTACTGTGGGATAACTGTTGGGTGTTGCTGTGGGATAACTGTTGGGTGTTGCTGTGGCATAACTGTTGGGTGTTACTGTGGCATAACTGTTGGGTGTTACTGTGGGATAGCTGTTGGGTGTTACTGTGGGATAACTGTTGGGTGTTACTGTGGGATAACTGTTGGATGTCACTGTGGGATAACTGTTGGGTGTTACTGTGTGATAAGGTTTGGGTGTTTCTGTGTGATAACTGTTGGGTGTTACTGTGTGATAAGGTTTGGGTGTTTCTGTGGGATAGCTGTTGGGTGTTACTGTGGGATAACTATTGGGTGTTACTGTGGGATAACTGTTGGATGTCACTGTGGGATAACTGTTGGATATTAATGTGGGATAACTGTTGGGTGTTACTGTGGGATAACTGTTGGATATTAATGTGGGATAACTGTTGGGTGTTTCTGTGTGATAACTGTTTAGTGTTACTGTGGGATAACTGTTGGGTGTTACTGTGGGATAACTGTTGGGTGTTACTGTGGGATAACTGTTGGGTGTTACTGTGGGATAACTGTTGGGTGTTACTGTGTGATAAGGTTTGGGTGTTTCTGTGTGATAACTGTTGGGTGTTACTGTGTGATAAGGTTTGGGTGTTTCTGTGGGATAGCTGTTGGGTGTTACTGTGGGATAACTGTTGGGTGTTACTGTGGGATAACTGTTGGATGTCACTGTGGGATAACTGTTGGATATTAATGTGGGATAACTGTTGGGTGTTACTGTGGGATAACTGTTGGATATTAATGTGGGATAACTGTTGGGTGTTTCTGTGTGATAACTGTTTAGTGTTACTGTGGGATAACTGTTGGGTGTTACTGTGGGATAACTGTTGGGTGTTACTGTGGGATAACTGTTGGGTGTTACTGTGGGATAACTGTTGGGTGTTACTGTGTGATAAGGTTTGGGTGTTTCTGTGTGATAACTGTTGGGTGTTACTGTGTGATAAGGTTTGGGTGTTTCTGTGGGATAGCTGTTGGGTGTTACTGTGGGATAACTGTTGGGTGTTACTGTGGGATAACTGTTGGATGTCACTGTGGGATAACTGTTGGATATTAATGTGGGATAACTGTTGGGTGTTACTGTGGGATAACTGTTGGATATTAATGTGGGATAACTGTTGGGTGTTTCTGTGTGATAACTGTTTAGTGTTACTGTGGGATAACTGTTGGGTGTTACTGTGGGATAACTGTTGGGTGTTACTGTGGGATAACTGTTGGGTGTTGCTGTGGGATAACTGTTGGGTGTTGCTGTGGGATAACTGTTGGGTGTTGCTGTGGGAAAACTGTTGGGTGTTGCTGTGGGATAACTGTTGGGTGTTGCTGTGGGATAACTGTTGGATGTCACTGTTGCATAACTGTTGGGTGTTACTGTGGCATAACTGTTGGGTGTTACTGTGGGATAGCTGTTGGGTGTTACTGTGGGATAACTGTTGGGTGTTACTGTGGGATAACTGTTGGGTGTTACTGTGTGATAAGGTTTGGGTGTTTCTGTGTGATAACTGTTGGGTGTTACTGTGGGATAACTGTTGGGTGTTGCTGTGGGATAACTGTTGGGTGTTGCTGTGGCATAACTGTTGGGTGTTACTGTGGCATAAC
This sequence comes from Haliotis rufescens, assembly GCF_023055435.1. NCBI lineage: Eukaryota > Metazoa > Mollusca > Gastropoda > Lepetellida > Haliotidae > Haliotis > Haliotis rufescens. The sequence continues at coordinate 60,687,728 of NW_025964334.1, forward strand.
TGTTGGGTGTTACTGTGGGATAGCTGTTGGGTGTTACTGTGGGATAACTGTTGGGTGTTACTGTGGGATAACTGTTGGATGTCACTGTGGGATAACTGTTGGGTGTTACTGTGTGATAAGGTTTGGGTGTTTCTGTGTGATAACTGTTGGGTGTTACTGTGTGATAAGGTTTGGGTGTTTCTGTGGGATAGCTGTTGGGTGTTACTGTGGGATAACTATTGGGTGTTACTGTGGGATAACTGTTGGATGTCACTGTGGGATAACTGTTGGATATTAATGTGGGATAACTGTTGGGTGTTACTGTGGGATAACTGTTGGATATTAATGTGGGATAACTGTTGGGTGTTTCTGTGTGATAACTGTTTAGTGTTACTGTGGGATAACTGTTGGGTGTTACTGTGGGATAACTGTTGGGTGTTACTGTGGGATAACTGTTGGGTGTTACTGTGGGATAACTGTTGGGTGTTACTGTGTGATAAGGTTTGGGTGTTTCTGTGTGATAACTGTTGGGTGTTACTGTGTGATAAGGTTTGGGTGTTTCTGTGGGATAGCTGTTGGGTGTTACTGTGGGATAACTGTTGGGTGTTACTGTGGGATAACTGTTGGATGTCACTGTGGGATAACTGTTGGATATTAATGTGGGATAACTGTTGGGTGTTACTGTGGGATAACTGTTGGATATTAATGTGGGATAACTGTTGGGTGTTTCTGTGTGATAACTGTTTAGTGTTACTGTGGGATAACTGTTGGGTGTTACTGTGGGATAACTGTTGGGTGTTACTGTGGGATAACTGTTGGGTGTTACTGTGGGATAACTGTTGGATGTCACTGTGTGATAAGGTTTGGGTGTTTCTGTGGGATAGCTGTTGGGTGTTACTGTGGGATAACTGTTGGGTGTTACTGTGGGATAACTGTTGGATGTCACTGTGGGATAACTGTTGGATATTAATGTGGGATAACTGTTGGGTGTTACTGTGGGATAACTGTTGGATATTAATGTGGGATAACTGTTGGGTGTTTCTGTGTGATAACTGTTTAGTGTTACTGTGGGATAACTGTTGGGTGTTACTGTGGGATAACTGTTGGGTGTTACTGTGGGATAACTGTTGGGTGTTACTGTGGGATAACTGTTGGGTGTTACTGTTGGGTGTTACTGTGTGATAAGGTTTGGGTGTTTCTGTGTGATAACTGTTGGGTGTTACTGTGGGATAACTGTTGGGTGTTACTGTGGGATAACTGTTGGGTGTTACTGTGGGATAACTGTTGGGTGTTACTGTGTGATAAGGTTTGGGTGTTTCTGTGTGATAACTGTTGGGTGTTACTGTGGGATAACTGTTGGATGTTACTATGGGATAACTGCTGGGTGTTACTGTTGGATAACTGTTGGGTGTTACTGTGGGATAACTGGATGTCACTGTGGGATAACTGTTGGATATTACTGTGGGATAACTGTTGGGTGTTACTGTGGGATAACTGTTGGGTGTTACTGTGGGATAACTGTTGGGTGTTACTGTGTGATAAGGTTTGGGTGTTTCTGTGTGATAACTGTTGGGTGTTACTGTGGGATAACTGTTGGATGTCACTGTGGGATAACTGTTGGGTGTTACTGTGGGATAACTGTTGGGTGTTACTGTGTGATAAGGTTTGGGTGTTTCTGTGTGATAACTGTTGGGTGTTACTGTTTGAGCTAACACCCGTGTTTCCAAATGGCAATAATCCAATGTGCGGTGATGACGTGAGGGTAGGGGAGTAACCCTGACAGTGCCTGCAACGTTCTACTAAAGGGAATGGGTGGACTTGGCGAAGGTTGAGTAGTGATGATGATGATGATAATAATGATGATGATGATGATGATGATTGTGCTTCAGGTACAACCGACTGACCACCATTCCCCGGTCTCTGGCCCACTGTGTACACATGGATGAGTTCAATATTGAGGGCAACAACATATCAGGCTTACCAGTGAGTACTCTGTTAGTACTGCCCCTGCCCCGGATCTGTACTGAAATAGTCCAGTATTAGTACTGCCCCTGCCCTGGAACTGTACTGCTGTAGTCCAGTATTAGTACTGCCCCTGCCCCGGATCTGTACTGCAGTAGTCCAGTATTAGTACTGCCCCTGCCCTGGATCTGTACTGCAGTAGTCCAGTAGTCCAGTATTAGTACTGCCCCTGTCCTGGATCTGTACTGCAGTAGTCCAGTATTATTAGTACTGCTCCTGCCCCGGATCTGTACTGCAGTAGTCCAGTATTAGTACTGCCCCTGCCCTGGATCTGTACTGCAGTAGTCCAGTAGTCCAGTATTAGTACTGCCCCTGTCCTGGATCTGTACTGCAGTAGTCCAGTATTATTAGTACTGCTCCTGCCCCGGATCTGTACTGCAGCAGTCCAGTATTAGTACTGCTCCTGCCCTGGATCTGTACTGCAGTAGTCCAGTATTAGTACTGCTCCTGCCCTGGATCTGTACTGCAGTAGTCCAGTATTAGTACTGCTCCTGCCCTGGATCTGTACTGCAGTAGTCCAGTATTAGTACTGTATCACCATTGCCTCTCTAGCTCTGTGGATTGTTCTGTGGTGTTGGTGGTGCATGCCTCTTCTGTGTGTTTATATTACAAGGATTTGTTTGTTTGTTTGTTTGTTGTTTAATGCCGCACTCAACAATATTCCAGCTCTATGACAGCGGTCTGTAAATAATCGAGTCTGGACCAGACAATCCAATGATTGATGTCATGAGCATCGATCCATACAATTGGGATACGATGACATGTATCCACAGTCAGTGAGCCTGACCAGCTGATCCCATTAGTCAAGCATAGTTGCCTTTTCGGGCAAGCATGGGTTGCTGAAGGCCTATTCTACCCCGGATCTTCACGGGAGAACATGCATTTCCAAGTATTGGTAGTCATCACCTATGGTTGTTCACTGTTGTAGTCTGTGCAATGTTTTGAATTGCTACCATGAGCTGGGCATTCAGTAGTGGGTTGAAGAAACACTCCATATTATCTCTTAAAAACATCCACTGGAGCTGTGCACAATCAAAGGGAGGCAACTTGTGATTATCTCCCATGGATGATTTGTATTTCCCTGAGAAAGCATTAAAAATAAAGCATTTGCAGTATGATATGTTCATGTACTTGTTAAGAAGTAATCATTCTATTCTTCAATATTTTCTGAATAAATAGATGGTAATTATTTGCAAGTCTAAAAATGAATAATCCTTCTTGTTTCAGGAGGGGTTGCTGTCTAGTCTGACGAACCTGACGAGCATCACGCTGTCCAGGAACGCGTTGCAGTCATACCCATCGGGGGGGCCATCGCAGTTCTGTTCAGTTTATGTGAGTTTCCATTGTTAATATTTTACCCCATCTTTTGACAGAACAGTTATTGTGAGTCTTATCCTTGTCCTGTTGGCAACACTTCTTAAGAAATATAGTTTGAAGATCTGCTGACCCCTCCCTCCCCAAAGTTAATGGTGGAATTAAAAAAAATGAAAATGAAACTTTTTCCTATTCAGCTGGCCAAGTTGCGAGTTCACCACATCCAGTTTGTTTAACTGTTATACTGAAGAGTCAGGAAGTCTAAATCCTTCGCTTAGTTCAGTCCGTGCGTTCTCCTGCTGTATGTGTCCTTTGGACTCTGTGAGGACTCCATGTTTTACTGGAGGCTCCTAGTGTTGGTCTGCTGTTCGTTCCCATATGTGTATCGGTCCTTAGTCTACAGTGCAGGGTGTCAAATCTGTACTGTAAATTATTTGAACTGCCTCCGTGGTCTAGTGTTAGAGCGTCTGCCCGGAGAGCGGAAGGTCAGGGGTTTGATCCCTGGCCGCGTCATACCAAAAGACGTTAAAAGATGGTACCCTGTCTGGCGCTCTGCATTAAGGGGCTAAAACAAGGATAGGTCGGCTCAGAGTCATTATTCTGTGTGGGGAATTGATGATTAACTGCAGCATGGTATCTCAGTTGGCTAGCACTATAAATTGGCATCAGTCCGGACTAGTACAAGCACGCACACGCACACGCACACGCACACGCACACACACACACACACGTCACAGGGTTAGAAACTAACAGTTTTTCGTCCCCTAGTCCTTATAATGATAACATATAGCAAAACCCTCAAAAAGGGCAAATTTCTACTTGTCCTTATGATACCTTTACCATTAGGCAGTTTGGCAAGGGCTATAGGATTAGTGCCAATTTCTAACCCTGCGTCACTCACAAAAACACACACGTCACATGACGCACACGCACAGAGACACACACATCACACACGCACAGACACAGACGTCACACACGCACAGACACACACGTCACACAGAGACACACACACACACACACACACACACACACACACACACACACACACACACACACACACACACACACACACACACACACACACACACACACACGTCGCTATATAAGTGCAATAATCTTGGATGCGACGTTGAACCCCATTTCACCTCAGCACTTCACCTGTAAATTGTTTGGTTTCAGGCAATCAACATGGAGCACAACCAGATAAACAAGATTCAGTTCGGCATCTTCTCCCGCGCCACTTCTCTGACCAAGCTGAACATGAAAGACAATCAACTCACATCTCTCCCACTAGGTCAGTCTTGGATGTCTGTCTGACCCTGTCTTGTCTGAACCCTTCATGTCTGAACCTTTCTGGTCTAAACCCTTCATGTCTAAAGCCTGTCATGTCAAACCTTGTTTTTGCAGAGTTCTGTCTTGTCCAGCCATGTTGTTTGGCAAGAAATTCGTATGACAAGTTTTGTGATCACTGATGTATTCATCTTATCAGTGATCCAAGCTAAAAATGACCCAATGTCGGACTCGAATACAGCAAAATTGGAAGAAATCCCCATCGTGGAATTTAGTCTGACCTAATTAATATTTTTAATATCACAGTACTGTTTTTGGTTTTGCTGACTTTGAGCGAGAGTTTTGCCACTGATGCTGGGCTAATAAAGAGATAAAAGCTTTTCTACTTCATAGCTCCAGTAAATTACAGATATTACAAACTCAAAGGGACCACTAATTTAAGTCTGTATTAACCCTAGTTCGTTATAACCATATATAAAGCATTTATACAGCAAATGGCCACGACTAAAAAATGAGTTTGTTATATCGGTCAGTTCGTTATAAGCGTGTTCATTATAAAACATAATTTACTGTATATATTATTGCTTAAAATACTTCAGATTGATAAAGTTAGTAAACCCCCTAAGTATCCCCCTTTTTATGAATAAAAGGTACTGTTTCCCTTAATGTACCTGCCGACCGCCCCTGTGGTCTAGTGGTAGAGCGTCCGCCCGGAGAGCGGAAGGTCTGGGGTTCGATCCCCGACCGCGTCATACCAAAAGACGTTTAAAGATGGTACTTGTTGTTACCCTGTCCGGCTAAAACAAGGACTGGTCGCCTCGGAGTCAGTATACTGTGTCTGAGTGGGATATTCATGTTAGACTGCGGCATGGTATCTCAGTGGGCTAGCACTATAAATCGGCATCAGTCCGGACTAGTACAAGCAGCCACACAAACACACACACGTACATGCACGTCGCTATATTAGTGCAATAATCTTGTACGCGACATTAAACCCCATTTCACCTCACCTAATGTACCTGCCACATTGACTTTCTAAAGGGGGTCACATGTGGCAAGTCGTCATAAGCACAGTAATTCGCTGTGCAGAGTTGTGTGCCTTGGGCACTTAAGGAACTTATGATCGTGGCTCCAAATCCCGGTTGTTTCTAGGTTTGTCAGCACAATACAACCTGTGAAGATCAGGGGTAGAATTGGTCTTCAGCAACCCATGCTTGCCATAAAAGGCGACTGTTTGTTGTAAGATGCCACTGACTTGGTTGATACATGTGACCGTCTTCCAATTGCTGAATGAGGCATTAAACAACAAACAAACAAACAGCTCAATACCTATGCTCATGTGTTTTCACCAAAGTGGCATCACTCCTGGCTTACCTTCCACATCAAGCTGACATGATGTGATATAACTGGAATGCTGTTCAAAGGGGCATTAAACCCATCTTACTCACTCCCTTACTAAAGAACATCCCACTTGTGAGGATAAGTCACTTTAGTTCTTTTATGAGGGCTTCATTTAAGTTCTCTACTTTCTCTGGTTTGTCCTGGTTAATCATCTGGGTTTAGTGAGTGCAAGGCCAAGCACGTGGATGTAAACAGAATATGAAATGAACTTGTGTAGGATGTAACAGGCCCATAACATTTGTAATTATTAACAAAATATATAAGTAACAACATGTAAATGATAACTAGCAATGCTGTAGCAGATGTAAATGATGTAAAAGGGTAAACTGCATGTTGAAAAGGTTCAAGGGTTCATCACAGATATTTCGTTTAAAATCCGGAAAATAATGTTGGTATGCTAACAACATGTACTTGCCACATTAGTCACAAGTTGTAATATTTCACATTTGTTTTTATTACAGCTTGTACCTGTCAACAATAAGCCTTACAATTAACGGGCCAGTTAAACATTGGAAGGAAATACATAACACATAATATCAGTCACAATGTTTCAAGACTGAATCAAGAATGTATACATAAATCAAGAATGTATGAATCAATCCATGCTGAAGTTTAAAATAAACCATTCAATACAGTGTACAGAATTGTGTGTCAATGGCCAAAGTGTATCGCCTGCAGTCCCTGTATTTAGATATGTCTTACCTCCCTTGTAGACCTGGGAACATGGACAAACATGGTGGAGTTGAACTTGGGCACCAACCAGCTGTCAAAGATTCCTGACGACATCCAGAACCTGCAGAAACTCGAGGTCCTCATTCTCAGCAACAACTGTCTGAGGGTAGGTGTCCATTCAGTTACTATGTCTGAGAGTAGGTGTCCATTCAGTTACTATGTCTGAGGGTAGGTGTCCATTTAGTTACTATGTCTGAGGGTAGGTGTCCATTCAGTTACTATGTCTGAGGGTAGGTGTCCATTCAGTTACTATGTCTGAGGGTAGGTGTCCATTCAGTTATTGTGTCTGAGGGTAGGTGTCCATTCAGTTACTATGTCTGAGGGTAGGTGTCCATTCAGTTACTATGTCTGAGGGTAGGTGTCCATTAAGTTACTATGTCTGAGGGTAGGTGTCCATTCAGTTACTGTGTCTGAGGGTAGGTGTCCATTCAGTTACTGTGTCTGAGAGTAGGTGTCCATTTAGTTACTATGTCTGAGGGTAGGTGTCCATTTAGTTACTATGTCTGAGGGTAGGTGTCCATTCAGTTACTATGTCTGAGGGTAGGTGTCCATTCAGTTACTATGTCTGAGGGTAGGTGTCCATTTAGTTACTATGTCTGAGGGAAGGTGTCCATTCAGTTACTGTGTCTGAGGGTAGGTGTCCATTCAGTTACTATGTCTGATGGTAGGTGTCCATTCAGTTACTATGTCTGAGGGTAGGGGTCCATTCAGTTACTATGTCTGAGGGTAGGTGTCCATTCAGTAACTATGTCTGAGGGTAGGTGTCCATTCAGTTACTATGTCTTAGGGTAGGTGTCCATTCAGTTAATAGCTCCTTTGATTTGTCATGTCATAATTTCAACCATCAGACTAATTAAATTGATTGTTTATGGTTTGTTAGAACTCTAATCTGCCTACTATTTTATGTCTTGACAGATTTGTTCACAGTATTAATGTATTTTCCATTGCCAGAGATTGACATCAACCATTGGAAACCTCCACAAGCTGCGGGTATTGGACCTCGAGGAGAACAGACTGGAACAGCTGCCTCCTGAAATAGGTAAGTCAGGGGATGGATGTGAGTCTGGGTGGCATGTGTGAGTCAAGGTGGGGTGTGTGAGTCAGGGTGGGGTTTGTGAGTCAAGGTGGGATGTGTGAGTCTGGGTGGGATGTGTGAGTCAAGGTGGGGTTTTTGTGAGTCAGGGTGGGGTTTGTGAGTCAAAGTGGGAGGTGTGAGTCTGGGTGGGATGTGTGAGTCAAGGTGGGGTTTGTGAGTCAGGGTGGGGTTTGTGAGTCAAGGTGGGAGGTGTGAGTCGAGGGGGGGTGGGGGTGTGTGTATGGGTCAGGATGGGTCGGGTCGTGGGGTGTGGTGTGTACGTAGGATAGGGTGGGGTGTGTGTATGGGTCAGGATGGGTCGGGTCGTGGGGTGTGTAAGTTAGGGTGTGGTGTGTACGTAGGATAGGGTGGGGTGTGTGTATGGGTCGGGTCGGATTGTGTATGTGAGGTGTGATTCATACAGTTGCCTCCCAGTTGAGAGCTAGAGGCCTTGTGTATGGGTAGACAGTGATCCCAGTATCAATACTGTATGCCATGGAGAGGAGCATTGTGGATACTGAGGTTGATGTTTCATGTTTCAGGAAACCTGCGTGATCTCCAGCGACTCATTGTGCAGTCCAATCAGTTGACGTGTCTGCCGCGGACACTCGGGTAAGTCCGCACTACAACGTACACTCTGAACACGACTTAAACTTTACACTTCTCCTGGTAAGACTTTGAATTTTGCAAATCAAAGAGTTACAGATAAGGTCTTTGTCCATCAGTTAAAGGAACTATTTTATTTAGAAGCTTTAAGGGAACTCTTAACGATTGAACAATCTGTTCTGCTGGACTTCACATAATTTCTTAAAGAATTGATTGAATTGCAACATCAGCAGTAGAATATGGCACTTGTCCTGTAGTCCTTGCCAAACTGCCCAATAGTTTGAAGGTATCATAAGGACATTAAGGGAACTTTAGGTTATCATTATAAGGACTAGTGGACTAAAATTGTTAGTTTTTATCGCTGTACATGTATGTTGTAGGACTAAAATGAAATGAAAGTTAATATGTATGACATGTGACAAATGTTATATTTGGGATAACACTTTCTGAGTAAAGTACAGATTCTCGTACTTTTTGGGGGGTTGAGTCCTGTCCGGGATTTGAACCCACACTGCCAGAGTGAGGCACTTAATCGCCAGCACACAAAGTCAGCAATCTAACCCACTCAGCCACCGAGGCTTCTAGCTGTTAGTGAGATGTGTTGCATTGACAAATTTTAATGTTTTGTGGCTGTGAAGAAACTTTCCATGATGATGTTCTTGTATGTCCAGGTTCTTGAAGAACCTGCAGTATCTTGGCTCTGGAGAAAACAACCTGACATCCTTGCCCAATGAAATAGGTGAGTGTGGCTTGTGTCTTCCCTGTGTGCAGTCAGTAGGCCTCAGAATGGCAACAGTCCGTTTGCTGATGTCAGTAATAAGCTGTTCTCTCCTCACTTGTTACATCTTCTGATTAATTGCAGACACTTCCATATGACCCAGTATGTTGAACTGAATGTGAGTTACTCTTATGAATTGCCGACACTTCCATATGACACTGAATGTGTTACTCTGTAGAATTGCCGACACTTCTATGTACACTGTACATTGAACTGAATGTGTTTGTGTTACTTTGCAGGTACATTAGAGAGTTTAGAATCTTTGTACATAAATGACAACCCCGAGTTACACAGTCTGCCGTATGACCTGGCCTACTGTGCCAACCTGCAGATTATGAGCATCGAGAACTGCCCCCTCAGTCAGATCCCAGCGGAAATTGTCGCCAGAGGACCCTCTCTTGTAATACAGGTCAGTCCAGGATCACTTTTAACCACTTCCACTTCCACACCCACACCCACACCCACACCCACACCCACACCCACACCCACTTCCCCGTCCACACCCACACCCAAATCCACATCCACTGCCCCGTCCACATCCACTGCCCCATCCACATCCACTGCCCCGTCCACATCCACATCCACTTCCACATCCAAAGCAACACCCCTCTCTTGTAATACAGGTCAGTCCATGATCACTTATAACTACATCCACACCAACACCCACTCCCAAATACACATCCACTTCCACATCCACATCCACACCCACTCCCAATACACATCCACTTCCCCATCCACACCCACACCCACACCCACACCCACTCCCACACCCAAATACACATCCACACCCAAATACACATCCACATCCACTTCCACTTCCCCGTCCACACCCACACCCACTCCCATTACACATCCACTTCCCCGTCCACACCCACACCCACTCCCAATACACATCCACTTCCCCGTCCACACCCACACCCACAACCACACCAACACCCAAATACACATCCACTTCCACGTCCACACCCACACCCACTCCCAATACACATCCACTTCCCCGTCCACACCCACACCCACAACCACACCAACACCCAAATACACATCCACTTCCCCGTCCACACCCACACCCACTCCCAATACACATCCACTTCCCCGTCCACACCCACACCCACTCCCAATACACATCCACTTCCCCGTCCACACCCACACCCACACCCAAATACACATCCACTTCCCCGTCCACACCCACACCCACTCCCAATACACATCCACTTCCCCGTCCACACCCACACCCACTCCCAATACACATCCACTTCCCCGTCCACACCCACACCCACACCCAAATACACATCCACACCCAAATCCACATCCACATCCACTTCCCCATCCACTTCCAATAAACAAAATAATAATAATAATAATAATAATTATAATAATAATAATAATAATCTGCCTCATTGAATTAATGTTCCATATTTAGATGACATCTGTTACGCACATTCGTCTCTGTCCACAGTACCTGAAGCTGCAGGGCCCGTACTGCCCCTAACATGGCTGCCGGTGGAGAAGCGGCCAGATGGGGCGAGAGCCTGTTGCTGACTGTGTATACCCCAGGGGCATTTCAATATTGACTGCAGACCAACACCGCTGGTTGGTCCTATACCCAAAGCTTATGTTTCACGTTGGCAAGACTCTCCAGGAAATGTGAAGAATTCTGTGATTATTTCCCCTTGGAAAGTGCAAATTGTCTCCCTTGGACCAGTGTTGACTTGGCTGTGTCGGCGGCAGGCTTGGGTGTTGTTCCCATAATGACATGTAGAACTTGCTAACCAAAATATCAGTTGTTTAATGAGGACACAGGGTCTGCGAGAGCTCGCTCAGTGCGGATGGTGGGACGAGGTGGATGGTGGGGCGAGGTGGATGGTGGGGCGAGGTGGATGGTGGGGCGAGGTGGATGGTGGGACGAGGTGGATGGAAGGGGCGTGTGTTGATCGAAGGGGCGTGTGTTGATGGCTCACTTGTACAGTCCCCTCCAGTTGACAGCATATTATCTTCTAAAGTATTACACCATGTCTCTGTCTAAGGCTGTAAAGACTCGCCCAGGTAGCCATGCACTGACAGGCTGTGTGCCGCGTTATGACACTTGTATCGGAGACTGTGCAACGGTATGATACTTGTATCGGAGACTGTGCCGTGTTATGATACTTGTATCGGAGACTGTGCCGCGTTATGACACTTGTATCGGAGACTGTGCAACGGTATGATACTTGTATCAGAGACTGTGCCGCGTTATGATACTTGTATCGGAGACTGTGCCACGGTATGACACTTGTATCGGAGACTGTGCCGCGTTATGATACTTGTATCGGAGACTGTGCCACGGTATGACACTTGTATCGGAGACTGTGCCGCGTTATGATACTTGTATCGGAGACTGTGCCACGGTCTGATACTTGTATCAGAGACTGTGCCGCGTTATGATACTTGTATCGGAGACTGTGCCGCGTTGTGATATTTGTATCGGAGACTGTGCCATAGTATGGTACTTGTATCGTCAGACTGTGCCACGGTATGATACTTGTATCGTGAGACTGTGCCACGGTATGATACTTGTATCGGAGACTATGCCATGGTACGACACTTGTATCGGAGACTGTGCCACGGTATGACACTTGTATCGGAGACTGTGCCACGGTATGATACTTGTATCGGAGACTGTACAATAGTATGGTACTTGTATCGTGAGACTGTACCATGGTATGGTACTTGTATCGTGAGACTGTGCTACGGTATGATACTTGTATCGGAGACTGTGCTACGGTATGATACTTGTATCGTGAGACTGTGTGCCACGGTATGATACTTGTATAGGAGACTGTACCAAAGTATGGTACTTGTATCGTGAGACTGTATCATAGTATGGTACTTGTATCGTGAAACTGTACCATAGTATGGTACTTGTATCGTGAGACTGTACCATGGCATGATACTTGTATCGTGAGACTGTGTGCCATGGTATGATACTTGTATCCGAGATTGGGCCACGGTATGATACTTGTATCGTGAGACTGTACCATGGCATGGTACTTGTATCGTGAGGCTGTGTGCCAAGGTATGATACTTGTATCGTGAGACTGTACCATGGTATGATACTTGTATCGTGAGACTGTACTATGGTATGATACTTGTATCATGAGACTGTGTGCCACGGTATGATACTTGTATCGTGAGACTGTGTGCCACGGTATGATACTTGTATCGGACACTGTGTGCCACGGTATGGTACTTGTATCGGAGACTGTGTGCCACGGTATGGTACTTGTATCGTGAGACTGTGACACGGTATGACACTTGTATCGTGAGGTTATGTACCCACACAAGACAATGTATGGAAAATAAATATGTAACGTGGTATAATTAAATATCTGTTTTCTGACTTTGTGTAAAAGAGTGCTCAAGCCATTGTAAGTGTGACTCGGGTTTACTGATTGTTCTGTTTGGGTCTCTGTAGTCCTATCAATATAGGATATGACAATTGTCATGTATTCATGTTTTGTATCCTGTATCTTACCACAGTCGACCGAGATATGTTCTGTGACGTATGTTGTTACAGCTGTCACTGCTTACTTCACTGGTCCTGCTTTGCATCTTTGTTGAAACGGTATGAAACAGCTGGGGCCGCGTTCCACTTTCAGTTTTCTGAATTCAAAAGATAATTTGTGGTGAGAGCCGACACACGTTTTGGAGATCCGACTCCTGTGGAGAAATCCAGCTTGTTGAACGAACTCCTGTGCTAAGATCTGAACCTGTGCTGATATCTGACACTTGTGGCGAGATCACACTCCTGTGATGAGATCCAACTCCTGTGGCGAGATCCGACTCCTGTGGCGAGATCCGACACCTGTGTCGAGATCCGACACCTGTGGTAAGATCCGACTCCTGTGTCGAGATCCGACACCTGTGGCGAGATCCGACACCTGTGGCAAGATCCGACTCCTGTGGCGAGATCCAACACCTTTGGCGAGATCCGACACCTCTGGTGAGATCCGACTCCTGTGGCAAGATCCGACTCCTGTGGCAAGATCAGACACCTGTGGCGAGATCCAACTCCTGTGGTGAGATTGGAAACTCAATGTTCACTGCAGCTCATGACATTTGGTGTATGATGACGCTTTCATCTTTCGTTCCCTGCTTGTGTGGGAAGGTGTAACTATCGCTGAAACATCCCTGCTTGTGTGGGAAGGGCGTATCTATTGGTGGAAAACATCCCTGCTTGTGTGGGAAGGGCGTAACTATCGCTGGAACACATCCCTGCTTGTATGGGAAGGGCGTATCTATCGCTGAAACATCCCTGCTTGTGTGGGAAGGGCGTAACTATTGGTGGAAAACATCCCTGCTTGTGTGGGAAGGGCGTAACTATCGGTGGAACACATCCCTGCTTGTGTGGGAAGGGAGTATCTATCGGTGGAACACATCCCTGCTTGTGTGGGAAGGGCGTAACTATCGGTGGAACACATCCCTGCTTGTGTGGGAAGGGCGTAACTATCGGTGGAACACATCCCTGCTTGTGTGGGAAGGGCGTAACTATCGGTGGAACACATCCCTGCTTGTGTGGGGAGGGCGTAACTATCGGTGGAACACATCCCTGCTTGTGTGGGAAGGCGTAACTATCGGTGGAACACATCCCTGCTTGTGTGGGGAGGGCGTAACTATCGGTGGAACACCCCTGCTTGTGTAGGGAGGGCGTAACTATCGCTGGAACACATCCCTGCAAGATGAATGCAGCTAAATTGTGATTCTCACCGGGCTCGTGGTGATTCTCCCAATCTTGATGCTCTGTGCTACGATACAACCATCATCCTGCTAGATCATGTACCAATACCAAGTGATACAAATATATACCAGGTTGACATGTAAAATGGTACATACCAAAATTGTTACATATTATGTTCCACTTGTGTGCACAAGAGGACTGAAGCCACTGTTGTATTCTGAATGTTTTAATTGGGGTACTATTTATTTCTTTGGAAATTTTCCCTTGATGTGTCATATGTCTTGTTTTCATGTATCGTATTGTTTTATCATATCACAGACTTGACATTGAGATACGTATTGTATCATCACAGGGCATGTCGTTACTATAAGGGTAATGCTATTTTTCAGGGCATTATTATTTGCAGAAGCCTGAGGTCTTACTTCAACAGTAGTATGATAATGCCCTGAAAAATAGCATTACTGCTATCATAGCTAAAATGGATAGAATTTATTATAAAAAAACAACAATATCGGTTTTGAAACATTTATTGGAATCAACACAACACGAGTACCACTGATCCACTTTTACAAATATGACGTCAGCTAACAACGGGCGTGATAATGGCGTGTATCAATCAATATGAGGGCATTATCAAGTTACAGTGGCCTGCTCATTTCTGATAACATGCGGGCGGTTTAATGACAATTCTGTCCATTTTAGCTTTAAAGCCCCGTACCCAACACGGGCACTGCCTCCGACTGGAGCATCCGGGTCGACAGGCTCCAGAGGGAGGGAGGTTCTCCTGGGAGGGGAGGGTAACGCCCCAGCAGTGCAGCATGAGTGTGGAGTGAGCATTGTAGTGGACACTTTGTTGAGTTATTTCTGTAGGTAATGACTGGTGTTATGGATGGATTGTAGTGAATTGATCAGTTATTACAAGTAATGCCTTAACTAGTGCTCGTCATAGAATTGGGATTTCAGTTATTGGAATCACGTCAGATTTGTCCTTGGTCCTGAAGATGGGGGGATCTCACAAGATGCTGGGTGGGTGGACCGGATATGGGATCTGTACCTACTCATCACTCATGGGTGTTTGTTCTGGAGGTCTAGGTGTTGCAAGCACTGGTGATCTAGGTGTTTGTGCAAGCACTGGTGATCTAGGTGTTTGTGCAAGCACAGGACATCTAGGCATTTGTGCAAGCACTGGTGATCTAGGTGTTTGTGGAAGCACTGGTAATCTAGGTGTTTGTGCAAGCACTGGTGATCTAGGTGTTTGTGCAAGCACTGGTGATCTAGGTGTTTGTGCAAGCACTGGAGATCTAGGTGTTTGTGGAAGCACTGGTGATCTAGGTGTTTGTGGAAGCACTGGTGATCTAGGTGTTTGTGCAAACACTGGAATCCTAGATGTTTGTGTAAGCACTGCAGGTCTGATCGTTGGAAGCATTTGGTTTGATGATGGCGTTAGCAAGACATTTCTTTTGTCTGTCCTTGGTCCTCCTATTCCGATGTTGGCGTCTGTGACAACGGCCCACTTGCACAAAGCGATCTTAGCGCTACGACTATCGTAAGCCTATGTAAAAGTATGGGAGTTACGATAATCTTGGTGCTACGACTATCGTAAGCCTATGTTAAAGTATGGGAGTTACGATCATCTAAGTGCTAAGATTATCGTAAGCCTATGTTAAAGTATGGGATCATCTTAGCACTAAGCTTTGTGCAGGTGGGCCCAGGGCTTCCCCTGAGTATGGCCTGGTAGACAGTCTTCATAGTACTATGTTGTAACCTGCTGTTTTCATAATGCTGTCTGATTTGGTGTTTGGTAGTGCATGGTACTATCTCTATGTCAGGTTCTGGGATAAGCAATGAATATGTTGTCTGCTCCAGATCACTGAAATAAAAGAAATTAGGATTTTTTGTTTGTTTGGATGTAGATGCTCTGAAGCTGATACACTTTCTTAAACAAAAGTTGTTGAAACTGTTTAGAAGATACAATTATATATATTATTTATATAACTGTGAGGAAAGTGTTACCAGTTGGAACATTAAGAGGGTAAGAGGGAGGATGGTGCTCCTATAACTACGTGAGTTGAGTCATTGTTTGAATAATGTCATTATCTATAAGTGCTACAGTATCATATCATTTTCAAAACGATTCATTTCATTCTTTTCACAATCATATTTTCTGAAAGACGACAAAATTGATTGTGATATGACTGACAAAACACTGCGTTAGAAACGACCCGCTCGTCTTGGTGCAATTAAGATAGGGTCACCCATATATCTCCTCAGCCTGGTGCATGTGTCGCAACATTTGGTACGGGTTGGCGATCAGATTAAATAGCAGTCTGTAATATATCCTTACCAAATGTTGAGCACTGTATATTTTACTTCTTAAGATGTTGTCCTTGGACGAGGTAACTAAGGACAGATTAATGTGCAAGTGTTCCACCCTGTGCTCGGTATCAGAAAGTTTTTCATTGGTTTTGATCTCAGCCAATCAAAAGAGTGCTAGAATCTTACATTGTCAGAGATTGGCTCCTGAACTGTGTGATAGAGAGGTTTGAGCCAATCATCTACTGTGTTACATACTGACTACCAGCTGGGTGTTGTCCCCTGTCTTGTGGTGTGTGGGTGGAGTGAGGCTGTCCCAGGCTGTAAGGCGGAGATGTACATATACAACAATAAACTTATGCTATGTAAAATACCACTTCTTTTGTTCCTTTCCCCTGTGGGGGGTCAGCGTGTTCCCAGCATCTTAGGCTTGCGAAAGAGTTCATTAATGAGGTGGTCATGTGATTGTGTGTCGTCCTTTCCCTACTGGCCTGTCCGGCCCAGACCATGGGGCGGTTCAAAGACAGAATGGGTTTGAAGCATGCCATGCCTGTCCAGAGTGTGGTCAAAGTGGAGATTGGGTGATTGCTTAGGCTTAAAAAATAATAGAAATGGCTCTCAGGCAATGACTTTTGAAAACAGTGTGTGGATGGGTGGGTCTCGTTTTTTTTCCAGCTTGTTCAAACTAGTATGTAAGCAAGTAAACAGTTGTGTAACATCAACCTAATTTGTTTTTTTTTAAAATGGAAACAAAAACATGCTGCAGAATTTCTGATGATGTGGACGTTGCCTGAGGCCAAGACTATTTTTTTTTAGCCTTATGTCAAAACAACCCGTGAAGATCCGTGAGTGTGGCGTTTAACAACAGACAAACAAAAATCATACATCCAACACTGCATAATACGTTCAAGCATTATCTTGCAGTGTGCCTACATCTACTTTCGTGATAGGGTTTTACCCACACAAAAAAAGCCATGAAATTAGTAAAAGAATAGTTCTATTTGGATGCACACAAGAGGGATTTATCTTGGATTTCAAATTGGCAAGAGAAAAAAAATAATCAAGATATTGCTGAAATATTTACTTTTTTTAATAGCAATTTTGAGTAATTAACTGTAGATTCAAATTGTGATTCTTACTGTCATTTGCTGCAGACTTGGGACCGGCCTCTGAGCAGGTCCAGTAAGTCCCTGCATGAGGTGCACTGTATAGGAAATCCTACTCTAAGATTGAAGCACAATTACACCTGAACACCGGTGGATTATGTATCTGGCCTGACCAGGCAACTTGATGCGTGTGGACTCCTGGAGAGAAGTGGTCCCCAGGAACCTGTGCTTGTCCACTTTAGGATGGAGTGTTAGTTGTTCACAATATGAATGACTGGTTGGTCTGGATCACTCACGACCATCATCAGGCAGTACACATATAGCTGGAATACTGAACAAACGAACCCTATGTTGAGCTGAGGACAAACACATCACTGTAGGCAGATATTTATTTAAGTTCAGAGATGGTTACAGTCTTAACAGGTCTATGTTTAATAACAACTGCATCTAGTGATTACACAATCTCTAGCTATATACCATAAAGCAAGATGATGGAAGACAGACAGAGACTTCCACAATAAATGCAAAATAAACATCCCCCTAGAAGGCGAGGAGAGAGGGGGACATTTCCCATCACCTTTTGACCAAGTTTTGTACATATTTTGCAGGGTGTTTTTTTAATTGTCAACCTGCCCACAGCCCTTCGGAAAGCAGTGGCTGTAAATCTGTTTACAACGGGGAATAATAATGTGTATAACAGCAGAAGGGTAAATAAACAAAGCACATGATATAGACCAGTATAAAAAATAAAACGTAACAATACGCAGTGATAACATTGTATATAGTCAACATCCCGTGACCAATCAGTCACAATCAACATCAGTAGTACAAATCTCCAACAATTACTTCTAGTATAATCATGAAAGACCTTTTCCCTTAAGATAGAAATGACAAAGTATCAGCTTGCTGCAGTGTGGGTGAATGTTTGGGTTATTAACAAAGACACAACTATACATTAGAGTTTTTTGTATTGGTGATGAATCCCACATTCAGTATCCCCCGAGCATTCATCTTCCCGAGGCAAGAGGGTTAACGGACTTTAAAAGTTCAGTTTCCACCCTTGCCGAACTAGGCTGGAATTACTGGGCTCGATTCTAGCGCCACCAGTGGCTATTACCAGTTACGTCCCTTTTAAGCCTCTCCTATGGACCAATCAGATTCCATCACTTGTGTTTGCTTCACACAAAATTGTGCGCCCAGTCAGGACGATCTGATCAATAATCAAGATCTATATTGTGATAAAACAGGTCTTGCGAAATGCATCAAATCACGTAAGCACCTTGATTAAAAACATGAAAAGATTTGGAAAATATCTGCTGACAACGATTTGACGGTGCACATGCTTTGCAAATCCTGCAATCAACCGAAATCTGCATGACAGTTTACAAACCGGATTTCGATTTCGGTTCGCGATTTTGATTGGACTATGCATAGACTCGTAAGTCCAGCCAAAATGTAACTCCATAATACCAGCCTAGTTCAGCAAGGGTGGAAACTGGACTTTTATAGTCAGTTAACTCACTTGCCTCGGGAAGATGCCGAGCATTGTACCCACTGATATATTACTGTTCCTTGCACAAGCCAGGCATCTCCAGAGTGCTCTACGACAAGGGGAGATAACACATACTACAGTGATTAATTTGGCAATAAAATTCTTTTGTATCATTTACATTTGTGTAGCAATAGATATTTGGCAAATATTGTTCACCTTTGGCTAAAGTAAATTTAGTATGGACTGGTGAGAAAGATGAGTTTAGTGACCAAGTTTGTTGGCTTTGAATTAAATAGCAGATCATTACAAACAAGGGAGCTAACTCTGCATAGTAAATACACCAATGTGTTAACACAAAATGGGTAGAAAAAGGTTGTTAATATTGTGAATAGTTAAGATGGTAAATATGGCTTTATCACCTCTCCAAGACTGACAACCAGTTCACGACAGCACCAGGAACTTACTGAGTGGCTGCAGATAGGAATAATGCACACCACATCAATACATGAATTGTACACTTGCATCCTGTCTATGCCTAAAGCAATGGCAACAATATCTTTAGGCTAGAATACACTGGGTTACAGGTGGACTAACGTTTAGACTCTGAAATGAAAATATCTTAAGATTTTGTATTAAGTTGTCTTTAAAATATCATAGAAAGGGCCCAGAAACCTTCATTAATGAGGGAGAAAAGTAGGTGTGGCCAGTGAGTGAGTATGATCTTACACCGCTTTTAGAAATATCACGGCAGGGGACACCAGAAATGGGCTCCACACATTGTACCCATGGCAGGAATCGAAGCCAGGTCTTCGGAGTGACGAGTGAACGCTTTAACCACTAGGTTACCTGACAGTCCCAGGTGTGGCCAGAAACAAACACATCGATCATGCTGTAGTTGCAACCTCTGAAGGAGGAAAGTAGGTGTGGCCAGAAACAAACACACCCATCATGCTGTAGTTGCAACCTCTGAAGGAGGAAAGTAGGTGTGGCCAGAAACAAACACATCAACCAGGCTGTAGTTTTGTTGTTTAACGCCACACTCCGCAATATTCCAGCTATATGACAGCAGTCTGTAAATAATCAAGTCTGGACCAGACAATCCTGTGATTGACATCATGGGCATCAATCCATGTAATTGGGATCAATGACATGCATCAGTGATCCCGTTACTTGCCTCTTACGACAAGCATAGTCGCCTCAGGCTGTAGTTGCAACCTCTGATGGACGAAAGTAGGTGTTGCCATTGACCTGTAGGTGCATACTTGTCTTGTTGCCTCCAGGGGGTGCTCACTACATACAACATCATAGACAGGTTCCAGAGTATATTGAATTTCAAACGATATTATTTTTTATCATATATTTTTCAACAATAAATTGATTTTTTTCTTCTAGTAGTTCCACTAAAGTGAAAATGCAAAGGTGTATATGATCAACAGTAATCACACAGATAACATTTGAAAGATATGCCGATGATGATGAACATGATTGCAGAGGTGACTATGGAGGTGGGGGTGCGTCTGATAGCGGAGGTGACTATGGGGGTGGGGGTGGGGGTGCGGCTGATTGCGTAGTTGACTATGGGGGTGGTGGGGGGGTGCGTCTGATAGCGGAGGTGACTATGGGGGTGGGGGTTGGGGTGGCGGTGTGGCTGATTGCGGAGGTGACTATGGAGGTGGGTGTGCGGCTGATTGCGGAGGTGACTATGGAGGTGGGGTGCGGCTGATTGCGGAGGTGACTATGGGGGTGGGGGTGGGGGTGCGGCTGATTGCGGAGGTGACTATGGAGGTGGGGGTGCGGCTGATTGCGGAGGTGACTATGGGGGTGGGGGTGGGGTTGCGGCTGATAGCAGAGGTGACTATCGGGGTGGGGGTGCGGCTGATTGCATAGGTGACTATGGAGGTGGGGGTGCGGCTGATTGCGTAGGTGACTAGGGTGACTAGGTGTGGTTGTAATGCCCTGGTGTGTTTTCTCGATAGTAGTGGTGTGGGTAGTGATGGGGGCTGTGGATGGTGACGAGTGTTTGGTTGGTAATGGTGGTGGAGATACACATGACAAAAACCTTTTCAAAACTGGGCCCCCATCTTAAAAGGAAGGTATAGTTATCATCAGCTTGAGGATAAAAGCCTTAAATACTTTTTGACAAACAAATGTTTTAATGAAATTGTTCCACCTCAAGACCGTGACTTTGATTTTGACCTTGGACCTTGGCAGCAGGGGTCAAAGTCAGACAAAGCCTGCAGTCTGTGTCTCCATGGAAACCATGGAAGTGATGATGCATTGCACTGTCACTGCAAACAATGCAAGGCTATGCGTACAATAAGTGCATCATGCAAGCACCTGGATCACAGCCACAAAACAGGTCTGTCACCTTGGCAACTACTCTGTCCTCCTGGGCTCAGAACAATCTGAACTCTCCGGTTCCCCCCTCAAGGTCAGGTATTGATACAAAAGACCATGTTGCCATGGTTACAGGAATTTATGCAAAGGCAGCTGTAGGCAGAAATCACAGATATTGCTGACATTAAAACATAATAGGTTGGGATAAATTGCAGACATGGAAACCAATCAGAGATGTTGTACTATCATGACTTGTTGAGTGACCAATCATATTCATTGAACTTGACGGCAACTGTTCCTTGCGTCTCCAGCTTCAGGAGCAGGATGTTGGCCCTGTCTTGGATGCCTGGCTCCAGGTGAGGGATCACCCACCTACAAGGGGAATACACATAGGATCACCCACCTACAAGGGGAATACACATAGGATCACCCACCTACAAGGGGAATACACATAGGATCACCCACCTACAAGGGGAATACACATAGGATCACCCACCTACAAGGGGAATACACATAGGATCACCAGTCTACAAGGGGAATACACATAGGATCACCCACCTACAAGGGGAATACACATAGGATCACCCACCTACAAGGGGAATACACATAGGATCACCAGTCTACAAGGGGAATACACATAGGATCACCCACCTACAAGGGGAATACACATAGGATCACCCACCTACAAGGGGAATACACATAGGATCACCCACCTACAAGGGGAATACACATAGGATCACCCACCTACAAGGGGAATACACATAGGATCACCCACCTACAAGGAGAATACACATAGGATCACCCACCTACAAGGGGAATACACATAGGATCACCCACCTACAAGGAGAATACACATAGGATCACCCACCTACAAGGGGAATACACATAGGATCACCCGTCTACAAGGGGAATACACATAGGATAACCCACCTACAAGGGGAATACACATAGGATCACCCGTTTACAAGGGGAATACACATAGGATAACCCACCTACAAGGGGAATACACATAGGATCACCCGTCTACAACGGGAATACACATAGGATCACCCACCTACAAGGGGAATACACATAGGATCACCCACCTACAAGGGGAATACACATAGGATCACCCACCTACAAGGGGAATACACATAGGATCACCCACCTAAAAGGGGAATACACATAGGATCACTCATCTACAAGGGGAATACACATTGGATCACCCACCTACAAGGGAAATACGCATAGGATCACCCACCTACAAGGGAAATACACATAGGATCACCCATCTACAAGGGGAATACACATAGGATCACCCACCTACAAGGGGAATACACATAGGATCACTCATCTACAAGGGGAATACACATAGGATCACCCATCTACAAGGGGAATACACATAGGATCACTCATCTACAAGGGGAATACACATAGGATCACCCATCTACAAGGAGAATACACATAGGATCACCCATCTACAAGGACAATACACATAGGATCACCCACCTACAAGGAGAATACACATAGGATCACCCACCTACAAGGAGAATACACATAGGATCACCCACCCACAAGGGGAATACACATGAGATCACCCACCTACAAGGAGAATACACATATGATCACCTATCTACAAGGGGAATACACATAAGATCACCCATCTACAAGGAGAATACACATAGGATCCCCCTCTAAGAAGGATACACACGGGATAATTCAGAAATAGGCTCAGCCGCCTACTGCACCCACCCACCTACTGCACCCACCCACCTACTGCATCAACCCATCTACTGCAACCACCCACCTACTGCACCCACCCATCTACTGCACTCATCTACTGCACCCACCCATCTACTGCACCCACCCATCTACTGCACTCATCTACTGCACCCACCCATCTACTGCACCCACCCACCTACTGCACCCACCCATCTACTGCACCCACCCAGCTACTGAACCCACCCATATACTGCACTCATCCATCTACTGCACCAAAGCATCTGCTGCACCCACCCATCTACTGCACCCACCCACCTACTGCACCCACCCATCTACTGCACCCACCCATATACTGCACCCACCCATCTACTGCACCCACCCATCTACTGCACCCACCTACTGCACCCAGCCAGCTACTGCACCCACCCATATACTGCACCCACCCATCTACTGCACCCACCCATCTACTGCACCCACCTACTGCACCCAGCCAGCTACTGCACCCACCCAGCTACTGCACTCATCTACTGCACCCACCCATATACTGCACTCATCCATCTACTGCACCCACCCATCTACTGCACCCACCCATCTACTGCACCCATCTACTGCACCCACCCATATACTGCACTCATCCATCTACTGCACCAAAGCATCTGCTGCACCCACCCAGCTACTGCACCCACCCATATACTGCACTCATCCATCTACTGCACCAAAGCATCTGCTGCACCCACCCGGGTACTGCACCCACCCATCTACTGCACCCACCCATCTACTGCACCCACCCATCTACTGCACCCACCGATATACTGCACCCACCCAGCTACTGCACCCACCTACTGCACCCACCCATCTACTGCACCCACCCACCTACTGCACCCACCCAGCTACTGCACCCACCCACCTACTGCACCAAAGCATCTGCTGCACCCACCTGCTGCACCCACCAATCTACTGCACCCACCCATCTACTGCACTCATCTACTGCACCCACCCATCTACTGCACCCACCCATCTACTGCACTCATCTACTGCACCCAGCCAGCTACTGCACCCACCTTCTGCACCCACCCACCTACTGCACCCACCTACTGCACCCACCCATCTACTGCACCCACCCACCTACTGCACCCACCCAGCTACTGCACCCACCCAGCTAGTGCACCCACCCATCTACTGCACCCACCCATCTACTGCACCCACCCATCTACTGCACCAATCTACTGCACCCACCCATCTACTGCACTCATCTACTGCACCCACCCATCTGCTGCACTCATCTACTGCACCCTACCATATACTGCACTCATCCATCTACTGCACTCATCTACTGCACTCATCTACTGCACCCACCCATCTACTGCACCCACCCATATACTGCACTCATCCATCTACTGCACCAAAGCATCTGCTGCACCCACCCGGCTACTGCACCCACCCATCTACTGCACCCACCCACCTACTGCACCCACCCAGCTACTGCACCCACCTATATACTGCACCCACCCATCTAATGCACCCACCCATCTACTGCACTCATCTACTGCACCCACCCATCTACTGCACCCATCTACTGCACCCACCCATCTACTGCACTCATCTACTGCACCCACCCATCTACTGCACCCATCTACTGCACCCACCCATATACTGCACTCATCCATCTACTGCACCAAAGCATCTGCTGCACCCACCCGGCTACTGCACCCACCCATCTACTGCACCCACCTACTGCACCCACCCATCTACTGCACCCACCCACCTACTGCACCCACCCAGCTACTGCACCCACCCATCTACTGCACCCACCCATCTACTGCACTCATCTACTGCACCCACCCATATACTGCACCCACCCATCTACTGCACCAACCCAGCTACTGCACCCACCCATCTACTGCACTCATCTACTGCACCCACCCATATACTGCACCCATCTACTGCACCCACCCATATACTGCACTCATCCATCTACTGCACCAAAGCATCTGCTGCACCCACCCGGCTACTGCACCCACCCATCTACTGCACCCACCCATTTACTGCACCCACCCATCTACTGCACCCACCCACCTACTGCACCCACCCACCTACTGCACCCACCTACTGCACCCACCCATCTACTGCACCCACCCATCTACTGCACCCACCCACCTACTGCACCCACCCATCTACTGCACCCACCTATATACTGCACCCACCCACCTATTGCACCCACCCATCTACTGCACCCACCCATATACTGCACTCATCCATCTACTGCACCAAAGCATCTGCTGCACCCACCCATCTACTGCACCCACCCATCTACTGCACCCGACCACCTACTGCACCCACACATCTACTGCACCCACCCATCTACTGCACCCACCCATCTACTGCACCCACCCAGCTACTGCACCCACCTACTGCACCCACCCATCTACTGCACTCATCCATCTACTGCACCAAAGCATCTGCTGCACCCACCCATCTACTGCACTCATCCACCTACTGCACCCACACATCTACTGCACCCACCCACCTACTGCACCCACCCATCTACTGCACCCACCCATCTACTGCACCAACCCAGCTACTGCACCCACCCAGCTACTGCACCCACCCACCTACTGCACCCACCCACCTACTGCACCCACCCACCTACTGCACCCACCCATCTACTGCACTCATCCATCTACTGCACCAAAGCATCTGCTGCACCCACCCATCTACTGCACTCATCCACCTACTGCACCCACACATCTACTGCACCCACCCACCTACTGCACCCACCCATCTACTGCACCCACCCATCTACTGCACCCACCCATCTACTGCACCCACCCAGCTACTGCACCCACCCACCTACTGCACCCACCCACCTACTGCACCCACCCACCTACTGCACCCACCCATATACTGCACCCACCCATATACTGCACTCATCCATCTACTGCACCAAAGCATCTGCTGCACCCACCCATCTACTGCACCCACCCATCTACTGCACCCGACCACCTACTGCACCCACACATCTACTGCACCCACCCATCTACTGCACCCACCCATCTACTGCACCCACCCAGCTACTGCACACACCCATCTACTGCACCCACCCATCTACTGCACCCACCCATCTAGTGCACCCATCTGCTGCTGCACCCATCTACTGCACCCACCCATCTACTGCACCCACCCATCTACTGCACCCACCCATCTAGTGCACCCATCTGCTGCTGCACCCATCTACTGCACCCACCCATCTACTGCACCCACCCATCTACTGCAACCACCCATCTACTGCAACCACCCATCTGCTGCACCCACCTGCTGCACTCACCTGCTGCACCCACCTGCTGCACCCATCTACTGCTCCCATCTGTTGCACCCATCTAGTGCACCCACCTGCTGCTCCCACCTGCTGCACCCATCTAGTGCACCCATCGATCTACTGCAACCACCCATCTGCTGCACCCACCTGCTGCATCCATCTGCTGCACCCATCTAGTGCACCCATCTACTGCACCCATCTACTGCACCCATCTAGTGCACCCACCTGCTGCACCCATCTAGTGCACCCATCTGCTGCACCCATCTAGTGCACCCACCTGCTGCATCCATCTACTGCACCCATCTGCTGCACCCACCTGCTGCACCCATCTGCTGCACCCATCTACTGCTCCCATCTGCTGCACCCATTTAGTGCACCCACCTGCTGCACCCATCTAGTGCACCCACCTGCTGCACCCAACTAGTGCACCATCTACTGCTCCCACCTGCTGCACCAATCTACTGCACCCATCTGCTGCACCCATCTAGTGCACCCATCTGCTGCACCCATCTAGTGCACCCATCTGCTGCACCCATCTGCTGCACCCATCTACTGCACCCATCTGCTGCACCCATCTAGTGCACCCATCTGCTGCACCCATCTACTGCACCCACCTGCTGCACCAACCTGCTGCACCCATCTAGTGCACCCACCTGCTTCACCCATCTACTGCACCCATCTAGTGCACCCATCTGCTGCACCCATCTACTGCTCCCACCTGCTGCACCTATCTACTGCACCCACCCATCTACTGCACCCACCGATCTACTGCACCCACCCATTGCAACCAGCTACTGCACCTATCCATGTACTGCACCCATCAAGACCCTGGGACTACAGACCAGTAGGTCCTCCACCAACTCCAGAACACAAGCCCCCTCACCCTACCTGATGACATCCGTATCGATCTTGCCGAAGTCCTCTCGATACCATTGGAACAACTTGGACAACCAGATCTCGTTACTCTCCGTGAACATGGACACTTCCTGTTTACAGAAGTTCCTGCACGCCCCCTCCAGCGCTCGCTCCAGGTTGTCCTCGGTGTAGACCTGGATGGCTGGGCAAGACTGCAACACCACAGTGACGGGTAGATTAAACAACAAATTGTTTGCACCTTTCAAAAGTTACTGGCCCTTCTCCAAATCAAAAGGGATAATTATTTCCAGGTTTCATCCATAAAGGATTTTATTATTGTAAGTTCTCATTTAATTCTTGGATTTTGATTAAATGTATTGTAAAAAGTATGTGATTTTAATATGGTAGAATGATTCGATAACTGTGATTGTTTGTGGCTGTAAGGGGGTTGAAGTATCGTTCCCCTGAGAGGGTGTGTAAGTACCACTTCCTTCAAAGTATGTTTCATTTTCCTGGATTTTAATCGTAGAATGCTTGTTGTTTTTGAAATACTTTGACTTCAAATGTCTAACAATCACCAGTGGCCAGAGGGATGGTGTAAATCCTGCTGGGGTACCACGCAGGAAGCAGATGTACCGTAAGTCCCCATGGTCACTAGTATGGTGGCCTAACTTTGGTTGCTGGTGATCTCTAGCCCATTTTTACAATGTATTGTTCAGAATAGTCACATTTTCATGGTAACATGCTAGTTTAGAATCTATATCTGTGATAGTCTAGTGCTTTGACTGTCCTTTGTTCACAGATTTTAATATCTATGTGAATGTATTATTACTGTATAACTTGATTTAGTCACTATATGGCTGAAATATTGCCCATGTGACTTTAAATCTTGACTCACTCACTCACTCACTCACCCAAACTATCTGTCCCCAAACTAAATGTTGGAGGACACAACTGAATTACCCACTGGGCTCCATAACTACAGGACTCCTCACCCCTAACAACCCTAAATTTTGGCTTCTATTTACCATATTTCATTGTAATTTTCTGAGCAAATACAGATGTTTATGGACAGAACATTACAAACTGGCCGCCAGTTGTGTCATGCTACTAAGATTATCTTTGAGCTAACCATTAACACGACCACATCGCCCCTAAATATTTTCTCATGGAAATAACATGATTCACGAGAACTGTCCAATTAAAAACATTAAACATATGTTTCAGCAAAGACTTTCATAATTTTAACTGGCCATGGGCCCCTGAGTTAAACTCAAGTCACCCAGTCTGTCAGGACAAGCTATCTGTGAAAGTCACCCCACTCCAGCAGGTCAACAAAGTCATGCTGGAATTAGGTTCCTCTCATTGATGGCCCCACAGACTAAGAGTTACCTACCTTA
Source organism: Haliotis rufescens (assembly GCF_023055435.1). Classification (NCBI taxonomy): domain Eukaryota; kingdom Metazoa; phylum Mollusca; class Gastropoda; order Lepetellida; family Haliotidae; genus Haliotis; species Haliotis rufescens. The sequence continues at coordinate 60,716,159 of NW_025964334.1, forward strand.
GCCCCACAGACTAAGAGTTACCTTCCCTGGCCCCACAGACTAAGAGTTACCTACCTTGGCCCCGGCCCCACACACTAAGAGTTACCTACCTTGGCCCCACAGACTAAGAGTTACCTACCTTGGGCCCCACAGACTAAGAGTTACCTACCCTGGCCCCAGTGACTAAGAGTTACCTACCTTGGCCCCACATACTAAGGCGAAGTGTATCCGAGGGTCAGGGGTCAGCATTGTGTACTTCAATCGGGGATCCTTCGGACCAAACTGTGGGTCTATGGAAGCAGGATGCGCCCTGTTGCCTGGCAACAAATCAACCATTGCATCATTCATTCACGCTAGAAACAAGAGGACAAAGTCATTGATATCCCCCGCAATAGTAAATATTTTTAGGAATATGTCAGCTGGTTATATATATATATTTATACATTGTTGACATGGAAACTTGAATAATAATTTTTTCAAAAGTAAAAAATTATCAAAAGACACCAGTTCATGGCTAGACCTATCTGTGTGCTGAATTTGCTGATGAAATATTGTTCAGTTTTTAAATTCTGAAATTTCTACTGAAAACACAACTGAAATTTCCAGCCAGTCAAAACTGTTGCAATGGAAACTTGTAAAATATATTTTCCAAAATTCCTAATCTATCAATTGGCACCACAAGACCTATCTATGTGCCAATTTTGGTGAAGAAACATTTACGGTTTTTGAGATCTGCTCTGGAAACGAGCACTACCGCCATTTCTAGCCAGTCAAAGTGTGAAGACCTACCTCTGAGCACCTTGCTCAATGACGTCCAGTGTGGAGATCTACCTCGGGGCACCTTGTTTAATGTCATCCAGTGTGAAGACCTACCTCTGAGCACCTTGTTCAATGTCGTCCAGAGTGAAGACATATCTCTGAGCACCCCATGTTCAATGTCGTCCAGAGTGAAGACCTACCTCTGAGCACCCCATGTTCAATGTCGTCCAGAGTCAAGACCTACCTCTGAGCACCCCATGTTCAATGTCGTCCAGAGTGAAGACCTACCTCTGAGCATCCCATGTTCAATGTCGTCCAGAGAAAAGACCTACCTCTGAGCACCCCATGTTCAATGTCGTCCAGAGTCGAGACCTACCTCAGGGCACCCCATGTTCAATGTCGTCCAGAGTCAAGACCTAACTCGGAGCACCCCATGTTCAATGTCGTCCTGAGTCAAGACCTACCTCAGGGCACCCCATGTTCAATGTCGTCCAGAGTGAAGACCTACCTCGGAGCACCCCATGTTCAATGTCGTCCAGAGTGAAGACCTACCTCGGAGCACCCCATGTTCAATGTCGTCCAGAGTGAAGACCTACCTCTGAGCACCCCATGTTCAATGTCGTCCAGAGTGAAGACCTACCTCTGAGCATCCCATGTTCAATGTCGTCCAGAGTCGAGACCTACCTCAGGGCACCCCATGTTCAATGTCGTCCTGAGTCAAGACCTACCTCAGGGCACCCCATGTTCAATGTCGTCCAGAGTGAAGACCTACCTCGGAGCACCCCATGTTCAATGTCGTCCTGAGTCAAGACCTACCTCGGAGCACCCCATGTTCAATGTCGTCCAGAGTGAAGACCTACCTCGGAGCACCCCATGTTCAATGTCGTCCAGAGTGAAGACCAGCCCTGCAATCCTGTACGCTGTAGTCTTCCAGAACTGATTTACTTTGAGCACCGAGTCTGGCAGCACCAGTTCCTCCGATAAGCCGTGGATGGTTAATGCATTATAGATGTCTGGGAGGAAAGTCAAGGTCACATCACAACAAAATACTGAACCCAGGGTGAATAACAAGACAAAAAGCGTCATCCTATCCCCCTCCACGGGGCAGATTAGATTTGTGTTTGTTCATATTCGTATTCGACGTAATAAGCGATCCGCTCTAATAAGCGCCATGGCGATATTTGCTAATATATTGGCTAGTGAACAATCCCAATTAGCACCCTTCGTGTGTTATATGCACCCTTAATTACGGGAATATAAATACTGGAAAAATATATCTGGCGTGTCTAATACGCACAGACTTTTCTTTTGTATCATTTCGGGCTGTCAGTCTAAACCACAAAATGTACGATCTTTCAACTCTTTCACCAAAATTATATTCTAATAAGAGCCCCCTCTTTCTAATTTCAAGAGCGCCCTGGGCGCTTATTACGTCGAATACGCTAGTGAATAACATGGAAGTTAATGTTGACTATAAAAACAAGTCATCAGACAAAGCCCCCGGCCCTCACATTTGAAAGAACAAATCATCTGAGTGTTAAGTTAAGTCTAACTTGGTAAGAAAATTTCTATCTAATCTGTCTGTCCATACACAAGAGTAGTTATTGAGCCATCAAAACAATACCATGGAATTTGGATTCGGAACTTTGTATTTCCATGTCAGGTACACCATGAACAAAGATAAAGTCTTGGTGCCACAGAAACAAAACAAAATATTAAACCCCCAAGAATAAAAAGGCAACATTTGACAAACTGGTCTTGAAAGTGTCAAGAAAGAATACCTATATGTTTTAGAGATATGATCCAGACAAACACACCACTATGAACAGAGAAAACTTGTTGCCATGGAAATAGGAATTTAATTTATTTTTAAAAATCCCTAAATAGCAAAAGGCACCACTTCAGCCCTTGATTAATATATGTACCAAGTTTGAATGAAAACTGTTGAATAGTATTTTTCAATGCCTATATGAGCACCCTGGCTCTGCAGGTCTTTGTTCAATCAGTGCAACATACAATCCTGTCTTATCTAAGAGCTGAATCGTTCCTTAACGACCTGAAACTAAACTTGAGGCCCCATTACTGTAGTTGCAGATGATTGACACGCATGCACACAATGGAATCAATACACAAGTCAACAATAATTAGCAGTGTGCACTGAAGTACTGGCATTGATCTTATACAGATCTCCACTCAGCATATCATGGAATCAATACACAGTCAACAATAATTAGCAGTGTGCACTGAAGTACTGGCATTGATCTTATACAGATCTCCACTCAGCATATCATGGAATCAATACACAGTCAACAATAATTAGCAGTGTGCACTGAAGTACTGGTATTGATCTTATACAGATCTCCACTCAGCATATCATGGAATCACATCTCTCTGAGTCTTGGTAGACCTCCATGTAGGGAATGTTGCTGTGTGCGGCATTAACCAACAAACAGATACATGTATGACAAGCATGGGGTGCTGGGGACGAGGGCTGGGTCAGGTGGGTCTTCTGTAGGACTGGGGTACCCACAGGACTACCCGAACCCGTGGTTAGTCATGTGATATATTGTTTAATGACAACAATAATCTAAAACTCTATGGTTACACTACAAGTCACTAATGTTCCCTTTTCTTCCTGACAATGCACTCATCCTTCTGACTTTTATATGTCACATTATGAACAAAAATATAGCTTCATGCAATAAACTTCAGCGTATGCATGACCAGATCGTTTTACGTGTATCTAAATACATTTTGCCAGGGCTATGGTCAAGTTTTTCCAAATCGGACAGATTGTACCTATCATAAATATCTACAACGGGTACCCGGGTAGGGTCGGGTAATAGGGTGCTGGGTACCCGAGTAGTAAATTTGGACTCGTCTCAGCCCTACTGGGGACCAGCTGTACTTGAATTACCCCAATGTGGTACAAGGTTCAGCCGATGTCACTTGGTGGCAGAGACACACCCTCCCAACCGAGGCAGATAGGAACATGGGGTATAACTGGTGTAACAAATTAGTAATATTGATAAAATAGTAAGTCTTGTTGGTAGGTCTGACTGTACGGTTGTGGTAAAATAAATCATGTGTTGCATTGTGTTTTATCATCCAAACTCCTCAAATCTGTAAATCTTCCCATCACAAGCAAAATAAGAAAACAGTGTTATCACTATCCCCCGCCATGGGGCTCATTAGAATCTTGTTTGTTCAAAGAAGTGAAAATAAACTAGACAAAAAAAGAGGGCAATACAGCCTTAAGAAGAGACAGGCACTTGGGTCGCCTTAATACTGTAAGGTCACCTTAATACTGTCAGTACCAGGTCTTTGATTTACTGTGGTAATTTTAATCCTGTCAACTAAAGGAGACATTACTACAGTGAGATAACACTTCACCCTCCGTCACAATGATCCGTACAGCTATGTCCACGCCTATCTGTTAACTGTTGTAAGGGACCCGTGAAGATATGGGGTAGAATAAGTCTTCAGCAACCCATGCTTGCTGTAAAAGGCGACCATGCTTGCTGTAAAAGGCGACCATGCTTGCTGTAAAAGGCGACATGCTTGCTGTAAAAGGCAACCATGCTTGCTGTAAAAGGCGACCATGCTTGCTGTAAAAGGCGACCATGCTTGCTGTAAAAGGCGACCATGCTTGCTGTAAGAGGCGACCATGCTTGCTGTAAAAGGCGACCATGCTTGCTGTAAGAGGCGACCATGCTTGACGGGATCAGGTGGTCAGGATTGCTGACTTGGTTGATGCGTGTCATCGTATCCCAATTGCAGACTCGATTATTTACCGACCACGGTCATATAGCTGGAATATTGTGCAGCATTAAACAACCAACATTCGTCAGGAAAGAGGTATGAAGGGCCTAGGGCTGCTGAGCTTCAAGTGGCATATACTGTCACCATCAAACTGTTAAATATGCTGGACCCAGTCCATGAAGTCTACACTTTTCTAATGACACATGCATAGCCGATATGTCAGGTTCCAAGGAAAACTGGTGAAATCTCTTTGAAAGACCAGAGTGAGGGAGTATGGTTTTACGCCGTTTTTAGCAATATTCCAGCAATATCACGGCGGGGGAAACAGAAACGGGCTTCACACATTGTACCCATGTCAGGTTTCTAACCTGGGTCTTTGGCATGACGAGCGAACGCTTTAACCACTAGGCTACCCGACTGCCCCTGGAACGACAAGAGAACTGAAAGCTTTTCCTGCCACAGAGGGAGTGGGAACAAATTGGATTTACGTGGTACCACTGTAGCAGCTGAAGGTCCATGACGCGGCCTGCTTCATTTGGTGGTGGAGATTGTGATTATATTCTTCATGCCACGCCGCCCACCCTTGAGTGTTGTATCAGAGATACACAGGTAACACAATTAGGAATTTATCAAATGCCTTTTCAAAACAACAAAACTGCTTGTTTCTGTGAATATAAGTGTTGCCAATTCCTATTGTCATGCATCAGGCGCAACCTCTATATACTGTTAATATGGAAATTAATCCATCTCCAAATTAATACGACTGCTGACCCCTTGCCAAAAATGTGATATCAATACGACTCCCCAACCCCATCCCCAGTGGAATTAACATATCCTTACCTTAATCTAATCCAATCAAATCCGTAAAAATAATAAACAGTGTTTTTCTTAAAACTGCTGCTCAATAAACCTTGTTTGTGTTTATATTAAAATTGGTATTTCCACCATCCGAAGTGTGCAGTGAGGCCGTCTTGTTGTTGATAGTCATTTGGAGACATAACAGTGAAGTTAATTAATGTGAGCAAAGACCACTCGCATTTTTTGCAGTAAATTCACGCTCTAGTTAATTTCAAGATTTACAGTTCTTAATCAAGTTAATTTAAATATAAGAAAAACAAAGTGATTATTCTCCTATTGCATCCATTTGGTCATGCATGTGCCTGGCATAGAACACAACTCAGGTTTACATTTAGAACATCTATAGGTACACATAGATCTCTCCGTGGAGGTCAACTGTGGAGGTCATCCGTTACTCACAACAATTTGTCAGAGTGAGGTGAGGTGAGGTGAAATGGGGTTTAACGTCGCGTCCAAGATTATTGCACTTATATAGCGACGTGCATGTACGTGTGTGTGTTTTGTGTGGCTGCTTGTACTAGTCCAGACTGATGCCGATTTATAGTGCTAGCTCACTGAGATACCATGCCGCAGTTTAACATGAATACCCCACTCAGACACAGTATACTGACTCCGAGCCGACCAGTCCTTGTTTTAGCCCCTTGATGCCGAGTGCCAGACAGGGTAACAACAAGTACCATCTTTTAACGTCTTTTGGTATGACGCGGCCGGGGATGGAACCCCGAACCTTCCGCTCTCCGGGCGGACGCTCTACCACGAGACCACGGAGGCGGTTTTGTCAGAGTGAGGTCTGGCAGTATCACAGTGTACGTAGCAGGTTGGGTATGACAAGTGCTTTCCAAGATAAGACTTTCTATTTTAGTGTTAGTAGTCTGCCAAAACTTAAATCACACAAAATCACATGGAAATAATAAACAATGGAAAAAGATGAAATCTGATCAGACAGGAACAAATTCTTATATGATAACAAAAATATGTCTGTGTGAAAGGTACATACTCTTGGGACATTCAAAAGAAATAAAGACTTTTTTTTCTCAAAAACCAAACCGCCCCTAAAGGTGTTTTGTCACCTTGAGCTACACGATCAGAAACAGTCCACTGTAGTTATATCAATTACAAATTGCCTGTGACCTTGACACAATACAACTGAGGATATATAGCATCCCTGAACACTCAGCCTCGTCAGTGTGAATAATAGATGACGTTGGACACAGCTGGCCTTGGGGGCATACAAGCTGTTGATGAAGGATACACTGTACAGTTAGAGGCCACACAATGTAAAGTAATGAGTCACTCAGAGGAGACTGCACTATAGTCTGGAAGTTAATTTAAGGTACCAACGTTTACTACAATATCTGAAAAACTATTGGACCTACTCCAGTCAAAGTTGGTATGAGATTATTAAACAGTCATACATAACTGGATATTACATTTAAAGACAAAAAAAGAATAAAAAATCTGTCTATTTAGCTATCACTATGTTTCATCAACAACCAGACCTGTTCGTCACGGGTGGAACGAGCATTCATTGTAACAGCCATCTGCATAATGCTACCCCAGAGCAGACTTAATCTGTTCTGACCTTCTGAATTCCAATAATGGTCAATACATCTCCCCAGGATAACCTCTTTCCACATGTCAATATATCTTCCTGGAGTTTTCCTGAAGCTTTTATGGAGTTTCCACATCGCAAAATGCTGTGTGTATCAAAGGCCTAATATTAGTCTGAATATTGTTCACAAGTTCACAAAGACATTTCCAGTTGCTCTTTCTAAGTCTAATGTCCACGGCTGTAAGGCCACTATCTTGAAGGGTCAACATCCTCTAGGTCACTCCTGGTTGGGTTCGGTCAAGATACATTCCCTTGTTCCCCGAGAGATGAAGATGCTATGTCACGGTGAAATGTTCATTTAGTCGGACATGAGCGATAACAAGGACCCCATCTGTCTACTGGCAATCTGATTCTCGAAGATACAGTGTACTGTTGTCAGGGTAGATACAGGGTACTGTTGTCAGGGTAGATACAGCTGGGTACTGTTGTCAGGGTAGATACAGTGTACTGTTGTCAGGGTAGATACAGTGTACTGTTGTCAGGGTAGATACAGCTGGGTACTGTTGTCAGGGTAGATACAGGGTACTGTTGTCAGGGTAGATACAGGGTACTTTTGTCAGGGTAGATACAGGATACTGTTGTCAGGGTAGACACAGGGTACTGTTGTCAGGGTAGATACAGGATACTGTTGTCAGGGTAGATACAGGATACTGTTGTCAGGGTAGACACAGGATACTGTTGTCAGGGTAGACACAGGGTACTGTTGTCAGGGTAGATACAGGATACTGTTGTCAGGGTAGACACAGGGTACTGTTGTCAGGGTAGATACAGGATACTGTTGTCAGGGTAGATACAGGATACTGTTGTCAGGGTAGACACAGGGTACTGTTGTCAGGGTAGATACAGGATACTGTTGTCAGGGTAGATACAGGATACTGTTGTCAGGGTAGACACAGGGTACTGTTGTCAGGGTAGATACAGGATACTGTTGTCAGGGTAGACACAGGACACTGTTGTCAGGGTAGATACAGGATACTGTTGTCAGGGTAGATACAGGGTACTGTTGCCAGGGTAGATACAGGATACTGTTCTCAGGGTAGACACAGGATACTGTTGTCAGGGTAGATACACAGGGTACTGTTGTCAGGGTAGATACAGGATACTGTTCTCAGGGTAGATACAGGATACTGTTGTCAGGGTAGACACAGGATAATGTTGTCAGGGTAGACACAGGGTACTGTTGTCAGGGTAGACACAGGATACTGTTGTCAGGGTAGATACAGGATACTGTTGTCAGATAGATACAGCTGGGTACTGTTGTCAGGGTAGACACAGGGTACTGTTCTCAGGGTAGATACAGGATACTGTTGTCAGGGTAGACATACCGTTAATCTTGGAGTATGGTTCAAAGTTCACATGGAAACGATTACATGTATAAAAAAGCTCACAATAAACAATTGAAATGATTGGGAGGCTCCTCAACAAGATCTGCCACTTGCATTTATGAGGTGAGGCAATCATTACAGTCCAGTATGGGCCTCAAGTAGCCATATGGCTACAAGTATTTTTTTCCAGGTAGCCAGTGGTAAAATTAAGACGTCAATCCAATAGTGTAGGTAGCCAAAAGCATTTGAAATGATCTTTTATCAAATAACTTTATATGTACAAGTCACAGCATAGTCTTGAAATCGTATATTCATGATATTAGTGGAAACTGTACTTGAGTTTTGTTATTTGCAACTCAAACAATTTATGTTACTAGATTGTATAGGTATATCCTTGCTTATCCAATAAACTATCAACTTAAATAAAATACTAATTAAATTAATATTTATGTATTTCAGTTCATTGTTGACTTAAGGAGGAATTACAGACATGTTTAATTTTGTGTCTACATATCTATAGCAATAGAATTTAGTTGCCACAAGATATTTTTCAAGGTAGTCATGTGGCTACCTCTGAATTTTAGCCAGTAGACAAATTGAAATCTAGGTTGCATTGTCGACTGTTTTAGTCGCGACTTTGAGGCCTGCAGTAGTGTACTGCAGTGAGGGTAGAGTGGAGGGCCTGGGGGCGGTCAGGAACCTGAGATAACAAGAACAAACAGGGGCCCTGATTTATGATGGGCTGGGTGGAGGCTGTTTCTCACTACCTTTGCAACAGGCTGAGTTGTTCCCCACAGTCAGAGTAGCCATAATATATCAGCAGTTGCAACAACGACATGCTTGTCATACTCTACTGCCAAGATTTGCGTCATAATAAATGTCATATTGGGCTCACATATCTCTCTATGTGGGGGTCACAATGGTGGACAAGTGCAGGTGTGTAATGGTATGTAACCATGGTAACCCAGTGATGTCACAATGGTGGACAAGTGCAGGTGTGTAATGGTATGTAACCATGGTAACCCACTGATGTCACAATGTTGGACCAGTGCAGGTGTGTGATGGTATATAACCATGGTAACCCACTGATGTCACAATGGTGGACCAGTGAATGTGAGTGATAGTATGTAACCATGATAACTGTTGTAATAGTATAGAGGCACCACCAGGCAGAAACCAATAAGGTATAGAGAATTCTTGGTAATTACTGCCGAGATATTCATTAATAATCTGATTACAAGGACACTTTGGGGGTTACTGATCATGATGGCAGTTATAGAAACACATCTATACTAAAAGTAAATAAGAAAAAAGGTAGAAGAACTTGTTACATTCGAAATCAAGTTCAGACGTAAAAAAAACCCAACAAAACTGAAATGTTTAAAACCAAACCCAAATGCCATCAGATATTTTAACCAGCCCAGAAGTGCTTCAACAAGTGACACTGACTAATTCAGTCCCTGATGGTAGGGTGTCATGGTATTACCGGTCCCTGATGGTAGGGCTGCACGGTATTACCGGTCCCTGATGGTAGGGCTGCACAGTATTACTGGTCCCTGATGGTAGGGCTGCACGGTATTACCAGTACCTGATGGTAGGGCTGCACGGTATTACCGGTACCTGATGGTAGGGCTGCACAGTATTACCGGTCCCTGATGGTAGGGCTGCACAGTATTACTGGTCCCTGATGGTAGGGCTGCACAGTATTACCGGTTCCTGATGGTAGGGCTGCACGGTATTGCCGGTCCCTGATGGTAGGGTTGCACGATATAACTGGTCCCTGATGGTAGGGCTGCACAGTATTACCGGTCTGTGATGGTAGGGCTGCACAGTATTACCGGTCCCTGATGGTAGGGCTGCACGGTATTACCGGTCCCTGATGGTAGGGCTGCACGGTATTAACGGTCCCTGATGGTAGGGCTGCACAGTATTACCGGTCCCTGATGGTAGGGCTGCACAGTATTACTGGTCCCTGATGGTAGGGCTGCACGGTATTACTGGTCCGTGATGGTAGGGCTGCACGGTATTACCGGTCCCTGATGGTAGGGCTGCACAGTATTACCGGTCCCTGATGGTAGGGCTGCACGGTATTATTGGTCCCTGAAGGTAGGGCTGCACGGTATTACCGGTCCCTGATGGTAGGGCTGCACGGTATTACCAGTCCCTGATTGTAGGGCTGCACGTTATTACCTGTCACTACCGGTATACTGTAATATGCTTTTCAAATGATACATTCTGCAACATTTTCCCTTTGTTCAAATACATATTGGGTAAAAATATGTCACAAGTTTCCATATTATTTACATTGTTTAACCTAAAATCTACACAGAAATTTATTCACAAGTGATGTTTCCCTTTGAAATTGTATGTATAGCAATTAATACATCTACTGCTAAATTGTAATTGTATTCATTACCCTATATTTGTGATACGAATCGTATTCACCTTATAGTGTAGGATACTGATAAAGAAAGCTTTGAGTTGATTCTGTGAGAGAGTCTCCAGACTCACGTTGTGCAGCAGCGCCGTCTGTGTCTTGTACTCCTGGAACACGTCACTCTTGGCCAGTTCCGTGTAGTTGACGCCACGACCCTCCCCTGTCATGAAGTCTCCCTTCAACCTGCAACAGCGAACACATGTCAAACACTCATTGTCTCCACCACAGCGTTTATAGCTGGATTAGCACTGGCAACGTCTCAACTCCAACCAAAGCCTATATAGCTGGATTAGCACTGGCAACGTCTCAACTCCAACCACAACCTATATGGTTGGATGAGCACTGGCAATGCCTCAACTCCAACCACAGCCTATATGGTTGGATGAGCACTGGCAACATCTCAACTCCAACCACAGATGATGTTTCAAAAGCACTGATTGAGGGTATTAATGCTGAAATTTATAAGGATATTGATAACGCCGTCAATAAGATATCCCATCTTTTCGAGTGGGCAGCAGCTTCAATGAGCAGACGACATGGGTCACATGACTCTATACCCGCCCGACAGCCCGTGTGGCGGAACATGCAGTGTGAGACAGCCAAGCGTGAAAAGTATCGGGCCCTAGACAAATTTTGATTGACTGAGGCTTCACTTGATTTGCAAATTTATAAACAAAAAAAGCGAATATTTAAATCAGTGTGTCACGATAGTAAATCGTGTTATCGCCAAGGAATCAGAGATAAACTTTACAGTAATCGTGACAACCCTGATGAACTGTGGAAATCTATGAAATCATTTAAAAAGACCAACTCGTCTTCTACAGGTAGCAAAGTCAGTGGCACTGAATGGCATAATTACTTTAAGCAGTTACTTTATACAGGCAAACCACCTCGATTATTATAAGTTAATCAACATTTATTTGAGCATGATTCAGATTGTAACAATGAGTGAGTGAGTGAGTGAGTTGGGTTTAACGCCGCTTTTAACATTATTCCAGTTATATCGCGGCGTGTCAGCTTAATGTGGGAGGAAAGCCCGAAGTGATGCGGGTCTCAGACGTTTACCACTTCGGTGAAACCCACGAGCACGGGTATGGTGCTGACAAACCTAGAAACGTAATTGGGGCGAACCGGGATTCGAACCCACAATCATAGGTTTCTGGCGTGCCCAAGGGACGCAACTCTGCACAGCGAATCGCAGGGCCTTAGACAACTGGGCCACCCCTGCCCCCTTGTAACAATGAAGGACTACCTGATCAACGTAATAGAGACATAACCCTTCTGGAAGTCACAGTTATCTTAAATGTCATAAAGCTGCAGGGCCACCCGTGCCCCCTTGTAACAATGAAGGACTACCTGATCAACGTAATAGAGACATAACCCTTCTGGGAGTCACACTTATCTTAAATGTCATAAAGCTGCAGGGCCACCCGTGCCCCCTTGTAACAATGAAGGACTACCTGATCAACGTAATAGAGACATAACCCTTCTGGAAGTCACAGTTATCTTAAAGGTCAGAAAGCTGCAGGTTGTGATGGAATTCCATCGGAATTACTTAAACATTCTTCATTTCAAATATCTCCGATACTTATGAATTTGTTTAATGAAATAATGAAAACTGGGAATTTCCTGATTGACTGGTGCAAGGCAATCATATGCCCTCTTCATAAATATGGCACTTTATCTGATCCAAACAACTACAGAGGAATCTCTCTATTACCATAAGGGGCGGTCGGGTAGCCTAGTGCTTAAAGCGTTCGCTCGTCACGCCGAAGACCCGGGTTCGATTCCCGACATGGGTACAATGTGTGAAGCCCATTTCTGGTGTCCCCCGCCGTCATATTGCTGGAATATTGCTAAAAGCGGCGTAAAACCATACTCACTCACTCAAACATAAAGGATCAGGAGGCCCCTTGCCCCCTCCCCACGGCAAGGACGTTATACCGCATAATCGTATCTCTTGTTGACCCAATACTACCCCTCCGCGGCTGATAAAAACATTTTCCTCATTCACCGTGAAAAACCTTTCCTTGTTTATCAATATTCATATATACTCAACCAGGTGCAGAAACCTGATCAATATCGCCCACACCGAACAGTTGCTTCTGTTGCTTGAACCCAGCCAGCCATGTTCATCTGTATCTGCATCAACTGCTGAGTTAGAGGAAGATGCTGTGCCATGTGTCAGGCTCCCTACATCCATACTGGGGCGATTCATGTCGCCTACAGCAGGGTACCTATTGTCAATGCGTCACATTGTCAGGGTCACCTATATTCGTGGGCGTGTGCCGCGCGTTTCAAATCGACCGTAAAATAGACTCAACATTCCTCCGTGCCCGCGTCAACTCACTCACTCACTCACTCTATTACCATGATTACCAGTGATTGGAAAGATTTTCACCAAAATATTAAACCAGAGACTCCAAAATTGGTCTCATGAAAATAATGTTATTTATGAAAATCAAGCTGGATTCAGGAAAGGGCAGAGTCATTTTCATATCTGAAGATTATCCTAATATATGTTCACTTCTCTATGCTGATGATGTCGCAGATTCCCCGGGCAAACTCCAAGAACAAATAAATTGCGTTAGCAACTTCTGTGAAAAATGGGGTATGAACCTAAATATAAAAAAATCTAAGATTGTTGTATTCCGAAATGGTGGATATCTACGGCAGTATGAAAAATGGTATTACAGGGGCTCTCAGATCGAAACCGTTTCCTTTTATAAATATCTTGGTCTTTATATTGCACCTAAACTAGTTTGGAGGAGATCGAAACAGGTTGGCAAAGCAGGCGGAAAAAGTATGCTTCCTCATATACAGATTGCACTCTATATGTCGTGGCTTTCCAATTACGACTGCACTAAAGATTTTCGATAGCATGGTTCTGCCCATCCTAACATACGGCTCCGAACTTTGGGGATAAGAAGTCTTTGATCAAATTGAGACTAAGTATGAAAAAAGAATTCTGTATCTGCCTCTGAGTGCTTGTAATGATGCTGTTCTTGGAGAAAGTGGTCGACTCTATTATTTCGTGGTCTATGTAACAAAATGTGTAAAATATTGTGCTAAACTAGTCACTATGAATAATGGCCGACTTCCGAGGCAAACATATTTGATGATGTATGGATTGGTATGTGTAAACAGAACTTGCTGGGCCACTAAAATAAAACACATCTTATTCCAGTTTGGCTTTGGCTATGCCTGGATTATGCAAGATGTTGGAAATCAGTTTAAGCAAGGTGTATCCGATGACAACATCCAACGATGGCATTCATCAATATCGTCAAATCCAAAGCTAATGGCATATTCAACCTACAAATCAATTTTACTCTACACTACTGAAACAAGTGCTGTCAAGATTTAGATGTGGCTGTCAAGATTTAGATGTGGCTGTCATCAGTTGATGATCGAAATGGGCAGACGCAAAGGCATCGATCCAGAATGTCGCTTGTGTAGATATTGTCTTTGATTAAATATTAGTCGAGTGGAAAATGAATATCGTTTTGCACTCGTATGCCCTGCTTTTAAGGATTTAAGGTATCGATACATTGATCCTAAATACTTTGTAAATCAATCACTGGAATCCTTTGTTCGTCTGATGTCATCTAATCATGAACCTACTATTGTACAGCTATCGAAATTCATATTGAATGCAATGGAATTGTATGAGTCGCTTTATCAGTAATTATATTCCTGTAATGTTATATTCTATGGGTCTGTGGCCTCTAACTTGAAATAAAGGTGTCGAAACTTGTGGTTGTAATCTATTTTTTTATTTGATTCCAAGATTTTATGTTAAGGGTAAATTACTATATACCATTTAAATTGTACTTCCTGTTCTGCCAGTGTTCATTCCACAATCTGGAGATCACAGAGTTACAATGACTACTTTCCAGAACATTGGAAGTAAGAAAAGAGATTTGTATCAGGTGACCTCAATGATAGGGACTACAACAACTGGTCTGCCCAAAAAGTATTCAATGTTTCTTTAACATGATGCCTAGATAGTCTACTGTGCAGATGACGGACACGTGAAGTGATTTTTAACAATTTGGAATTTTCGATTCATTTTCGTCTGTAAACTTTAATGTGTTTCTTATATTTCTGGTATGAACTGATGTTAGCAGACAAAAGGCGTTGGGTGCAAAAGACGAAAAATGTATTGAGTGTGTTTTGTTGATTTTTTTTAATGTTTGAAACATGAATACTGTACTTGGACTTGGCCAGACTGATTTTCAACTTGTCCTGCTAAATCACTCAGAACTTTGAAACGTGTACACTACAATCTCGAAGTAACTATCGGAATAAACTGATGAAAGCCAATTGGGACTTTTTCCAGTGAGTAGGCTGGTCCTCTGCCTGTCTTTGCACATGCTCACTAATGCCACGCAACAGCTGGGACCAGATCAAGTCTAATCTAGCAAGGAGAAGGGCTGGCGAAAAGATTGATAATAGGAATTATTGTAGATGAGAAGAAATATTAACCATTATCAATATGAAATAGTTGTAATCGGTAATAACTTACATAAACTGTTGTGCTGAAATAAAGTTTAGTTTTACCAAAACAGACTTGTTATTGTCAATAATGTAAATTGTCGAAGACGGAAAGCAACTGTTTTTGTTATATCTCAAATGTCCACAAAGTAATCCATGCATAAACGTGTCAGTGCTCACCAGTGGATTACACATGGTACATGTGATTTTCTTTCGGGACTTTCATGCATTTTTGCTTAAAGTTACTTTCCTAATGTTTATCGATAATTGATCGATATTTAGTTAGCGATTATCGATATCTGTAATCTATGTCGATAGCCAGCCCTAGCAAGGAGTAGTGAAACAGAAGGTAAATGCAAATTACTTTCAAAGTATGCAATGCATCTACTGCCATCCTTCTACTCGCCAAAGAGCAAGTAAATCATATTTTCCCACTTGCCCGCCACTTTATTTCCAGTCAGACATACTAACTGAACACCCCTGCATTAACATAATGATTAATGGAATAACACGCGAGCATCGAGGATTTCCGGATCTGAACCAATCGAATTTAATTTGTACCTAATAAACATGACCCTTCATCACTGAGTTAGCTGCTTTGTGTCATGTAAATATAGAGTATCAATGGTAACCAAAGAAATGGATTGTGGCCATGTTCATCCTTATTGTGATCAATAAACTTATTGATAATTCATATCAGTAAAAGGTCCTACCTGAAGTATTTTCGGGCCAGTTAACAAACTGTTAATAGTGAGTGAGTGAGTATGGTTTTACGCCGCTTTTAGCAATATTCCAGCAATATCACGGCGGGGGACACCAGAATTGGGCTTCACACATTGTACCAATGTCGGGAATCGAACCCGGGTCTTCAGCATGTTGAGCGAACACTTTAACCACTAGGCTACCCGACCGCCCCTAACTGTTGATACAGCAATAGTGTAGTATAAGCAGGCAATGTTTTAAATAATTTTAAAACCCAACAAGACAGTCGGGCAGGTACCCACAAATGTTGCCTGCCCATCTTTAAAGTTACCTGCCCACATTCAGACATATAAAATATTGAAAAATCACAAACAATTAGAGACACATCACATCTTGATTCATTTAAAATAATGCCAACATTTCTTGAAAATCTATGAGAAGTTATGATAAAACTGTCTTAGTCTTAGAACCATCGACCAGACAGGGGGGCAGGTGGAGGAAAATTTCAGAGAGCCTGACAGAAAAGTTACCAGCCACGTGCTGGCGGGCAGGCAGTTATTTCAGACACTCGACTGAGATATTATTAAACTTAATGCAATGTTTATGTAATGGAAGTAAGTTTTTTAATGTTACATTGTTATCATTTTACAAGAGTTATTCAAATCTTTAGATAATTAAAATAAAATCATCAATATGCAGCTACCGCAGACATAAAATTCATATCAAAACACAACACATACAGTTCCTGCATTTCCATTAACAAAAAAAGACTACATACAACAATCACTAAAAAACATCATAATTTGACTTTCTACATAATTATGAAGCCTTCATAAATGATAAAAAAAATGCTGATCTTCTCATATTATAGTGTTATTTTCAACACAGCATAAAAACATTATTCCAAGACTTGCACAAGTCTCTAAGGCAATAATTATTAGTTTACGGTAAATCTTATTTTCTAGATTATATAAACAATGACAGGAACTTGTGCCCGCTTATCTAGACTATATTCCCCTCTTATTACTTCCGGTGACATTGACCTTTCACATGTATGCCTTGTTCAGTGAACACCATATCAGGAATCCTGTGTAACAAGCTACGTATCTATTGAGCAAGCAGTGCTTTTCGTTCGTAAAAGTCACCCAACTATATCCCAGCAAGATGATATACACCTACATAAGAAAATTCAAGTTCGAAAAACCAGTATTAATTTTAAGGGTCCTCACAGGCAATATGAGGGCCCACTAAGGTAATGAAATGTTTTGATAATTACTTTAGAGTCTGGAATGAATCAATGATAAAGTGGACAGCGGTCATGATTGATGGATGAAATAACAGACACCAATAACGGCTCTTTGTGTGCTGTAGGTACAATGAATGTTATTGTTCGTCCCCCGGGATGCGGTACATTTATTTTCTATGTCCATTCTCTACATTTGTGCGTCTCGTAAAACCCTGCATATGTCGACCAAAACCTTGACACTCAACTGGTTTTAACACAACCTATTTTTTCCCACTTCCAAGGTGGCCCAACATTATAAGTTCATCATGTTCATTGCAAAGCAGGATCATGAAAATTCTCTAAGCCTTTGTTAAGCAAATAGTTGGATTTAGAAACTTTAAAGAGTTTGTGTTAATGTTTGAGGGGAAATGCTTATTTGTTTGCTGCAGAATTTTGATACTTTTACCCCAGAATTCGTCGGGGACTGAAAAGTCAATGCCTCGTAATCTCTGCGGATGATGTTAATGGTGGTTCTATGTGGATATGTTCCAACAGTTCTGGAGGAGAAGTGTTCTTGTCCAGTGCCAACAGATGGATGGCCGGAGGGACAACTGACCAGCACCGAGGACTTGTCACAGCGATTGTTTGTTGTTTAATGCTGCACTCAGCAATATTCCAGCTATATGATGGCAGTCTGTACATAATTGAGTCTGGACTTGACAATCCAGTGATTGATATCATGAGCATTGATCTACACAGTTGGGATAAGACGACATGCGCAGAGCTTCAGATAAGGTTTTGGTGTTGTGGGTATTTTACCCATGCATTTTAAAATCATTGGGTATTAATAATTCTATCTGGGTATTCAAATTTCTGTTACCCACTAGTATTTACACATGTGGGTATTTAAGTTAAATATTTAAAAACACTATTCATCTAGTCCTTGCAAACTGGTTTCGTGTGGGTTCGAGAGCTTTATAGGACTCAAAAATACCACGATACTTCCACAAGAAAGTGTGATGGCAAATGATCATGATGTAACTGTCATCGTGGAGTTTGGCAAGGTTGACGGAATGCCCGTTTATAATTTCAAAATAAGTTGCTGATTTGCTTATCGAATACACAGGGTTACTTCACAATATTTTGATGATACGCAAAGGTTTTATTTTTGTAGCGTATCTGTAATGTTCGTTGCGTATTTGATACGCTTGGATTTTATTTTACTGCATATTTCTGATGCATATTTTACGCAGATACACAGCTTATCTGGAGCTCTGATGCATCAACCAAGTCAGCAGAGCCTTGACTACCTGACCTGTTAGTCGTCTCTTACAACAAGCAAGGGTGCTATTCCAACCCAGATCTACATGGGTCAAGTGTCATGTTCTAGGTGTCATGAGAGGTCCTACTATTTTACGTGATGCACAAATGTAGAACATGGAAGCAGAAAGGCAATTAAACTGCATCCTCAGGATGCACAATAACAGAATTTTGGATTTAGATGAATTCTACAGTTTTAAGATCACAGTACCATTATTTTTGTAAGAACATCATCTTTTGAACGATCATATAACATTGATTCCTAAAACACCTGGAACAATATCAGCATCGATATAAAAACAAGTCCTACTTGTCCAGCATTTAAAGCTAATAAAAACAGCAAAGAGATTTAGTATCCTTCTCCGGGGCGTTATTTAGTAGGACTGGTCGAGTCAGACTTATCATGACAACTCAAAATGCTGTTAGTGTCCCAGATATCCAAGCACCATAATTCACTGTTCAAGGAAACGGATGTCGCCTTTTTTTGTCCCAGAGCCAGAACTCCAGGATCATGGGTCCTACATTCAACCTGATCATTGCCATGGTAACCATGCTCGTGGGCGTCACCAAATTGGTGAATGTCAAGTAGAACTTGCATCACTTCGGGATTTTTCACCAACATTAGGAAGGGTTAGAGCTTAACACTAGTCCACTAGCCCAAGGCTTGTAGAAATTCGGGCAGGCTAGTACAAATTTCCCAATTTCCTCGTTGTTTACAAAGGCATTTTATCTTTACCCTGGCTAGAAAAGTTTTGAGTTTAATTCTAACCCTATTAAGCTGATCCTCGTGGATGTACCTGCACAATTCTTACATCTATAATAATTGTCTGTTTATATTTGTTCTCAAATATTTCTGTGGTTCATCATCAAAATGACAATTGATTAATTATTTATCCACCGTAGATGAAAGATAATTGACATTGAATTTGTTCGTGATAAATTCTATCTTTATAACAAACAATTATTATGTAACTATTACTGGGTGACAACAATCGTCGCCATCGGTCGCGGGAATTGAAGCACAGGTAACTGTAACTTGTGCAAAACGTTGTAGATACCTTGAGAAACTTAGGTATCTCTAGCGGTCTTCACTCTGTGCAGCTCGGGTCAGACATGGACGAGAACCTTGCTTGTTGACATTAACTTCTCAGACCACTGTTCAACTCTGTCACGATTTCTTACCACGAAAAAAATCATGTAAATTAATTACTTACCTTAGCATAGTTTTCTGTAACTTTTTTGCGAGGTCATTGGCTGATTCCGCCGCACTGTCCGGAGGTTTGACCCCGTTGAGGATTCGTAGCTCAGAACTGTCGGCCATGCTTAAAGAGTTTCCTCTGTCAACGCCACCTGGCGGCAAGTGTCAACCGATCTGTGATGTCCGCCGACATATCTATAGAAGCGCACGTACAATACTCACAATACCTCCCATTTGTCACTTCAAGGCTTGTACGGCGTTTCAAATGGACGTAGAAGAAAGCCCGAAGTGATGCAGGTCTCAACGTAAATCACATTGGTGAAATCCACGAGCACGGGTAGGGTGCTGACAAACCTAAAAACATAATCGGGCGAACCGAGATTCGAACCCAGGACCATAGGTTTCTGGTGTGCACAAGGGACGCAGCTCTGCACATCTAGTTGCGGCGCCTTAGACACTGGTCTGCTGGCCCGAGTCTATTACATTTTCTAAAGGACCAGTAAAAATATATTAATGTTGGTCCGGTGGTCTATTGTTAATTTGGGGACGAACAATGAATTACTGACGAGTCCCTAAATGCTGTTCAAATTTATAAAAAAAAGATTGTTTGAAATAGAATTACTGAGTTATTTTATTCATGCTCTAACACCCCCAACCCCGCACGCTTCACCCCCAACCCACAAAGTATAACCAGTCCCATTCATCTTTGTCAGGAAAAATATGTTGAAACGTTTATTATTGTGTATGATTCAGAACGATGTAAATTTAAAGTATATACTAGAACTGAAAGTTGTTTCGGCATAAAGTGTTATTTCAATGAGTGAAAATATCGAATTGAAATTACATTGTAATATTTCATTACCAAACTCATAATGAACTCAGTTTCGTTTCCTTAATTCTTCTATTTATTGCTATTTCTATTACTGATCCTTAACCTCTAATTGGCTTAACGTTGTCTCAAATGTGATGATATTTGGTACCAAGTATGCCAAGCTGGTCGAGCTTATTTTAAAATAAATATTGAGTTACGGAAAAAATAGAAGAATTTTCTGATGAGAAGCATATATAAATATATGTCATTTTTATACTTCGAATGAAAATCAAACTTTTAAAAAATCCTTGAGTGCTCCTGATGCGACCAGAAGTGGGATAGACACCACAGACAGACAGGCAGACAGATGTATTCGGTATTGTGGGCCATATGGCCTATATTACAATGTCAGTACAATATAAATTTAGTCACGTTTTTCTAAATTTAAATATCTTATACAGGTATACAGAAGTCAGTTTTATTACACTGACATTTTTGCAGTTTAGAATATTTGGAAGTGACAGGTAACCGTCATACATATCCTGTAGTTGGGTAATATAATGTTTCCGTAAAGTCTGGTAATAATCACAAGTGAAAAAGACATGATCTTTACTTTCAATACAACCCTTGTTACAATATCTACATACACTATTTTCATTATCTGAGGGGGTTTTACGTAGAAACTGAACATTAAAATTATGTGAGCTAATCCTAAATTTACAAAGGGGGGGGGTCTTCTGGGAGATTTATCCTGCAAAGGATCAATATATTTTTCTACATTCAGAAAAGATTTAACATTTGAATAATGAGATAAATATTTGGAAGCAGACAATTTTGCAAACCAATTTTGAGAGGCAGCATCTTTTAGTCTTTCCTGAAATTGATACAAAAAAATATTTACATCACCAACATTTTAGTAGTCCTAGACATATGAAAAACCACTAACATATAAGCAATTTCTAAGATCTGTCACCCAACTGTGCTTACTTTTCTCATCTAGCTTTTTAAGGAAGTAATAACATTGTACAGGATATCTATCTGATCCTATGTGCAATAATTTTAGCCAATATTTTAAAGCTCTGATCTGACTCTGGACAAACATATAGTGGCGGCCAGTTTCCCCTAAGATAGCTGTGTGTGAGGCATATTTACCTACACCAAGACAATATTTAAAATATGAAATTTGAACTTTCTCTATACATGTAAAATACCTTAGCCCCCAAATCTGCACCATATAAAAGTATAGGACTTATTTTACAATCAAATATTCTACAAGCTGTGGAGAATGATAAGAATGACTTATTTTGGAATAATTTATAAACAGGGATGCATGCCTTAACAGCCTGAGCTGCCAGGTTCTCACATGATTGCGTCCAAATCAGTCTATAAGAAAATATTACCCCCAGATATTTATAATATGAAACTGTTTTTAATAAACGGCCGTTATAGTACCATTTTTCAAAGCGATTTAAAACACCCCCATTTCTAAAAACTACAATTTCTGATTTTTTTAAAGTTTATCTGGAAACCCCACTTTAAACAAAAACTTTCTAAAATATCTAATTGCCTCTGAAGACTTACAGCATAATAAGCAAAGAGTACAACATCATCCACAAAAAGCAACAACATCAAATCCTCAATAGCTTGATCCTCAATATACCATTTTTATTTCAGTGACAAGATCATTTATAAAGAAAATAAATAATATCGGGCTCAACATACAGCCCTGGATAGACACCACATTTAAATTATGAAGCCATATTCCGCTTTAAATCACGTCAAAAGTTTTCAATGAACGGGCACCTGCTAATACTGACTGGGCCCCTGTCTAGCTGATATTGGTAATAGCGCACAACAAGCTGCGCGTACCAATAGTGGAAACCAGTGATCTGTTACTTCCGGTTGTTTCTGACACACGAAGACGATTAGCACAGTCAGATCAGCTGTGTTTGAACTCGATACGTGTACTGTCATTTCCCAGTATGACAGAGGAACGAAATTTCAGATCATATTATTATGACAAATGCGGATTTCGAGCTGTTGACGAAAAGAAATCCATAGAAATCTTGTTGAAAGAGCAGCCGATGGATGTGGAAAAACTGTCTCAGTTTTGTCTTCGGTTCCCAGTGCCAACTAAATACAGACATTATGTTTGGAAAATTCTCCTAGGTAAATCATCAAACGTTTTATAGTTTGGAATGAATTATGTATCAGTCCATCTCCATGCATTGTGAGTTGATGCAACAATGTCAAAACCTAGGTCGACAACCAACAATTTAACAGACTGAAGAATGACCCTTCTATTATTTAGGCCTAGGCCCAGAATGACAACATATATGGTGGTATTGCTTCAGTTGGTTTGTCCTAATTTTATCCTTTTCTTCACTTGCATTTTTTTTTAAATTTCACACAACAAGGTTTTCGTGAAAACGTTTTGCTCAGAAACTGTTACCCAGATGTACAAAC
Organism: Haliotis rufescens; assembly: GCF_023055435.1. NCBI lineage: Eukaryota > Metazoa > Mollusca > Gastropoda > Lepetellida > Haliotidae > Haliotis > Haliotis rufescens. The sequence continues at coordinate 60,739,110 of NW_025964334.1, forward strand.
TCATCTATCTAATGGGTGCAGGCTAAAACGGCACCTCAGCAAAACATCACCAACTTCTCTGGTGAAAATGGGACCTCATTTGGAGAAAACAGTTACTATTTGTCAGCCAAAAACGGCACTTCTATTTTAAATAATGATAAGAATGATTTATGTAGGAGTATATATGCCTTATTTACATGCTTTATTATGTTATGTTGTATATGATTTATTTCCATTGTCATTGTCTTGACTTCCAATCAGAGTCGGCGAGTAAATTGGAGTAAGGGCTAATTTTTTATGTAAACTTGTTGTAACATTTCACAATTATTTGTGGTTGCAAGTGACAATGTGAGTTTAATTTCAATTATTTCAGTACCAAGGTAAAAAATACCAATAAGGTGCTGTGATCGGCAGGCGATATTAGCCGTTTTCGCTTTAGGGGAGGTGCCGTTTTTGCCAATTGGTGCTTTTTTCACTCGGTGATGTTTTGATGAGGTGCCAGTTCAGCTATAACCCTATCTAAAAATGACAAATCATCGTGTTTTGTGTATTATGCTCAACAGTTGCAAACTGACCTCAACTATCACTACAGTTGCATTGTAGTTTTTGTTGTCTTAGAATCTCTCTCCACTTGGGGTAAGTATGGAATTATGAAATTACTTTGAATATGACTGTAATGGATGTAAACATACATTTCAACATTTGTAGTTTGAATATGACTGTAACGGATATAAACATACAGTTCAACATTTGTACTTTGAATATGACCGTAACGGATGTAAACATACATTTCAACATTTGTAGTGTTAATATGACTGGAACGGTTGTAAACATACATTTCAACATTTGTACTTTGAATATGACCGTAACGGATGTAAACATACATTTCAACATTTGTAGTGTTAATATGACTGGAACGGTTGTAAACATACATTTCAACATTTGTACTTTGAATATGACTGTAACGGATGTAAACATACATTTCAACATTTGTACTTTGAATATGACTGTAAGGGATGTATACATACATTTCAACATTTGTACTTTGAATATGACTGTAACGGTTGTAAACATACATTTCAACATTTGTACTTTGAATATGACCGTAACGGTTGTAAACATACATTTCAACATTTGTAGTTTGAATATGACCGTAACGGATGTAAACATACATTTCAACATTTGTAGTTTGAATATGACCTTAACGGATGTAAACATACATTTCAACATTTGTACTCTGAATATGATCTTAACGGATGTAAACATACATTTCAACATTTGTACTTTGAACATGACCTTAACGGATGTAAACATACATTTCAACATTTGTAGTTTGAATATGACTGTAACGGATGTAAACATACATTTCAACATTTGTACTTTGAATATGACTGGAACGGTTGTAAACATACATTTCAACATTTGTACTTTGAATATGACCTTAACGGATGTAAACATACATTTCAACATTTGTAGTTTGAATATGACTGTAACGGATGTAAACATACATTTCAACATTTGTACTTTGAATATGACCTTAACGGATGTAAACATACATTTCAACATTTGTACTCTGAATATGACCTTAACGGATGTAAACATACATTTCAACATTTGTACTTTGAATATGACCGTAACGGATGTAAACATACATTTCAACATTTGTAAGTTGAATATGACCTTAACGGATGTAAACATACATTTCAACATTTGTAGTTTTAATATGACTGTAACGGATGTAAACATACATTTCAACATTTGTAGTTTGAATATGACTGTAACGGTTGTAAACATACATTTCAACATTTGTAGTTTGAATATGACTGTAACGGATGTAAACATACATTTCAACATTTGTACTTTGAATATGACCTTAACGGATGTAAACATACATTTCAACATTTGTACTTTGAATATGACCTTAACGGATGTAAACATACATTTCAACATTTGTAGTTTGAATATGACCTTAACGGATGTAAACATACATTTCAACATTTGTACTTTGAATATGACCTTAACGGATGTAAACATACATTTCAACATTTGTACTTTGAATATGACAGTAACGGATGTAAACATACATTTCAACATTTGTACTTTGAATATGACCGCAACGGATGTAAACATACATTTCAACATTTGTACTTTGAATATGACCTTAACGGATGTAAACATACATTTCAACATTTGTACTTTGAATATGACCGCAACGGATGTAAACATACATTTCAACATTTGTACTTTGAATATGACTGTAACGGATGTAAACATACATTTCAACATTTGTACTTTGAATATGACCTTAACGGATGTAAACATACATTTCAACATTTGTACTTTGAATATGACAGTAACGGATGTAAACATACATTTCAACATTTGTACTTTGAATATGACAGTAACAGATGTAAACATACATTTCAACATTTGTAGTTTGAATATGACTGTAACGGATGTAAACATACATTTCAACATTTGTACTTTGAATATGACCGTAACAGATGTAAACATACATTTCAACATTTGTAGTTTGAATATGACTGTAACGGATGTAAACATACATTTCAACATTTGTACTTTGAATATGACCGCAACGGATGTAAACATTCATTTCAACATTTGTACTTTGAATATGACTGTAACGGTTGTAAACATACATTTCAACATTTGTACTCTGAATATGACTGTAACGGTTGTAAACATACATTTCAACATTTGTACTCTGAATATGACTGTAACGGTTGTAAACATACATTTCAACATTGTACTCTGAATATGACTGTAACGGTTGTAAACATACATTTCAACATTTGTACTCTGAATATGACTGTAACGGTTGTAAACATACATTTCAACATTTGTACTCTGAATATGACCTTAACGGATGTAAACATACATTTCAACATTTGTACTTTGAATATGACCTTAACGGATGTAAACATACATTTCAACATTTGTACTTTGAATATGACTGTAACGGATGTAAACATACATTTCAACATTTGTACTTTGAATATGACAGTAACGGATGTAAACATACATTTCAACATTTGTACGTTGAATATGACCTTAACGGATGTAAACATACATTTCAACATTTGTAGTTTTAATATGACTGTAACGGTTGTAAACATACATTTCAACATTTGTAGTTTGAATATGACTGTAACGGATGTAAACATACATTTCAACATTTGTACTCTGAATATGACCTTAACGGATGTAAACATACATTTCAACATTTGTACTTTGAATATGACCTTAACGGATGTAAACATACATTTCAACATTTGTAGTTTGAATATGACCTAAACGGATGTAAACATACATTTCAACATTTGTACTTTGAATATGACCGCAACGGATGTAAACATACATTTCAACATTTGTAGTTTGAATATGACTGTAACGGATGTAAACATACATTTCAACATTTGTACTTTGAATATGACCGTAACGGATGTAAACATACATTTCAACATTTGTAGTTTGAATATGACCTAAACGGATGTAAACATACATTTCAACATTTGTACTTTGAATATGACCGCAACGGATGTAAACATACATTTCAACATTTGTAGTTTGAATATGACTGTAACGGATGTAAACATACATTTCAACATTTGTACTTTGAATATGACCGTAACAGATGTAAACATACATTTCAACATTTGTAGTTTGAATATGACTGTAACGGATGTAAACATACATTTCAACATTTGTACTTTGAATATGACCGCAACGGATGTAAACATTCATTTCAACATTTGTACTTTGAATATGACTGTAACGGTTGTAAACATACATTTCAACATTTGTACTCTGAATATGACTGTAACGGTTGTAAACATACATTTCAACATTTGTACTCTGAATATGACTGTAACGGTTGTAAACATACATTTCAACATTTGTACTCTGAATATGACTGTAACGGTTGTAAACATACATTTCAACATTTGTACTCTGAATATGACTGTAACGGTTGTAAACATACATTTCAACATTTGTACTCTGAATATGACTGTAACGGTTGTAAACATACATTTCAACATTTGTACTCTGAATATGACTGTAACGGTTGTAAACATACATTTCAACATTTGTACTCTGAATATGACTGTAACGGTTGTAAACATACATTTCAACATTTGTACTTTGAATATGACTGTAACGGTTGTAAACATACTAAACACAAGGGCATGTTGTGCTATAGCCACATCTGTTCTGGAGTGACAGTGTCTTAGTTCAGTTGAGAAAAAGTATTGTTTACGTTAAGTAAAGTATCATTAAGTCTTTTTAGAGAATTTTTGTATGCTTAAGCACAGTATGATACATTAAGAAATAAATGTTTTCACCCCAGCAATTTGAGCACATTTTGTCGAAGGAGAAGTTATTGTGTATTTGTGTAAACAGGCAATAGTAAATGAATAATTGAGATGTGTTTTTATGGAAAAAGTTCTGTAAACTTCTGTGAATTGAAGGAGCTGAAGTTTGCATGTTGTCCGTAGGGAGACAGTTTGTTCGAACCATTGGTTAGTTTTTGTCTATATTTATTTCCTCTGTATTTAAGCAGAATATACTTGAAAATCAATTCTTACCGCAAATATGCAAATGTTGTTGTGGCTCTCTTTGTGGACATGTTCAACTGCCGCCTACTTACCTAGGGGACTGACAATGCTGCTGCACTGTGTTTAGTTTGTGTAAGTTTTGTGATTCAAGCGTTGACAATGATTTGTTGTCCATAGGTGTGTTGCCCTCCCACCAGCCGTCCCACGCGTATGTCAGTCAGCAGCACCGGGCCATGTACCAGGACGGACTCCGGTGCCTGACGGTGCTGCTGCACTGTGTTTAGTTTGTGTAAGTTTTGTGATTCAAGCGTTGACAATGATTTGTTGTCCATAGGTGTGTTGCCCTCCCACCAGCCGTCCCACGCGTATGTCAGTCAGCAGCACCGGGCCATGTACCAGGACGGACTCCGGTGCCTGACGGTGCTGCTGCACTGTGTTTAGTTTTGTGTAAGTTTTGTGATGCAAGTGTAGCAGGGCGTGGAGTCATCCCACAGATGACATCCTTACCTTGTCAGCTTGCTGGCGGGGTTAACCTCTTTGGTCATGTGGACAAGGCGTCCGACCTGTGATCAGAAGGTCCGTGGTTCGAATCCCATCACGGGACTCGGAAATTTTATGGCCGTTACATTGGCGCCCAACGTGGGGCTGAGCACGTTCATATTAAATTTGAGCAAAATAAGCCTCAGTACCCTACTATGCGGCCCGGGACGTGCCTTCTGTTGACGGGGGAGTATGTAGCAGGGCGTGGAGTCATCCCACAGATGACATCCTTACCTTGTCAGCTTGCTGGCGGGGTTAACCTCTTTGGTCATGTGGACAAGGCGTCCGACCTGTGATCAGAAGGTCCGTGGTTCGAATCCCATCACGGGACTCGGAAATTTTATGGCCGTTACACAAGCGTTGACAATGATTTGTTGTCCATAGGTGTGTTGCCCTCCCACCAACCGTCCCACGCGTATGTCAGTCAGCAGCACCGGGCGATGTACCAGGACGGACTCCGGTGTCTGACAGTGCTGCGCAGAGTTAATGCGGACACGCCCACTGAAGAAGTGTTCCTTAAACTTTATCTTTTAGAAGAAGGAAATCTGCCGTTCGAAGAAAAGAATTTGGTGTGTATCAGAAGAAGGAACTTATTTATTTATATTATATATTTTTGTGTGTGTGTTTGCTTGTGTGTGTGCATATGTGTGTGCTTGAGTGCATATTTTTAACGGTCATACTGTCCATTTGTCCTTAACTCAATCTCTGCTCAGAGACCATCTCTCTTTCCTGATTTTAACTCTTTGTATTTTCCTGTCATCTGGTCAGATATTTAACATGTTTAATGGTGTGTTGTATCCATGGTAACCATTTCATGAGATAGCTGTGTTTTATGCAGCACAAGGACCCGGCGTATGTGGCGTTCATGTTGATGGCTGGTGCTGTTTGTAATGTTGCTGATGCTGACATCGACAGGTACTGGATCACCTCACGCTTCTACAGATACTTCCTGAAGTTCAGCGACCATCTTCAACTCATGGTGAGCTTATTTATCTTAAGTGCAGCTCTTAACAATTACTTTTATACAGTCCTCTGTCTGAGACAGTTATTTCAATGTTTCCTTGTTCCTCCAGCCAGAGAAGACCATCCTCTGTCTGAGACAGTTATGTCTATTACAATGTTTCCTTGTTCCTCCAGCTGGAGAAGACTGTCCTCTGTCTTAGGCAGTCTATTACAATGTTTCCTTGTTCCTCCAGGCGGAGAAGACCGTCCTCTGTCTTAGGCAGTCTATTACAATGTTTCCTTGTTCCTCCAGCTGGAGAAGACTGTCCTCTGTCTTAGGCAGTCTATTACAATGTTTCCTTGTTCCTCCAGGCGGAGAAGACCGTCCTCTGTCTTAGGCAGTCTATTACAATGTTTCCTTGTTCCTCCAGGCGGAGAAGACCGTCCTCTGTCTTAGGCAGTCTATTACAAAGTTTCCTTGTTCCTCCAGCTGGAGAAGACCGTCCTCTGTCTTAGGCAGTCTATTACAATGTTTCCTTGTTCCTCCAGCTGGAGAAGACCGTCCTCTGTCTTAGGCAGTCTATTACAATGTTTCCTTGTTCCTCCAGCTGGAGAAGACCGTCCTCTGTCTTAGGCAGTCTATTACAATGTTTCCTTGTTCCTCCAGCTGGAGAAGACCGTTCTCTGTCTTAGGCAGTCGTGTTTATTACAATGTTTCCTTGTTCCTCCCAGCCGGAGAAGACCGTCCTCTGTCTGAGAAAGGAGGACGTTGACAAGAGGTTGCTTCTACATCTACAGGAGAACAACATCCTGAGTTCTCTCCCTTTGATGGACTGGTTCAGATGTTGTTTTGCTGGTGTTCTCCCTGACATTTCATTTGAAAGGTAAATATACACACCTTGTCTCAGGTAAATACACACCTTGTCTCAGGTAAATACACACCTTGTCTCAGGTAAATATACACCTTGTCTCTGGTAAATACACATCTTGTCTCAGGTAAATACACACCTTGTCTCAGGTAAATACACACCTTGTCTCTGGTAAATACACACCTTGTCTCAGGTAAATACATGCCTTGTGTCAGGTAAATACACACCTTGTCTCAGGTAAATACACACCTTGTGTCAGGTAAATACACACCTTGTCTCAGGTAAATACACACCTTGTCTGGTAAATACACACCTTGTCTCAGGTTAAAACACACCTTGTCTCAGGTAAATACACACCCTGTCTCAGGTTAATACACGCCTTGTCTCAGGTAAATACACACCCTGTCTCAGGTAAATACACACCTTGTCTCAGGGAGATACACACCTTGTCTCAGGTAAATACACACCTTGTCTCTGGTAAATACACACCTTGTCTCAGGTAAATACACACCTTGTCTCAGGTAAATACACACCTTGTCTCAGGTAAATACACACCTTGTCTCAGGTAAATACACACCTTGTCTCAGGTTAATACACACCTTGTCTCAGGTAAATACACACCTTGTCTCAGGTAAATACACACCTTGTCTCAGGTAAATACACACCTTGTCTCAGGTTAATACACACCTTGTCTCTGGTAAATACACACCTTGTCTCAGGTAAATACACACCTTGTCTCTGGTAAATACACACCTTGTCTCTGGTAAATACACACCTTGTCTCAGGTAAATACACACCTTGTCTCAGGTAAATACACACCTTGTCTCAGGTAAATACACACCTTGTCTCAGGTTAATACACACCTTGTCTCTGGTAAATACACACCTTGTCTCTGGTAAATACACACCTTGTCTCAGGTAAATACACACCTTGTCTCAGGTAAATACACACCTTGTCTCAGGTAAATACACACCTTGTCTCAGGTTAATACACACCTTGTCTCAGGTAAATACACACCTTGTCTCAGGTAAATACACACCTTGTCTCTGGTAAATACACACCTTGTCTCTGGTAAATACACACCTTGTCTCAGGTTAAAACACACATTGTCTCAGGGTAATATACACCTTGTCTCAGGTAAATTCACACCTTGTCTCAGTGTTGTGTGTGAGGTAATTTAGAGATGTCTGTGGCTTCAGGGTCTGGGACAAGGTGCTTGGAGGTTCCCCAACAATCCTTGTGTTTGTAGCAGTCGCCATTTTCCTCACCTTCAGACGACCTCTGTTGAGTATGAACACTACAGATGAAATGGTCGCCTATCTCCGTAAGGTAGGTAGTTGTGTGAGATATGGTCGCCTATCTCCGTAAGGTAGGTAGTTGTGTGAGATATGGTCGCCTATCTCCGGAAGGTAGGTAGTTGTGTGAGATATAGTCGCCTATCTCCGTAAGGTAGGTTGTTGTGTGAGATATGGTTGCCTATCTCCGGAAGGTAGGTAGTTGTGTGAGATACGGTCTCGTATCTCTGGAAGGTAGGTTGTTGCGTGAGATATGGTCTCCTATCTCCAGAAGGTAGGTTGTTGTGTGAGATATGATTCTCTATCTCCAGAAGGTAGGTTGTTGTGTGAGACATGGTTGCCTATCTCCAGAAGGTAGGTTTTTGTGTGAGACATGGTCGCCTATCTCCAGAAGGTAGGTAGTTGTGTGAGATATGGTCGCCTATCTCCGGAAGGTAGGTAGTTGTGTGAGATATGGTCTCGTATCTCCGGAAGGTAGGTTGTTGCGTGAGATATGGTTACCTATCTCCGGAAGGTAGGTTGTCTTCCCATAAAATCTGGATTAGAATTGGTCTTTGACAACCCAAGCTTGTCCTAAGAGGCACCCAACAGGATCTGGTGGTGAGGCTCGCCGAATGACTTGATGCATGTTATCATAACCCAATTGCATAGATCGATGCTCATGATATCAATCACTAGATCTGGTCCAGACTTGGTTATTTACAGACCAACATCATATAGCTAGAATATGGCGGCATTAAAGAACAAACCAACAAAGTTATGTTGCCATGTGAGATGTGGTCCTATTTCAGGAAGGTGAGGTGTTCTGCATATATGGGCATGTAATCTGCACTGTGTAGGTGGTGTGTGATTCTTGCTACATTTGTTTTTGTCTATTCCTCTGCCAGATCCCCGAGGACTGTGGTGACAAGCTTGTGAGTGATGCTGTTGAGTTGTGGCAGAAACATGGATTCCATCTGATGCAGCCCAAGTCTGACTCTCCGGTACTAGACAAGACTGGCCCCTGATCAGTTGGGTTTCATCATTGTTGGATTCCCTACATCAAGATGTGTCTAGATTGGTGTCGCCCTGTCTATCACAAGTACATCTCATCACTCTGTCTCCGCATACCATCATGCACAGGAACACCAGGTTATTAAAGACATGCTCGGCGTGATTCAAGATACATAGCCTGGTCTGATTCAAGATACATAGCCTGGTGCGATTTAAGATACATAGCCTGGCGTGATTCAAGATACATAGCCTGGTGTGATTCAAGATACATAGCCTGGCGTGATTCAAGATACATAGCCTGGTGTGATTCAAGATACATGGCCTGGCGTGATTCAAGATACATAGCCTGGTGTGGTTCAAGATACATAGCCTGGCGTGATTCAAGATACATAGCCTGGCGTGATTCAAGATACATAGCCTGGTGTGGTTCAAGATACATAGCCTGGCATGATTCAAGATACATAGCTTGGCGTGATTCAAGATACATAGCCTGGTGTGGTTCAAGATACATAGCCTGGCGTGATTCAAGATACATAGTCTGGCGTGATTCAAGATACATAGCCTGGTGTGGTTCAAGATACATAGCCTGGCATGATTCAAGATACATAGCTTGGCGTGATTCAAGATACATTGCCCGGTGTGATTCAAGATACATGGCCTGGCGTGATTTAAGATACATTGCCTGGTGTGATTCAAGATACATAGCCTGGCGTGATTCAAGATACATAGCCTGGTGTGGTTCAAGATACATAGCCTGGTGTGGTTCAAGATACATAGCCTGGTGTGATTCAAGATACATAGCCTGGTGTGATTCAAGATACATAGCCTGGCGTGATTCAAGATACATAGCCTGGTGCGATTCAAGATACATAGCCTGGCGTGGTTCAAGATACATAGCCTGGCGTGATTCAAGATACATAGCCTGGTGCGATTCAAGATACATAGCCTGGCGTGGTTCAAGATACATAGCCTGGTGTGATTCAAGATACATAGCCTGGTGCGATTCAAGATACATAGCCTGGTGTGATTCAAGATACGTAGCCTGGTGTGATTCAAGATACATAGCCTGGCGTGGTTCAAGATACACAGCCTGGTGTGATTCAAGATACATAGCCTGGTGCGATTCAAGATACATAGCCTGGTGTGATTCAAGATACATAGCCTGGCGTGGTTCAAGATACATAGCCTGGTGTGATTCAAGATACATAGCGTGGTGCGATTCAAGATACATAGCCTGGTGTAATACAAGTTATATAGCCTGGCGTGATTCAAGATACATGCTTGAAATGAATCAAGATATATCAGCAAGCCTTAGCCCCCTCAGGTACATCATGGGATTCTGAATATAACAGTATGTATCTTGATAATTAAGACAATGTGAGGAACTGTGGCAGTCTCCCGTACAACCACCTTGCTGGTTGCACTGTCTGTATCTGGCTGCACTGTCTGTTCCTGGCTGCACTGTCTGTTCCTGGCTGCACTGTCTGTTCCTGGCTGCACTGTCTGTTCCTGGCTGCAGTGATATCGCTAGGATGGTGCCAGTGGGGGCACAAAACAACATTCACTCATAAAATACACTGAATTGAAGGAATGTTTGTTCTGCTTAAATTGTTAAAATCACCACTGATATTAAGTCATTTGTGTGAGGTAGTGTGTAAGACTGTTCGTGTGTGAGGTAGTGTGACACTGGTCATGTGTGTGGGGTAGTGTGATAAACTGGTCGTGTGTGGGAGGTAGTGTGACATACTGGTCATGTGTGTGAGGTAGTGTGACATACTGGTCGTGTGTGTGGGGGATAGTGTAACATACTGGTTGTGTGTGCGAGGTAGTGTGACATACTGGTCGTGTGTGTGAGGTAGTGTGACGTGTGTGTGTGAGGTAGTGTGACATACTGGTTGTGTGTGTGTGAGGTAGTGTGACAGACTGGTCATGTGTGTGAGGTAGTGTGACATACTGGTTGTGTGTGTGAGGTAGAGTGACAGACTGGTTTTGTGTGTGAGGTAGTGTGACATACTGGTTGTGTGTGTGAGGTAGTGTGACATACTGGTTGTGTGTGTGAGGTAGAGTGACAGACTGGTTGTGTGTGTGTGAGGTAGTGTGACATACTGGTTGTGTGTGTGAGGTAGTGTGACATACTGGTCTTGTGTGTGTGAGGTAGAGTGACAGACTGGTCACGTGTGTGAGGTAGTGTGACAGACTGGTTGTGTGTGTGAGGTAGTGTGACATACTGGTCATGTGTGTGTGAGGTAGTGAGACAGACGAGTATGTGTGAGGTAGTGTGACATACTGGTCATGTTTGTGTGAGGTAGTGTGACAGATGTGTGTGTGAGGTAGTGTGACAGACTGATCATGTGTTTGAGTTAGTGTGACATACTGGTCGTGTGTGTGAGTTAGTGTGACATACTGGTCGTGTGTGTGAGGTAGTGTGACAGATGTGTGTGTGTGAGGTAGTGTGACATACTGGTTGTGTGTGTGTGAGGTAGTGTGACATACTGGTTGTGTGTGTGAGGTAGTGTGACATACTGGTCATGTGTGTGTGAGGTAGTGTGACAGACGTGTATGTGTGAGGTAGTGTGACATACTGGTCATGTTTGTGTGAGGTAGTGTGACAGACGTGTGTGTGAGGTAGAGTGACAGACTGGTCATGTGTGTGAGTTAGTGTGACATACTGGTCGTGTGTGTGAGGTAGTGTGACATACTGGTCGTGTGTGTGAGGTAGTGTGACAGATGTGTGTGTGTGAGGTAGTGTGACATACTGGTTGTGTGTGTGTGAGGTAGTGTGACAGACTGGTCATGTGTGTGAGGTAGTGTGACATACTGGTTGTGTGTGTGAGGTAGAGTGACAGACTGGTTGTGTGTGAGGTAGTGTGACAGACTGGTTGTGTGTGTGAGGTAGTGTGACATACTGGTGTGTGTGAGGTAGTGTGACATACTGGTCGTGTGTGTGAGGTAGTGTGACATACTGGTTGTGTGTGTGAGGTAGTGTGACATACTGGTCGTGTGTGTGAGGTAGTGTGACATACTGGTTGTGTGTGTGAGGTAGTGTGACATACCGGTCGTGTGTGTGAGGTGTGACATTCTGGTTGTGTGTGTGAGGTAGTGTGACATTCTGGTTGTGTGTGTGAGGTTGTGTGACATACTGGTCGTGTGTGTGAGATAGTGTGACAGATGTGTGTGTGAGCCAATGTGACATACTGGTCATGTGTGAGGTAGTGTGACATACTGGTTGTGTGTGTGAGGTAGTGTGACAAACTGGTCATGTGTGTGAGGTAGTGTGACATACTGGTCGTGTGTGTGGGGTAGTGTGACATACTGGTCGTGTGTGTGTTGGGGGTTGTGTGACAGATGTGTGTGTAAGGAAATGTGACATACTGGTCATGTGTGTGAGGTAGTGTGACATACTGGTTGTGTGTGTGAGGTAGTGTGACAAACTGGTCATGTGTGTGAGGTAGTGTGACATACTGGTCGTGTGTGTGAGGTATTGTGACATACTGGTTGTGTGTGTGAGGTAGTGTGACAGATGTGTGTGTGTGAGGTAGTGTGACAAACTGGTCATGTGTGTGAGGTAGTGTGACATACTGGTCGTGTGTGTGAGGTAGGGTGACATACTGGTCGTGTGTGTGGGGTAGTGTGACATACTGGTCGTGTGTGTGAGGTAGAGTGACATACTCGTGTGTGGGGTAGTATGACATACTGGTTGTGTGTGTGTGAGGTAGTGTGACATACTGGTCGTGTGTGTGAGGTAGAGTGACATACTGGTGTGTGGGGTAGTGTGACATACTGGTTGTGTGTGTGTGAGGTAGTGTGACAGACGTGTGTGGGGGTTAGTGTGACATGCTGGTCGTGTGTGTGAGGTAGTGTGACATACTAGTCGTGTGTGTGGGGTAGTGTGACAGACTGGTCGTGTGTGTGAGGTAGTGTGACATACTGGTCGTGTGTATGAGGTAGTGTGACAGACCTGTATGTGAGGTAGTGTGACATACTGGTCGTGTGTGTGAGGTAGTGTGACATACTGGTCTTTTGTGTGAGGAAGTGTGACAGACTGGTCGTGTGTGTGAGGTAGTGTGACATACTGGTTGTGTGTGTGTGTGTGTGTGTGTGTGTGTGAGGTAGTGTGACATACTGGTCTTGTGTGTGGGGAAGTGTGACAGACTGGTCGTGTGTGTGAGGTAGTGTGACATACTGGTTGTGTGTGTGAGGTAGTGTGACAGACGTGTGTGTGGGTTAGTGTGACATACTGGTCGTGTGTGTGAGGTAGTGTGACATACTGGTCGTGTGTATGATATAGTGTGACAGACTGGTCATGTGTGTGAGGCAATGTGACATACAATATTCCTCTAGTAGAATGTGTGAAATGGCTGGCAGTTGCGGTATGTTTCTGCGCACTACGCCCACTCCACGCCCTCAGGACCCGCCACAAAGGAGGAGAGTGTGAAGGGACCGTGTTCCATTCAGTGTCTGAGTGGTGGATTTTCAGCATTGTTGTCAATGGCCATTAGTTGTAGTGGGCTGTGAAAATGGTCTGTATGGTGGTATGTTACTCGCCAAATCTGGATATTCTTTACTATTGTCATGACTATTAAAGGGGCATTAGGCTCTGGATACTACCCAGCTAAGATAGTCTTACACTATAGAGCTGCATAGCAGTGTACTTATTCAAATACTTAGCAATGGAATAAGAGTAATTAAAGGTTGTTGTTTTTTAAAATTAAGAAATGTAGGTAAACTAAGATAGTTTGACAAGTTAGAGATTTATAGCAGATGCTAGATTCAAACATTTGGTAATGGGATAAGATTAATTACAGGGTTTTTTTCAATTAAGAATTTTAAGTGAATTAAGTAACTAAATGTGCGGAGGACAGAGTGTTCACCTGTTTTGATTAAATTTTCGATATGTTCATTGCAATTCCTACGTCCTGATTAGCGTGACCGGAGACTGAGCTACCGTCTGTCAGAACATCGGAAATATCTATACGCATTTCTGAAAACTGAAAATGAATTAACAAGCGTTCTTTGTAATATCGACATCTTCACAGAACACGGGTAACCAGTCAGTGTTCAGAAGTGTGTATAGATATTTCCGCTGTCCCGTCCTGGCAGACTGTAGCTCAGTCTCCTGTCGCGCTAATCAGCATGCAGGAATCACAATAACCTAAACAGACAAAAGTAACAGTGGAAACTCATAGATGTTGTCATTTGGAAATACCCCTCATGGGTATCGTTCGATAAGAAACAGTATCCCCGCAGTCATAGCATTTCGGGTTTACTGATTGCGTGGATAATATATCACATATTTCATATTTGATAATGCCATTTAATAATGGCATGTCAATAGACTTATACTGTATAAAATAAACATTTGATATATTTAAGGCCGTAAATGAAAACCCATTGCCGATGCATATGGTTATTGTTCCTGTTGACTTTCGGATGTAAACTGAACAAGAAGATAAAGTCATCAACATCCCCGCCCTTTCAATATACCTCAATATACTAAAAGGACTGTGAGTCCGACATTATGACAGATGCCTAACCCTAAAATGAAACCTTCATTTGTAAATTAGTCCAACTTGCTAAAGCAAAACCTAACAAAAACGACTTCAATCGCAAAACCAACAAGTTCAGCAATTGCCTGATACAAAGAAATGAGAAACATTTTATGAGTGATGCACTAGAAACGATCCCTACGCTCGTCTGGAGTTTAACGTGTATTGTTGCAATGGAGACGCAAAAACAAAATAAAACTACTTCGTCGCACAAGGCACCAGTTCTGTGCATGCATGATGTGTATAAAGTTCCGTGAAGAAATGGTGCCAGGCTTGTGTGACGGGAGCACCACGTTTCTACATACAGCAAAACTTCAAAACCCAAATCATTAAAGTAACTGTGTATGTTCAATTACGTACTTTTGCAAGTATGTGTACGTAATATTTGTATAACAATGAAGTTCTGTTCTTATACACAAAACAACAGCTGCCCCTAGTTTCAGGCAACTAAACTGCATGTTATAGTCAGTGTGTAAAATGGCGGAAATTTTCACTTGGGCAATTTACAAAATATTTCAGTCATTTTACAATTTGCTAACTTTTTGTTTGTTTGTTTGTTGTTTAACGCCGCATTCAACAATATTACAGCTATAAGACGGCGGTCTGTAAATAATCGAGTCCGGATCAGACTATCCAGTGATTGACATCATGAGCATCGATCCACGCAATTGGGATACGATGACATGCATCATCAAACTCAGCGAGCTTAGCCACCTAATTTCAAACAGTTTTATGCCCTACGAGGGGTGTTCATTAAAGATTTCCCCTGACCCACTTAGGGTTATCATATTTGGTTGAAATTTCACATGTGTAATGATACATGTATCTATGGGTTATGTCTGAATTTGCAGCACCGAACTATTAATCTTACCACTTTTACAGGTGTTATGTGTAGGGTGTGACAATGGAGCCAGTAGAATACCGAGCAGTGATTAGGTTTTTATATTTGAAAGGTCGCACACCAAAAGAAACTTTCGATGAAATGAACGCAACTTATGGGGAAGATGCCCCATCATATGACGTTGTTAAACACTGGCATCGCCAGTTCAATTGTGGTCGGACATCTGTGGAAACAGCTGCCATTCCTGGTCGCCCCCATTCAGCCATTAATGAAGACACTATCCATCAAGTGGAGACCGCCATTTTGGCAGACCGACGTATAACTGTTCGCCAGTTAGAACAAGATGTCAGATCAGTGTAGGGTCTGTGGAAAAAATCATCCATGACAATTTGAACATGCATAAGGTGTCTGCACGATGGATTCCCAGGTTGCTCACACCTTTCCAAAAGCAGGATCGAGTCAATTGCTCAAAGGATCTTTTGGACATGTGCCCAAAAAAACAGGCAAACTTTTTTGACAGACTTATCACACAGGATGAAACATGGGTCCATCACTATGATCCTGAGACTAAAGTTCAGTCGATGCAATGGAAGCATGTGGAGTCACCACCCCTAAAGAAGGCACGTGTCCAACCCTCTGCAGGCAAGGTCATGCTCACGGTGTTTTGGGACCAGCACTGAGTAGTGATGAGGGATTTCTTGGCAAAGGGTACCACAATTACAGGAGCTTATTATGTGTCACTGCTGCGGAAATTGCGGGACGCTATCAAGCTTAAGAGGCGTGGCATGCTAACCAAGGATGTCCGTCTCCTGCAAGACAATGCTCCAGTACACAACTCTCATGTTGCCCAGACAGAAGCGCGGTCCTGTGGCTATGAAATCCTTCCACATCCTCCTTACTCTCCTGACCTTGCACTATTTGACTTCCACCTCTTTCCAACCATGAAGTCAATATTTGAAGGGAAAACGTTTCACAGATGATGATGACTTCTGAAGTCAAGTCCTGGTTTGAGACGCAAAATGAGGGCTTTTACAAGCGAGGTCTCCATAGTTGCATAAAACGATAGGAGAAGTGTGTAACTCTTGGTGGTTCCTATGTGGAGAAAGACTAATACCTATGCCATGTTTCATTCCACTAGGTCCATCGGAAGTGGGTCAGAGGAAATCTTTAATGAACACCCCTCGTATTTCATCACCCAGTGACTGAAAATGATAAGATTAACAGAAAACGAAAGTCAATAATGAATATTTGTCCAAAAAAACCAAAATGATGACGTCTTATCCTGGCATTATTTGTCTGTGTGATGTTATCAAGCCCCTTTGAACTTTTGAATAACTTTGGGTCAATTTAAGGAATTATGATTGTAAAATGACTGAAATATTTTGTCCTTTTGTAAAGTGCCCAAGTGCAATTTTCAGTCATTTTACACTCTGACTGATATACACATTGAGTGTAACACATACAATACAACAATTCTCACTTGTCGTCCACGTTTTATGGTATAACTCTACGCCTGTGTTTGTCGTCATTCTTTGGACACCGCCTCCGTAGTGAGTGGTTGAGCGTCGGGGCGTCCCGCGTTGCCGGTCCCTTTGATATGCCGACAGATAGCCCGCATGTTGTGATTAGCATGTGCTTTATTGATGTGCCGACTATAGTCTGTATGAAATAACCCCGGATAGTGACGTGATATACATTTATACATATATACGTCAATACAATTTATTGACATGATTAACATTTAAACATACCTACATCAATGCAAATTCTTTTAATTCTTTTCTTCATGCTTCAATTTATTAAGATCCGTACCCAGTTAGATTTGTTGGTTTGTTGATTAACGCCGCACTCAGCAATATTCCAGCTATAAGACGGCGGTCTGTAAATAATCGAGTCTGGACCAGACAATCCAATCATTGACATCATGAGCATCGATCATCAACCAAGTCAGCGAGCCTGACCACCCGATCCCGTTAGTCGCCTTTTACGACAAGCATTGTCGCCTGTACCCAGTAAGAGTGAGTGAGTTGGGTTTAACTCCGCTTTTAACAGTATTCCAGTTATATCAGGGCGTGTCAGCTTAATGTGGGAGGAAAGTGATGCACGTCTCAGAGACGTTTACCACTTCGGTGAAACCCACGAGCACGGGTATGGTGCTGACAACCCTAGAAACATAATCGGGGCGAACCGGGATTCGAACCGACAATCATCGGTTTCTGGCGTGTCCAAGGGACGGAACTCTGCACAGCGAATCGCGGCGCCTTAGACGACTGGGCCACCCGTGCCCCCGTACCTAGTTAGATGTGAGACGGCATGGAGGTTCTCTACGGCACATTTCTCCCCAGCAAGAAATTGTCATTTGTAACGGCCAAGAGCATGGTCAAGTTGTCGGTATTTCTTTTCCTTCACATGGCGTGTACCACCTGCTGTAAGCCGAAGAACGGTCACTTCAACGATAGATTGTTCTGTCCAAATGAAGTCTAGAAAAGTCTAGATGTTAGGTTTGGAACCGGTGATTTGGATTGTGTCAGTTGTAAGTGGTCACAAGGTTGTTCAGGGTGTTGGTTCTGGAACGGCAGATCTCAGGCAACAGCGCCAGTGGATTCGGTCTCCGTTTCATGATTTGAAACTAAATTTGGAGCCGAAGTAGACCAAATACTGTCACCAAAGATTGTTTGGAATAGAGCGAGGCACTTGTGTGTTTATTCGCCGAAGGCCCGGGTTCGATTCCCCACATGGGTACAATGCGTGAAGCCCATTTCTGGTGTCCCCCGGGGGCAGGGGTGGCCCAGTCGTCTAAGGCGCCGCGTTTCGCTGTGCAGAGTTGCGTCCCTTGGGCACGCCAGAAACCTATGATTGTCGGTTCGAATCCCGGTTCGCCCCGATTATGTTTCTAGCTTTGTCAGCACCATACCCGTACTCGTGGGTTTCAACGAAGTGGTAAACGTCTAAGACCTGCATCACTTCGGGCTTTCCTTCCACATTAAGCTGACACGCCGTGATATAACTGGAATATGGCTAATGGCGGCGTAGAACCATACTCACTCACTCACTTGAGCGTTTGCCATATTGCTCTGCTATGCAATAGTCTATGATTGTCCAGCACTTAAATTGAATAGATTCGCTCACTAAAAATAAATGAATCTATAGTCAGTATAACTTGTGTTCACTCAGCGTATCAGTGACCGTAATAGATAACCGGCTGACATGAGTTTCACTAGGGCCCCTTTCATCAGAATAGACTATAGTCGGCCAACTACCCATGCGTTACCAAGTTCCAGTTCTTTATAATATTAACATATTTATTTCCATAAAGTGGAGGGATTGGCAAACAAGCAAATTTTGCTTATCTGAATGCCTCTCCCAAACATGATACACGTACAAATCACAATGTATTAAAAGTGATATGAGAAATAGCATACGTGATATAATTGACATTAAAGATGATTATTGTTCTGTAAGTGTTTTATTTCTGGATTATCTTTCGAAACTACAGCTACGTTATATTATTTACATCCAGCACAACAACATCACAGTATCATATATACTTGCCGTAAAAGGTGAATGTGCTTGTCGTTCAAGGTTGATGCATGTCATCGATCCCAATTGCGTGGATCGCTGCTCATGATGTCAATGACTGGATTGTCTGGTCCAGACTCGATTATTTACTGGCCGCCGTCATATAGCTGTAATATTGCCGAGTGCGGCATTATACAAAAAAAATAATTTAACTTCTGAAATATGCAACAAATATACTTACTTAAACGAATGAGTGTTCAACTATCAGTAGTTGTGAATAAGCATCGGAGTTTATAAAAGTTGGGATTTATATGACAATAGTTTGGTAATAATTTTCTTTAAAATCTAAACCAAGTACACTGGAACATATGATGATATTCATTTCCCCTTGTACGCGAGTCACAATTCGGACAGTCTCAATCAAAGGAACATTCTGCCACGACCCGTTTCTACGGACAAAATAGTATTACTTGTACGAAATTGTAAAACTTGGGATAACTTACGTGGTAATGATAGATAATTTTCAAAGGAAAAAACCAGGTTTAATACAAGTATATACCTTTACTTTTGAAGATAAGGCTAAATCATGACGCCAACTTTGTAAAAAGTGGTCTTTTAATGTCTGTTCTACGACAGAGAGCAACCTTGTTTTACTAGGTATAACTTGGTTAGTCTCAATATATGATAATCCACATTCATCAAGAATATTTTTTACACATGCAATCCAGGGTTGTTTATAATGGTGGTGTATATTTTTTTTGGAATACAGATTGAAATACAATAACAGATAACTTATTTTGGTTTTCGAAAGTTAATATTTTACGCCAGTATGACAGAACACGTTTCTTTATCCCTATATCCAAAGGAAAGCGTCATGTTTCCCCATAGAGTATATAAGCAGGTGTTCTTTTTCTTAGCTGTTGTGAAAATTTTATAAACTTCTTATGAACCAAGATAAATACAGGCAGGACCCTTAATCCTCAGCGCTATCTATAAATGTCAATTAAACCCCCCTTACGTCGCCGGATGTTACGTATGTACATGAACGTGGGCCACATTCTGTCACGTTGTTATCAACCTGTGCCCTTTCGACTTATTTCAACCCATCAACATAAACATGGCTGCTGTCGTCTTAAACTTCCCCGGGGGCACGGGTGGTCCAGTCGTCTAAGGTGCCGCAATTCGCCGTGCAGAGTTGCGTCCCTTGGACACGCCAAAAACCGATGATTGTCGGTTCGAATCCCGGTTCGCCCCGATTATGTTTCTAGGTTTGTCAGCACCATACCCGTCCTCATGGAATTCACCAAAGTGGTAAACGTCTGAGACCTGCATCACTTCGGGCTTTCCTCCCACATTAAGCAGACACGCCGCGATATAACTGAAATACTGTTAAAAGCGGCGTTAAACCCAACTCACTCACTCACTTAAACTTCATCCCTGAGTTTTGCCTTCAGTCTCCAGCCTGAACTACCATCCGAGGAAAAACGTACGCTCTTGGACACTACGATACCAAGTGGTCTTCCAAGAAATCGCTGACGTCTTTACGAGAGGAATGCACTAAGTATACCCATGCTGGAATCTGTCCCGTCTTGCACGTTGAGACATACTGCATAATATGTTTATATATATTTATACACACACAAACACACACATACAAATTGGGTCCTTTGGTTGTAGAGAAAGTAGGTTTTAATATCGTGTTTCTGTAAATCGACTATTTTCTTTTAGAAACCACACCATTAGGTTTGGACCAAACACATTTCGCATTAACATTTCACATGGAGCCACTCCCTTCCAATAGCTCCTATTAGCATCTGATTATTGGACATGATTTGTCTCTTCGTCAAAAGGTGGCGTGTATGACAGCGTGGCGCAGAAAGAGCGATAGAATTCGCGAACATCTGCCATTCTTTCCGCCCAGCAATCTGAACGGTGGTGAATCTTATAAATATGTATCTGTGTGAACCCTTTGGATCCGCGAGGGGAGGCCAAGTGCTGGTGGCACCTCTGAGACTGGCGCAGTGTTAGACTTTGTATGACCGCCTGACCTTGTGACCAACTTCCATGTTGTATAATTGTTCATTGCCGTTTCTTGTCGATTGAGTCTTGTCGGAACGCATTCGGGAGAATCGGGACGCTGTCAGGACAGATTCGGTCGATTGTTTACCATGCGGAAGATACAAATCGGATCAGATTCGGATTGAGAACAGGATAATCGGGAGGAATTCGGCTGGAAACGGCTGAATCGGGACGCTTCCCAAACTGTAACTGATTGTTTGTAAATTTCCGGCCACGAGTCACAGCATCTTTATCAGACTTTTGACAAATATTAATCGGGAATGGTCCTATCAAGGGCGGCAGTAAAGGCCTGAATGTGTGACTGAGCCCGAAGAGACTGTCGTGTGTACCGCGCCTACAGTTCGGCGGATGGGACGGTGCAAGATTCGGGCAAGCTAGTACGGTGCAAGATTCGGGTAGATAGGAAGGTGCAAGATTCGGGTAGATCGGACGGTGCAAGATTCGGGTAGATAGGACGGTGCAAGATTCGGGTAGATAGGACGGTGCAAGATTCGGGTAGATAGGACGGTGCAAGATTCGGACAAGCTAGTACGGTGCAAGATTCGGGTAGATAGGACGGTGCAAGATTCGGGTAGATAGGACGGTGCAAGATTCGGGTAGATGGGACGATGCAAGATTCGGGTAGATAGGACGGTGCAAGATTCGGGTAGATAGGACGATGCAAGATTCGGACAAGCTAGTACGGTGCAAGATTCGGGTAGATGGGACGGTGCAAGATTCGGGTAGATAGGACGGTGCAAGATTCGGGCAAGCTAGTACGGTGCAAGATTCGGGTAGATAGGACGATGCAAGATTCGGGTAGATAGGAAGGTGCAAGATTCGGGTAGATAGGACGATGCAAGATTCGGATAGATAGGAAGGTGCAAGATTCGGGTAGATAGGACGATGCAAGATTCGGGTAGATAGGACGATGCATGATTCGGGTAGATAGGACGATACATGATTCGGACAAGCTAGTACGGTGTAAGATTCGGGTAGATAGGACGGTGCACGATTTGGGTAGATAGGACGGTGCACGATTCTGGTAGATAGGACGGTGCACGATTCGGGTAAAGAGGACAGTGCACGATTCGGTTAGATAGGACGGTGCACGATTCGGGTAGATAGGACGGTGCACGATTTGGGTAGATAGGACGGTGCCTAATTCGAGAAGATAGGACGGTGCATGATTCGGGCAGATAAAGAACGTCACGGGAATAAAGCACATTTTAGTTCACCCATTCACAAGTTTCCATCGCGGTCAACACCCGGATTTACAAAGGCCGCCTACAAATATCTTTCCAACATGTTTACGCAATGCTCCAGTCTATTGAGTTTCTATCGAGGGTGGCTCTCTTGGATGAACAATTCGTGAACTAACTTCGGCGGTTATGTTTCAACCAAAACACAAACACAAACATATAGATAGATAGATTGGGATAGATTGATAGATTGTCTTTATTTCCTCCAGTATTGAAGATACATTGTGTAAGACAGATACATGAATAAAGATTAAAACTAAACAAAGTAGTTAGATGTCAAAGTGAAGGGGATATGAACACATGCTGCCACGTATTAACATAATGAGAGACTAGTAACATAGTTTCGCTCCATATATCAGACTCTAGAGTTTTCATGCAATCAGGCAGTCCGCCTCAGAGGAAAGACATGAAAACATCATCATCATCATCATCATCATTCGACCAAAGGTCAACAAAGCAATTCGCATCTGTGATATCAAAGATATTTTCGAACATTTAATTTCTTTCTTGCATATGAATAGTACATGATATAAAAATGTGTTTGACTATGTCATGGGCTACAGTTCCGTAATGACATTCTCGCGATTCTATCTTGGAGCATCCTATTTTGACCATATCAGACAGAACATAACACTTGGAAGGAAAGGGGTAAAGAATGTTGCCAAATTCTGTGTTGACCTTCACAAACCTTACAGAATCTACATTTCTTATCTTTTCATTCACAAGACTAGTCCATTTCCATTTACTGGGAACATTACAATAAGCTATATAATCATTCAAGCCATGGAAAAGATCGTATTGATGAACAAGGCACAGCATGTTGAAACAGGGGCATTTATAACATCTTTTGTCAAAATCTGGTTGCGTTTGTATTGCCCAAGTCTGTCAAAAAATACATATAGTTCTTTGGAATAGAAATCACAGCTAGATCGACAAAGTTTACCAAAAAAGAGCAGTGCTTGTTTTTCAATGTATGCCTGACTGGTAATAAGATCTAGACTATCCAATACAACTTCTCTTGATGTAAGTCTTGGTAAACCCTG
The DNA here is from genome assembly GCF_023055435.1 of Haliotis rufescens. Lineage (NCBI taxonomy): Eukaryota > Metazoa > Mollusca > Gastropoda > Lepetellida > Haliotidae > Haliotis > Haliotis rufescens. The sequence continues at coordinate 60,762,574 of NW_025964334.1, forward strand.
TACTTTCTTTTATTGAAGTAGCGCTGTGGTATTTCAAGCAATTCATGCTCTCTACAAGTAAGTTGCCCCCATGCAAACACAAACATATATGTCAGCGCTAAGATCAAGTAACACACACCTACACGTTCATCTGTCTGAGCTAAGATGAATCAGCACACACCTCTATATACATCTGTCCGTGCTAAGATCAAGTAACACATACCTCTACATACATTTGTCTGAGCTAAGATCAAGTAACACATACCTCTACATATATCTGTCTGTGCTAAGATCAAGTAACACATACCTCTATATACATCTGTCCGTGATAAGATCTAGTAACACATACCTCTACATACATCTGTCTGTGCTAAGATCAAGTAACACACACCTCTACATACATCTGTCCGTGATAAGATCAAGTAACACACACCTCTACATACATCTGTCTGTGCTAAGATCTAGTAACACATACCTCTACATACATCTGTCTCAGCTAAGATCAAGTAACACATACCTCTACATACATCTGTCTGAGCTAAGATCAAGTAACACATACCTCTACATACAACTGTCCGTGCTAAGATCTAGTAACACATACCTCTACATACATCTGTCTGAGCTAAGATCAAGTAACACATACCTCTACATACATCTGTCTGTGCTAAGATCAAGTAACACATACCTCTACATACATCTGTCTGAGATAAGATCAAGTAACACATACCTCTACATACATCTGTCCGTGATAAGATCAAGTAACACATACCTCTACATACATCTGTCCGTGATAAGATCAATCAACACCTACCTCTACATACATCTGTCCGTGATAAGATCAAGTAACACATACCTCTACATACATCTGTCTGTGATAAGATCAATCAACACCTACCTCTACATACATCTGTCCGTGATAAGATCAGATAACACATACCTCTACATACATCTGTCCGTGATAAGATCTAGTAACACCTACCTCTACATACATCTGTCCGTGATAAGATCAAGTAACACATACCCCTACATACATCTGTCCGTGATAAGATCAAGTAACACACACCTCTACATACATCTGTCCGTGATAAGATCTAGTAACACATACCTCTACATACATCTGTCCGTGATAAGATCTAGTAACTAATACCCCTACATACATCTGTCTGAGGTAAGATCAAGTAACACACCTCTACATACATATGTCCGTGCTAAGATCTAGTAACACATACCTCTACATACATCTGTCAGTGCTAAGATCTAGTAACACATACCTCTACATATATCTGTCCGTGCTAAGATCTAGTAACACATGCCTCTACATACATCTGTCAGTGCTAATGATTTAGTAACACATACCTCTACATACATCCGTCAGTACTAAGATCTAGTAACACATGCCTCTCCATACATCCGTCAGTACTAAGATCTAGTAACACATACCTCTACATACATCCGTCAGTACTAAGATCTAGTAACACATACCTTTACATACATCTGTTCGTGATAAGATCAATCAACACATACCTCTGCATACATCTGTCCGTGCTAAGATCTAGTAACACATACCTCTACATACATCTGTTCGTGATAAGATCAATCAACACATACCTCTGCATACATCTGTCCGTGCTAAGATCTAGTAGCACATACCTCTACATACATCTGTCTAAGCTAAGATCTAGTTACACACCTCTACATACATATATCCGTGCTAAGATCTAGTAACACACACCTCTAAATACCTCTGTCAGTGCTAAGATCAAGTAACACATACCTCTATATACGTCTGTCAGTGCTAAGATCTAGTAACACATACCTCTACATACATCTGTCCGAGCTGAGATCTAGTAACACATACCTCTACATACATCTCTCTGAGCTAAGATCTAGTAACACATACCTCTACATACATCTGTCGGAGCTGAGATCTAGTAACACATACCTCTACATACATCTGTCCTTGCTAAGATCAAGTAACATACCTCTACATATATCACATATAAAATGTATACACAATCACACACACACACACACACACACACACACACACACACACACACACACACACACACACACACACACACACACACACACACACACACACACACACACACACACACACACACACACACGTAACACAACCAGATGCAGAATTACACACACGTAACACAACCGAAGCACACATACACACACGTAAAACAACCAGAACCACACACATACACACACACGTAACACAACCAGAAGCAAGCAGACACACAAGTACACACAAGCAGAAGCACACACACACGTAACACAAGCAGAAGCACACACACACACACACACACACGTAACACAACCAGAAGCACAATTACACACACGTAACACTACCGAAGCACACATACACACACGTAAAACAACCAGAAGCACACATACACACACCTAACACAACCAGAAGCACACACACAT